>NW_023340095.1:19393373-19426851 GCF_004916995.1 Morone saxatilis | reverse complement strand
TAAACTTAACACATACATTACACATTAATTTGAGTAAATATAGACAATATAGAAGCTGGAACCAGTGATTGTTTTTGTGATATTTGTTTCTTAAAACTATATTACTTTGGCAGTGAGGTGCATGAACACAGCTGACAGGCCTTGTGTAACCACTGTTCTTCCATTCATCATCAGAACATTTCTCACATCAGCTGGCAACAAAGCCAGTGTGTACTGTACGCTGAATAAAACAGGACTGACCAGAACCACTGCCACACCTGCACTAACACTCATCCTCACTACTCATATTCTCTATTTATCTCCCCACTTCACATCCCCTCTCTCTCTCTCTCTCTCTCTCTCTCTGCTCATGATTTGGTTATGAAATATGCATCAGGCTCTTCCTGGTATAGGGTGCTGCTCTAGCTGCACACACACACACACACACACACACACACACACACGCACACAAACACACACATACACCACTGCAAAAGAGCCGCAGTGGAGCCGGAACAGATGGGAAGGGATTAACACATAGATTAACAACATTCAAATTCACACATGCAAGCATGCAGTCACAGATAGATACATAATATGTCTTTTAGGCTCTTTTTTAAACTTTTGATACTTAATTTCCATAAAATAAGTAATAATATAACTCCCCTTGTTTTGTTACATAAGTTTCTAAAATGAGGCAAAATAAAGCATATTGCTGCCCTAAAAGTAAATAAATTAATATTAATAGAAAATTATCACTATAACAAGACATAAAGATCGAGAAGAGACCATTATTAAATACAATTTACAGTAATTTCCTTCAGTAACAATACCCCCAAATTTAGCATAAGCGCTATATAAACATTTAATAAATAGTTTATAACACTGAAATAATAATGCCATAATATAGTTTTAAGCAGATACAGTTACATATTTAAACTGTTTGAAGTGTATGGTTGCCCATAGAAGGTATTAAAGTAACATAAATAAAAAAAAAGCCTTACACCACACAATAATAAAGTGCTACCTCATTCTTGTATTGGCAATATGAATACAGTAAGTCTTTTTCAGTTTAGGAAGCTATTTGACAGGAAAAATCTTAACCAAAAGAACAAACCTGCTCATAAGTAAGTTGACAAATAGGCTGGAGCATCTTTCATTGACAGGCACTCTCTGAGAAAACAAATGCTGCAGGTGCTTTGAAAACTGTATAGCACCAGAGGGCAGGCAGATGAGCCTCATCCCTGTGGAAGATGTGTCTCTCTTTGTGTAAAGGTGAGAATGTGTGTGTGTGCAGCAGAGCATGTGACTAAAAAAGTGAAGCACCTTAGGCTAACTGCTGTTCCTGCCACTCACACTCCCCACTAACCTTTCGAACACACACCATCCAGTCTTAAAGGTGTCATTTCACATTTGGGGGTAATTCATTGGGACAATGCAGTGAAGCTAGATGACTTTAAGCTTTGATTCATAATACCGATTTCTAATATTTACAGCTATTTATAATCACTTTTATGTCATGTTTAACACTGAGAATAAATGTAGTTATATTCAACCTCCTGGGCCTTATCTTCCTAGTTTTGCTATATGCCGATCAATTTTGAGCAAAAATTGCACTGTAGATCTTAGTTTGCAGCGAGGCAGTGAAGTAAGAGTAAAATGCTCTATTGGACAGACAGACATCATAAACTTCTCACCAGAAAGAATTTCAGAAATGATTCATGTCAATATCTTAAAAGTCCTGTAAGTACAAGCTGTTTATGTAAGGGCTTTTTATTTTGGGGGCATGGCTTTGTAGATGGAGGACTTTGTTATCACCAACCTGGCATTATATTATTATTATATAAGTTTGACCACAAAAACTTTACAGGAGAGCAGTTCTCTCTCCACATCGAACGTTACCTAATTTTATCTGGCCTAAAAGTTATCTAATGCCATTATTGAAAAAGTTAGGTTACCTTGCCTTATCTTACTTTTTTTATGGAACTTTTGGTGCCTGCCAGTGCCTGCTATAATAAGAAAAGCAATGAAATATAGCCAGCACCACTGTTAAATGAATGACATACTGTAGTCAACTCAACTTATATTAACAAGTTATATAGCACTTTACACAGCACAGAAACATACAAATGTACCACTCCACTACCATGTTTATATTATGTTATGTAATTTGACCATCTTGTGCCCAAAGGGTACTATAAAATGTTAAGACAGAGCATAAAACATCAAGAAATTGAATTATTATAAATATATCATTATAATACTTAGAAGGTTTGAGAGCAAAGATTGTAGCTGATGAGTAAATTACCCTCCATCTTCATGTCTTATTCTCTCATCAAAAACCAAACACACACAGTGACAGGGTGCAAGTGCAACAGAACTCCTCCCTGAGAGTACAAAAATTCTCTCTGCTCATCCCTCCTTATAATTTAATGTTACAAAAGTCACTCTGTAGTTGAACTCCTTCCCCTTTGGAGTAGGACAGCTCTGCTCAGAGTCTATAATAAATAAAATGAGTGTTTGGATGATGGCTCCCAAGTAGGCAGGTCTAAACAGACATGAATGTTACTGAAACAGGACACATTGAGATCCCACACGGACGCCGTGTAACAACATACAGCCTAATCAACGTTTTATTACACGCCACAACAAACCTACGCAACACAGCTGTAATACTTGTAGAGTTGAAATGAGGTACCTGAACTAGCCACCAAAATCCTCTTCTTTGGCCCGTGTGGAACACAAATGTGTGTTTTTTCACTTTAATGGTGGTTGTAGTTTCCCTACAGAATAAATCAGATTAGTGGAAAAGGAAATCTGATCACAAATGCTCACTCGAGACACACTTAAGATTCATTGGGAGTTGAGAACAGCAATCTGTCTACAATTGGATCTGGACACAGTCTGGATAGAGCTCAATATAAGATCCTTCTTCAGAGCAGAAACAGAAATTTGTATCAGTCTGATGCTCGTATTGGTCTGTGGTGCAGTCTACATGATCATAAGAGCTTTTTCTGACACAGGTTGTAGATATGGGTTTGATCTGATGTATTTTATACCTGCAGTGAAATAGACCTTGAGTACTCAAGGACTAATTAATTAACTAATATTATTGTATTAAATAATAACATGAACATGTACAACATCAAACGGTAATATTGGAGAATTTTATAATCAGTATCTACACTGGTGTGATTACCAGATACTATCACAATAACTATGATTACATGTTAGCCATCAAGAGTGAAAGATAAAGAGAAGAGAGAATACAAGAAACAAACACTTATTACGAATTAATAAACTGCTGTAGTTTTGACCTACTCTCAAGGCTTTTAAATGAACACACATATAACATGCACAGAGACACACACAGCAACACAAAGCAGAACCGAGTCATGCCTCTGACCTGTTCCTCTGTCTTTTTGAACCTGTTACAGTCCTTATGGCCCTGCTTTAATTAAATCCAATTAGCTAGTCGAGGTTCCACGTTCACTAATACCTTTACTCTGATACAATTTGGCCTCTGCTTTTAGCTTTAAGTATGTGTAGCTACTTTAATCAAAATTGTCAGTTAAAATGAAACTACAGCTTGAGTAATTAAATTTAATTGGATCTTGTCACTTCTTATGCTGCCGGTGTTTTGATCCTTGTTGAGTGTTTGCTGCCTCCACTTGCTTTATTACAGTATGTGTCCTCGACCTTGCTGGGGCCAAATGCATTAAGACCCGGTCGAAGCTGAGAATTCTTTGAACTCTGATCTTCAGATGAGTGTAAAGAAACAGCCCTAATTTGACATTAGATCATCAGTATTTCTAGATAGTATCTGGAAATACGCTTCCCTGATCCTGTACTGGCCTGCACTGTGGAGGAGTTGAAAACAGATTACAATCAATCCATAAAACAGCACCTAACATTACAGGGAAAACATAGATCAGCTGTTTTATAATGGATAGGGATAATAGCATGTTCTACCAGGTGAGCCTCTGTGAGATGCACTTCGTCTGTGTGTAGGTGGTTAAAGCACGTTTGAAGAAAGGATATATTGCTTTGAACAAATCCGGTGCTTTTCAGAGACAATTTCCAGGAACAACTGTTAGTGTTTATAAATGTTTTTTTAAGATAAAAGAGAAGTGTGAATAATTTAGTGGCATCTAGTGGTGAAGTTGGAGATTGCAACCAACTGAATACCACTCGCCTTCAAGTCACGTAGCAAAATACGTAAAAAAGGCTCTGGAGCTTAAGCTTAAATAAAATTGCTTCATTCATGGGTAACAAAAACACACATTTTTACTTTTAGGTGATTATACACTAATAAAAACACACCTATGTTCCTTTTCTGCCAATAGATTTTCCCAAATGTTACACACTGGACCTTTAAAGCTTATACTGCAAGATAAATGGCCTCTTACAAACAATGCCACATGACTTTTTTAGCAAATTTTCTGGAAAGCAGTTCCTTTTGGCTGTTTCTTCACAAAACTCAATGATTTGATGGGTCATGAAGGAGATAACAATGACTGCTGATGTCTCCATACATTGTGCTTAACACAGAGATGCAGAGAGCCAAAGGTGGAATAGCTTTCTTGGAGCGTTGGCTTCGTGGCCAGGTATTTGTGTTGCCAGAGGAATGAAAAATCTAAATGAAGTGGTCAGGATGGGCTTGGCAGTATTGGAGTGACCTCTCAACCTCCAGACTTGGGAGAATATGGAGGAAATTCAACATGCAGCCATGCTACCTAAGGCAGGAGCGACAAATCTTTATTCACTGAGAGCTGCTTGCTGCTAAAGCACATTCCCTTTCAATCCATTAGAGCTCACCGTCCCCTTCCCCTTCATCACACAGTGCACCCCTTAATTTGACAATGACAAAGAGCCACTTGCAGATTTTAAATTTCATAATTTTAATCTGTCAAGTCTGACATTTAATTAGTGGCTTCCTAACCTGTGTCTGCCTCGCTCTCTGAAGGGCACCGTTTGTTCTGAGAGCGCTGCGCAATCTCTCGGCAGAGGAGAAGAGAGAGTGGATTAATATATATGTACATTACCAGCTGCTGCAAAGACAATACACAGAGAGGGAGGCCATTAGGGCCTAATGCAGACAGATGAGGTTAATAATATTTGGGAAGTGTTGCTCTATTAAGCAGAGCACTGATTAAGACCTGAGTGGGATCCCCCTTCATGAGGCGCTGATTGGGACCCGGGCTGCCTTTTGTTCTCCCGCTCCCAGAAAGAGGAGAGAGGGACAGAGTAGCAGAGGAAGAAAGAACGGGAACAATGTTGGCCGACTTTGTGTTGCAGCTGACAATGAGGATGGGCTTAATGAGAATCTTTACAGACCTGGATGGGGGTTTATAGAAGTCCAACACCCACTGATAACTTCATTACAACCACAGAGCAGACAGATGGAGCCAGCTTTTGGGGATCTTTCAGGTCTCCCTCTGAAGGAAGAGCTCCGTGATTGCTTTTAGTTGATTTCTTTTCTTAGTCACTGCAGATAATGTTGCCAGGCCGACCTCATTAATTTATTTCCGTAATCATGTAGCTTGAAAGTGTGGAGATTCATCACTAGCTTTAGTTTGAAATTCTTTCCTAAAAAAAAAAAGCTGGTTCTGTGTAACACTATTGCAGACAGCTCTGGTGGAGCCGCTATTGATTTTAAAATCAATAGAAAGTGAAGGGAGATGGGGTGGAAATGGCTTGGAATTGGGCTAGCAGGGAAAGTGTCAGGTGCTGCTGCAGGTGTCTGTCTGTGTGTGTGTGTGTGTGTGTGTGTGTGTGTGTGTCTGTAGCATATATTTTTTGGTGTGTCAAATGTCAGGGTCAAGTTTTATGATCATAAACCTTTTTTACTCCTTACTGAGTGAAATTTGGACGGTGGTTTCTGAAAACTCAACATATTCTTTTTTATCCTCTCAGATTCATTCATCCAGACTTAGAAACAAGTATTTTAGATATGGCTTTTAATAAGTTCTCATTCAGTATTGGACTAACAAATGTACCAGTGAATCAATAAATACTGATTCAATCCAAACCCATTGTTGTGTTTTGAAAATCTTTCTAATTACTGGCTGTCATCCACTGTGTTTTGATTGAATTGTCTCTGGCAACAGGCCCTTCTGCACCTTCCAACACCACACAAGAGAGTGTGTTGCTGAGACAATAAAAAAGAGACTGAGAGGAGGGGGAGTCAGTGGGACGGAGCGGTGAGATGGTGGGAGGAGTGAGGACGTCTTCTGAGGGCCCACTAGTGGTTGCTCTGTGCCTCTTCAGCTGCTTCGACTGAGGGATAAAGCAGATGACAGCCACGAGGAGAAAAGAAAGATGAAAGACTCGGAAAAAGAGAGAGAGAGAGACAGACAGCGATCCACATGCTGCTCATTCCCTCACTCTGGACGCGAACAACTCTCGCACCACAGGGAGGAGAGACAGCAGTGAGAAAGACGGACCCACCTGTTTAACTCACATAAATCATGAGTGTGGGTGAGCATCTGCGTGTATTTGTGTGTATCTCTGCATGCATGTGTGCACTGGTGTGTGTGTGTGTGTGTAAATCACCCTCTTGGCCTAATTGGGAGCTGATAATGCTCTCATTTCCTGTTGAGGAGGTCTGTAAGTCATTGGGGGGGCCTGCTGGGTTCCTCTAGGTGCTTTGAGCACTGCTTGACCGAGCCACTGCCTGTCCGACTGCGTCCTAATCTGTACCAAACCTCTCTTTTGCTGTGACTCTTTGTGTTAAGGTTTGGATTTTCTGACTGAACACAGCTCATGTGCAACTTTGTGTGTGTGTGTGTGTGTGAAAGTAAGTAATGTGTGCCTGTTTGTGTTTCACTTGATCGCTGCCTTCCCCTGACAGTGCTCATAGAGAGAATTAGAGAGCGAGAGAGATAATCACATGAATAAAATGCAGCCGGTAGCTCATTACAAACCCTATTATTCATTAATTAACATTATTAAAACGTCTAATAGACCCCGGCACTCCTCCCAAGCCCCCCTGCCTCTTCTCAACTAGGTCCCTGCTCCTCGGTCCCTCCTGTTTCTCAACATGAAAAGAATAGCACATCAAACGAGGCCTGGTTTCAATGTGTTAGGGATTTGCAGGTGTAGAATCACACTGCGCAGGGGATCCGCTTGTCGGTCGTGCCACGTTCTATACACTCTTCCACTTCGGCCTCACCGTGACACACACTGTTCGCACGCGCCATAACAAACCCCTCATTAGGAGTGGGGAGAGAACTGGGCTGTGCGCTCTGTAATTAGGTCCCCATCTGAAACTTTCTGTCTTCCTCTCATCCCTCGTCCTCCCCCACTCCATGTCCCTTCATCACAGGGAAAAAGAATGCTGACATTTATGGAAGGAAGTTTAATCAAATGAATGTGGAAGGGATATAAGGGAAAGTTTTGATGACAGTTTGTGTCTGTGATATGCACACGCAACGGAAATACATTCCTTTAGAAAAGAGAGTAAAGAGAGTGGGCAATGTTGCTTCTGTCAAGATTTTGTGATAGATGAAAAGTCTCTTACAAATGTTTTATAGGTTTATCCACAATAAAGCTGTTCCCTCATCTTACTTTGCAGTCATTTGCTTAGAAAAAAAAAAGTATATTCATGTATTAAAATACACAAATACAGCCATGAGATGCACAAATGTAGCAGATTCATTTGGTTACATTATGGTGACCAATATTCAAGAGAATAATATCTATCAAAAGTTTCTAATTGTGTTCTGTGAGAACCAGATATATTAAACATGCATAATGTATGTGTGCAGCAAGAATTTCTGTCCTCGGAATGTAATGATTATCATGCATATTCAAATGTCCAAACAATACACTTTAGTTAAACATTAATACCATAATTTAGATACAATCAGTTTAATGTGTCCAGGAAAAGAAGTATTATTCCTCATTTTGTTCTCATTATTTTCAAATAAACAGGACACTATGTGTGGAGAAAAGGGGCTGAGCAGACAAATGATGAATATGTAGAAACTCTCAGAGATATTAGTGGGGTTTAAACTACATCCTCTGATTACTTTTTCTAGTTTTAAATACTTGATGTTCCAGTTGTACTATGACCTTAAACTAGATTTTATTGGAACACAATATCCATACCATTAAGGGAGTCTTTTATCATTCTGAGGGGGACATTGGCTCCTTGTATCCTTTAGTGGAGTCTTTGCACATTAAATTACATTAATATTTCTATTTGTGGCACTACATTCATATGTAACACAATACACCACATGCATATTGTATAATGCTAAAAACAAATATTTTCTCCAGGGATATTTGATATTATAATACAATTTTTAACTCAATTAATTTCTGAAACACAGTCACAGACACACAGATGGATATAGATATATGGGAGTGTATAGAAAGACTGAGAGAGAATGGAATATGCATCAGAAAATAATCTCCTTTATCAAAGCAGGCTTGAAATTATTGGCCATATATTAGCATGGAGACAGCACTCTCTCTCTCTTAATCTCTCTTGCTTTCTTCCTCTCCCTTTCACACAAGCTGAGTGATGCTTCCTGACAAGTAAATCACCAAAGAGGTGGCGTTCCCCCATGTGGCTCAAGAACCGGTATCCTTCGTTCAGCCCTCTTCTCTTTCCTCCTTCCTTTTTCTTCTTCCTTCTTCCTCCTCTCCTCTCCTGATTAGATCTGCTGCTCCCTGTAGGATTATTAGGATTCTAATTCAATCTGAATTTCAGGAACTTGTTTGCTTGGTTACCTGTCACAGCATATCAGCTTGTCATATTAGTGGTGATCGTTGGCTCTACCTAATCTGCTTTAAACAATTTCATTGGGTGCTGGTCTATAAATCATTCCGTAATGGGATTGACACGCGCTGGCTTAGCTAGGTAAACAAATCAGCTTTGTTTTATGTTAGGCGGCAATGAACTTGGCTTTATCAACTTCCCATCGATTCACACACACCACAAGGTCAAAATCTCTCTGGCTGCTCATCAGTGGGAGTAGGGGTCAGCACTCAGCAATTAGAATATGTATCAGATAGAAACAGAGGAGCCCATCACATCCTGCTATCACTGCCTTTCTCCAAAGCGTTAATTCATTTCTTATCAAAGTGAAGGCATTTCAAAGTAAAGCTCTGCAGCATTGGAGGGGAAGTACCCTTTATGGGGATTTAAAAGAGAAAATAAAATGAGTTTGTAGTTTATTGACGGGAAGTCCCAGAGGCAGCTTAAAAACACATTAACTTTCAAAACTAATTCAAATGTGTTGATTAACATCTGAGGGGGGAGTTTTTTCTACGGATGAATGAAATATTTCAGGGCCAGTGTTTTTGTATTATAATTTTGATTAACCACATCACAGCCTCTGCTGGCTTGTTTCAGAAAGAGATTGAATCTACATGCTGTTCGATACAACAAAATAAGTAGTAGTCTGGCACTATTCTCCAAAGCCAATAATATTCACCTGCTGCATCTCATAAGAGGAACCCAATAAACCTTCTGTATGTGCAACAAAGTCAAATTACTTTTTTTTGTTAAATTATATGCAAATTCATAATTTCAAAATACAACATTTTATTGATTTTGAATTCTCACATAAATATCCCTATACATTCGGCTGCACAGATCTAGCCTTCAAACTACTCAGGGGGATGGTGGATGAATTCTGGGTGGATATTTGGCTTAGCAGAATGATGCATGGTTCAGCAATTTCAAAAGCCAAAAATAAACAGAAGGCAGACCAGTGCAAGGTGTCATCCAGCGTGAGGTTACAGAACACTGTCGAATGGCTTTAACTATGGATCCCACATGTAAACAGGCTTTAGTGTCTAGAATGCAGGCTCATTGTCAGAGTAACACTAACTCTTCTGAAACTCTCTTTTGTTTCTTGTTCTTTTGTGAGAAATAAAAGGAGAGGTAGTGAGTGACTTAGTACCTGAATGGATGTATCTTCCTGTCACACTTCCTGGTTAAATAAAGGTTTATTATAAACAAAACATGACATGATTATCAGTTATCAATGATTGCTGTTGTGTGATGAATGTGAAAAAATTGTCATTTGCATACTAGTAGTACTGAGAACTATAGAAGAAACAAAAGAAACCAATGAAAAGCCCTTTTCAGGATAATGTCCAAACTACTCACTTCCACCTTATTTCTCTGAAATGGAAAAAAGTAGTGGTAACAGAACTCTCTAACACACTTTTAAGCTGTTTATTTGGGAGTTTTGCACACTGCATGTAATATAAATAAATGGTTGCATTGCACCATGTGTTTTGAAGCAAGAAATCTCTCCCTCATCAAGGTAAAGATATTAATACAATTGCCATCACAGATACTGGCATCTTATAGCGGCCGCAGTGTAAACTTCATTACTCGTTGTATTCCTGAGGTTGGATGATGTGTGTTGCGTTATGCTACAAAACAGAAACTACTTTGACTCTGGAAATAATATTCACACACAGTATTCCAGCTTTAACTGGGTAAGTTATATGTGTAATATGCAAAAAAAAGAAGCTGCAAACCCCTTACTGAGAATGGTCTTCAAAACAGGAAAGGATAACAAAATACAGTCAGTGACGGAAAGGCCTGGCTGAGGAGAGACTTTAAAGGAGAATAAAAAGACGAATGACTTGAACCTTAAACACACTAAGCTATTGTGTCACAACACCATGCTGAATTTCACTCGTCAGTTATATGGACAAGATGATAAAGCTACAGTTGGCACATTATAAGCAAAACTGGACAACAGTCTAGTCTGACAAATCCTTATCTGCTGTCACATACTGACACTGATATACAGGGTGTTTATGTGAACCATATAAATCCTCAATTCATCCATTTGTAGGTAGCTCATGGAACGTGGCAGAGCTGATCAACACAGCATTTACGTAGCATGGAGCAGGATCTTTGGGGAATGCTTCAAGTGCTGTGTTGAATCCATGCATGAAAGACCTCATATAATTACTGATCTGAGACTCCTATCAAGAAACGCAATCAATAAAACGACTGGAATCATGTGAATACACCAATTAGACAATTTTATTAGCACTCTTTCTAAAGCAGACAGAGAATGAAAGAGAGAGAGAGAGGGAATGCAGGGAGGAACAAATAGCAGAGAGCTGACCTGTTCAGCTGCATGTCATGGGATCTTTTCACACCAATACATCTCCCTAATGCAGGCAATTTCCTGCAGCTTTTCACCCTAAGAGGGGATTTGACCTCTGTGGGCTACACTTAAAGCGAATTCTAATGTTTGCCAATAAGGAGGGATTAAGTCAGCCAGAAAGTATAGGAGAGACTGTGACTGTGCTCTTTGGCAATTAACAGCTTTAAATATTTGCATGTATGAACGTGTGAATGAATGTGTGAAGAAGTGCGTTATTTCTATTAAAACATTTATATTTTCAGATAAACCCATGCACATAAAAGCATTAATTTATAGGTATTTGCTGTTGACATGACTGTCTTTAGCAGGGTGGCAGTCATGGGATTGGGGCAGCTAAGACCTTGTATATGGGGCATGTTCTAAATGCACATAAAATGACAATAAAGTCTGTCAGGTAAGAAGCTGCCGTATGTAAAGTAGCGGAGCTTGGATGAATATATATCTGCCAAAGTGGTTGACACGGCATCTGGAGTACACACACACATGTCAAAATCTGTGTATTGATGTTTTTGGGAAAGCCTTTTGTTGTTTTGATATTTGTGTGCAATATTTTGGAGGGAAACTTTCACCACTTGAAAACCTTCCAAATCATAGCTGGCATGTTGAGGATAATCTTTTCAATTACCCGTGTCTCTGTTTCTGAGTGTGATAGGCTCTTAGCCCTGTGATTCCCCCGCACCCAAAAACTGTGTGCCGCTGTTGACAATGAGAGGTAAACAAGAAGGGGGGGAGAGAACTCACCAAATCCTCCAGAGGCCTAGAGGGGAAGCCACACAGCCCAAACTCCTTTCACTCCTCAGCTGTGAAACAGCAGCTGCCTTTAAGGCTGTGCTCAGGAGAGACTGACAGCAATTACAGCTTTCTCTTTCTCTTTCTTTCTCTCTCTCTCTCTCTCTCAGCTTGGAGAGAGCCACTCGATGGGAAACCACGAGAAAGGAATGAAACCCTCCCCTCCTCCTCCATCTTACTTTCTCAGAGAGAGACATTTACCTCCAGCTCTTGGTGAGGCGATGGTTGTTTACTTTGAGTGATGTGCCATTATGACAGTTCAACAAATCAATGTTACACAGGTTTGTGGCAAATGGTGGAATTTTAGAGTAATCCCATGTAAATTATTAATCCTTTCAGGGGAAGTTGCAACACAGAGGCATGCAGCACATCTCTTACACACTCCAACCTGACAGTTGTACTGCTGTGCCAAAACGTTTGACAGCCTGCTCTACTTTAGATTTGTTAAGAAGACATTGGTGCTGAGTGTGAGTCAGATTCAAAAGCTGATCTGAGATCATTGCTATGTCTCTCGCACATCAGCTGTAATGGTTGCTTGGCTGGACTGCATGGCAATAAAACACAGTAAAGCTCTCCTGCCCATTGGATGTTTAATTTACACAGTGTGCATCATGGTGTGCTTAGTGTGTCTCATACACACACTGCACCAGATCATTTCCTATTGTATCATATATTATGCATCTTTACAATCTCAGAGATGATTCCTTTGCCACTTTTATTGGTCAGAGAACATTGAGAGTCCATGAAAGCTGATATGAGAACATGGTAACTGAAAAATATAAGAATGACTCACTGACAGCCCATAACCATTTTAAAACTAGAAATAGATCCACAGTAACTGCTGAGGTTTATCTGCCTCCCTCCACCCCGCCTCAACGTCCTCCCCTCCCCTTGGTGGTCAGCGCAAGGATCACGAGGTGAAGCAGAATCAGAGTGGTACACATATTACTCTCTGTCTCCCTCCATTCTCTTCTCCTGGTGGTTGACAGGGCCTGTCTGGCCTAACCTGGGTGGAAAGTGACTCTAATTGTCATCTCCACAGACAAGGTTCTGCAGCCATCCTGGAGGCACAGGCAAAATATACTTAGCTACTTTATCATATAGACAGAACCCCAACCACCGAGGCACCTTATTGACATAGACTTTATGCAAAGATAGACTTTTTGAATTGGCAGGTCACGTCACCCACTCCTTAGCATGCATACATAATGAGAATAAAGCTTTTTAGGCTGCGGCTGAGACACAAGCATCTGACAGCTAGGGTTTGGAAGTTCAAGGGAATGTATATATTCCCTGCCTCATCTCCTGGACCTGGGCTGGTTATAGATGATTGTGTTAGCTAGGAGAGGAGCATTTTACCAAATGTTCAGTGCTCGATAGCATTAGTTTGAGGCCGATGCTGTGTCATCTCAACTGTAGCGTACACACATCAGAGCAGAATGTTTGTTTTATCACAGAAAATAAAGACATTTTGAGCAAACCATAAGAAGTAACATACCCAGAAAACATAATCAGGATGTCCTGATATAAAGTGAATTCAATAGAGCCATGCTAGCAAAATTGGTAGGGTTAGAGTGGTGCTTTAAGCTAATTCTTACACACTCACAATGTTAACATGCTGATGTTCAGCAGGTATAATGTTTTCAGTGGTCATCATCTTGGTTTAGCATGTTAGAATGCTAACATTTGGTATTTCAAACAAAATAGAAATTCCAGCTGAGGCTGATGGGGATGTTTATGTTGTTTTAGTCATAAAGCAAAGTATCTACAATATACACTTTTACCTGATAATGGTGCATGAGGAAAAGTCAGTAGGCTTCATCCTCTGGGGACCATGAATGCGTGTACAAAATTGTAGTGGACAGGCTGAGAAAAATAGCCTAAAACAGCCTGAGAACAAACCTGTTATCATGTAGCACACCACATTAGTTTCAGCACCAAAAACACCTTTTGACTAGCTTTGTTTCCTTTATTTTTTCTCTTCACTACAGCTTTCAGCTGTTGCCCCCCCACCCCCCAACAGTGAAATTACCCTGCTTTTGTATGTGGTGCAGTCAGCCTTTGAATGCAGCCTGTGAATGCCTGTGGGCCTATAAATGTGCTCTGAGAGGGAAAAGAGAAAGTTAAGCTGTCCTATTGAATTGATTGAACATTCATGAAACTAAAGTGTGCCCTCCCTCCCGCCTCCTCACATGTGGAAATGACTTCCAGACATCTCCAACGTCCCGTATGGAACACAGCCGTGAGGATCCCTACCTTCAGTCAGGTGCTGAGCTGTTGCCCTGCAGGCACAATTCAATTGTTAAATCTCTTATGAGTAGAACAGGAGGGTTCATTTTACCGCTTACAACCTTAACCATGCATGCTTTTGACTTTATTGGAATAATTGCACAATTATTTT
Source organism: Morone saxatilis (assembly GCF_004916995.1). Classification (NCBI taxonomy): domain Eukaryota; kingdom Metazoa; phylum Chordata; class Actinopteri; family Moronidae; genus Morone; species Morone saxatilis. The sequence goes on along the minus strand of NW_023340095.1, from coordinate 19,412,532 downwards.
ACATGGTATCTCATTTTGTAATCATGTTCTGCTCAACCGCTCATAGTTGCATAAATAGGGGCTAAAAGAACCAGAGTACTTTATAGTGAGGAACAAAAAGGCTATTACTCACCCTAGAAAAGAGAAAATGTAACAGACTAGTTTAAATTCTTTGTTACTCTACATCAAGTCCTCATTATTTGCTAATCACTTAGGAATGTTACAGACATACACTATATTGACTCACTCTACTTTTATGTGGCTTTCTCCATTACACTTTCATGTATCTAATCAAAATGCATTATTACTTTTGCCTGACGATACACTTAAACAGAATGAATTCCAAGGTGTTCTCATTTTAGGTCTGTATAATGTCAGTCTCAAAGGTGGCAATATCGAAAGCAATTTTCTATGTATTTAGGGGACAATCAAACAATTTCTGGATGAAAAACGAATCAAAATGCATGAGGTATAATCAATAAAAGTAAGAGAAGTTTTATGATTCTGCTGAAATTCTTTCTCCCATTGTGTGGATATGTTAATGTGTATGTGTTTCTATATTCCAGCATGTGCGTGTGTTGTTAAATGAGTGTATGTTGTGTGTGTCATCATGGTGCATTATATCACCACAGAGCCCTGTGTGCAGCATGTAGTCCACCACCAGGCTATATCATGTCCCTCCATTAAACCATGCAACATATTCCACCCAAGGTTACAGTCACAACCACAAAACAACAACAGCTCAGACAGCCGTGAGACCTAATCATTATTTGGCAGTAGTAGCAAAACCATGTCAGGGTGAAGCCCCCAACATCCTGCTTCCTAGTCACATTTTAATCATCTGCAATTAGTTTTGTTTTAATAACACTCACAATTAAAGGTCCTCCTGTTTGCATAATTCATGACACAGCAGCGCTGATGTCAGAAATCAAATGCAACAAATTAGAAATAACAAGTTTGAGACAGTGTGATTCAATTAAGATCCGGGGAAACATTGGGCCATGCATAATTGAGGGGCCGGCAAGGCAAGACTCATGTCAGGCCTGTCAGCCCTGCTACAGCTATTGGATTTGGCCTGTCACACACACTCAAATCAGCCCTGTAAAAATTACAGGTTACATTGATTTCTTGTTTTTATTTGTGAGTGCTTGTGAGTGTGTATACGTGCGCTAATGTGGGGGTGTGGGAGTGTGTGTATGTGTGTCTGTGCCCTCCCTGCATGTACACACCCTCATAGATGTGTATATGCAGTTACATGTGTGTTTGTGTGTTTACGGTTTGTGGGTGCGCTCACAAGTGCAGTGCTGTAAGAGCAGGATATAAATCAGGTGTGGGAGACCTTGCAGGGGTGAAAGCTGCAGCCACATCTGGACCTACAAACTTCACAGGTCGGCTCCTTCAGATGTTGCAGGCGAGCTGTGGGCGAACACATATCATCTCATAATAACGCTAGGAAACCATATGATCATTCCCAATTATTGATGCTATGGTTATAGTAAGATTATCTGCACTAGTACTCACATTCAACTCTGACTGCTTTTTGCAGCAACTTAAAAAATGTGTTCTTGAAGACCCATTTGTGTGTGTGTGTTTGAGTATGAGTGTATGAATGTAATCCCTGGATACAGAATGATTGAGAGCTTTGAAGGTATCTTGCACAGTCTGCCAAGTTGCAGATGTGTTTGTTAACCACGTTACACATCAGCTGCAATAACAAACAAATAAGCAGCGGCTCACTGAGGGGCTGACAAAACCCAGCACAGAGTAGACTGTGGATTTATATTAAAAGTTCTACTTTGTGTTTTGTGTTAGTCATAGTGTACATAGAAATTAATAAAACACTCATGAGGTAAGTGTATTGTGCTTATTTTTTTTACCGTTTACATGCAGTTAAATAAAGTTTACTCTGATCACTCTGGTAACATCAGAATACATCTAAACAAAAACTGCTGACCCACAAAGATTTCATCATGTCCAGATTTTCTTCATAAACTGTGTGTGTTTGTGTAAAATGAGAGTCAGGCATTCAACATGCCCTATGTTATGAAACACTTAGAAGGTTTTAATTATCACACAATTTTCAGGGATTGTTGAAAGCAGAGGAAATGGAATAACTTCTTTATGAGTTTGAAAACACCCCCTAATGCTTATTTAATTAAACAATCGTAACCACATCTCATAAAGTGCTCAGAGTTAATAAGATTTCCTACGCAAACCCACATTAACGCAGACTGCTGCCATGCTTTTGAAAATCGACATTCTCAAGATGGTGTTTGGCAAACGGAGGTAGAAAACTGGGGCAAATTATGCTACAAAGTTAAATGTTATATGTGTACTTGGTAATTTAAGAAGTGTCACTGATGTCACACTTCATTTTAGGTATCAGTATCACAATCCAAAAGGGGAGTTAATCAAAACCACATAAATATGTCCATGAAAAATACTTCCTGTATGAAGTATTTTCAGCTTTGGAGGCTGCTGAATGGCTGCAAGTGAAGGAAACATGTGTTTGTAAACTACCAGATGCAGCCACACGTTACCTTCAGAGTCAGTAATTTCTGACTGAATAATCACTAATGACTGAGGACCAATAGCTCCCCGAAGCATCATCTCGATCTCTCCTGTGACTGGCTAATTGTAGCCAGACACACTAACCTCCCTGTGGCCTGTGTCCTGGCTGTAACCCTGGCACGTCTCTCTCTCAAATTCAGCTTCTCACTCCTCTTTTCTCTTGCTGTTTTATCAGCCAGCTCTATATGGGCCCACTCCCGTTCTCTCCCTCACTTTTCTTTTACTCCCCCACCCCACCCCATCTCAGCTCAGCTATGACAACATATGGGAATTTTTTTTCAGGGTGATTGCTCCAATCTGATTAAGGGAAGTTATGTAGCTGCCATTTATCGCTGCTGCTGTGAACTGGCAAGCAGCTGTGACGTAAAGGCCCCTCGGTTGAGCCCCCTTTTCTCTTGCTGCCTGTTCTCAGTCCAAACTTATCCATTAGATCCTGTTCAGACTCCTCCGATTGTTCTAACTGCCATGGCTGCACCATGAATCAAAACCCCTGGCAGACAGACAGATCTCGCCATAATTGTGGAGAAAGGAATTGCGGTTCAAAACAATGCCATGCTCAGTTAAAGTGAGAGTGGTTTGTGCTCAGTTAATTTAGAGTCTAACAGAAACAAGAGGGTTGGGGATGGAAAAAAAGTGCTAGAAAAAAATGTTCCTGTGAGAGGCAATTTTACATTACATTAATGCACTTGGTTTGGGTTCAACAAAAGGGGGACTTGGCCTGAGGAGCTGAGTGGAGAGGGGAATTAGAGCATTTAGCCATCTCCAGACACAGGAGAGAAATGAGCCTTGTGGCCTTTGTGTTATCTAATCTCGTTTGCATTTCCTTTCAGCATCATGAAAGAGAAATGTAATAGGGGCCTGATTGTGTTTGTTTGGTGAAATTCTCATTTAGAGCTGCTGTGGCTATGCGCCTCCACGAATAATTCTCTCCTGGCGTTTTTGTGTGTGTATGGTGGTGTGTATAGTTTTTTGAGTGCTTTGAGATGATGAAAAACAGTAGCTCTAAAAGCGAACACAACATGTAAGCCAAAAAATGAGGGTGAATTTATGCAACATCACCACTTCTTGTGTGAACAGCTTGGTTCACAGCTCTGAGTGATTGACTAGCGGAAGGAAGGCGCAGGCCTGATGACAAAAGAGACGGGAAATGGACGTGGAGTGGATTTGACATGATGAGTGCCATTGCCCCCATTGATCAGTAGCATTGGCATCCCTCCCAGAACCCTGGAAGGTGGGGTTGGAGTCTGCAGGCAGCTGAAGGTCACAGCTCGCTGTCACAGCACTGTCCAATCACATTACACATCATGCCGTCTGAGACGCTACTCGCCTTCTTCACATGATGGACAGATGACAATCATCCAGGCTCTATTGTTTCACTCAGTCTCCTCATCTCCGGGATACATGTGTTTCTGCAATTTTGTTCCCATTTATATCTTAAAAAGTGTCAAACTATATTGTTGGTAAAAGTGTCAAGCTATAATATTTTTGGTATCCAAACTTTCACAGAGTTAATGGTGATTAATGATTGTATTTTGTTTTCCACCATCGCCAATTTTCACTTTTCGGCTCTGCAATTGCACAGAGCTGCTGATTTATGGCTGGGGGTCAGTCAGAGAAGGTGTTTGTGCTAGCAGCCAATGGGCTCTTTGTGTTTATGATGAGGGGAGAGGATGGAAAGGTGATTTAGGTAGACAGCCGGTCTGCTTCTTCTCAGTGCAAACCTCCAGTAGACAGGCCATTAAGAGAGGTGACAGGGAAAAGCAGTGGCAATCGCTTTGATTCTGATTTACACCCATGCTGAAAAACCCAAACAAATTAGAGGAACAAAATAATACACAGCAAGAAATAAATCACATTAATGATTAGGCTTTGAACGACAGTCAGACATGAAAGCGAGTGGTGGCGGGGGCATCTGGAGGAGAGGATGGCAGATTATGAGATGATATTAGGAGCCGTCTTCAGAGAAAAGCTGAGAACAATCAGGCACCAGCAGTAACGAGGAGAAGGTCTTTGTTCTTCTCTCCACTCAGTAACTAACATGTTGTTATTCAAGTCAACAGCCACTAGAACCTCGTTAGTAGGCCAAGCAGCTTACTGCTCATGAGCTGACAAAAAGGTGAAATTCATTGAGAAGAAATGCAGTGAATGTGTTTCATGAAGCTTTCCGCGCCGGTACGCAGAATACATGAAATGTTGGAATTCATTAACAAAAGGTAAGTAAGTGACAAATACAGCTAGGACAATAACACATGCACTTTTTATGCCATCAGCAATGTTTTTGTTAAGATACAATACATCATCTAAAGAAATTTGGCATGGGCCTTTAATTGATGAATAAATGAAAAAAAACATAGTTTTAAAGAGAAGTGCAACACAGTATAGCTGAATATATTTATAAATACACCATTAAATTCATATTTGTTTTTTTTTACAATATTATTCTTAAATCATACTGTTAGATTGGCTAAAAAGTGCACTAGTATAAGATTTTTACTCTGCATCTCTTTGGGAAGACTCAGAATCAGTATGGGGCGGGGGTTAGTCCATCTCTAATCACAATGTAACAGATGCTTCAATCAAAATGTGACGGCTGTGCTGCTCAGAGAGGACGGCCAACCTCCTGCACATCTGACCTGCTGAGAGACTGTTGCTGCTGTAAGCACTGTAAGCTGCTAAATGAACTGCTCCGAGGCGAGCATCTCACTGCATTGTGGTCCCATGGTGAATTCCAAATGACAGCCTAATGGATGATCCTGTGATGCAATCATCTCTATCCCTGCTGCCATGTTCAGCAGATGGGCTGTATTTCCCATTCAGACCTCTGAGATGGAGAGCTCCTTAATACAGACATGCAAAAGCCATTACACTTCTTATGTATATACTCCTGCTGGAGAGCCACAATGATTATATAATTCTATTTAATTTAAGTAAAATAGCCCCCAAATACTTTCCTACAATCACATTTGACAGTTGGTCGAGAAGGTGCAGCCCAAGACTATGTTTGTCTCCATCTTTGGAGAAGACAGCACTCTGAAAGAGGACTGAGTTATTACATCAGTGTTATTTATCAATCCGCACTCTAACAACTGTGTAAACAGGATTAACCACAATGTCACAGAACAACCCAATAACACTAACCACTAATGAGGTCCTGACATGTGTCATAGTATTCATTATTGTTTATGACTATAATCCTCAAAGCTTGTCTTACATGACATTACAAAAGCACACTGAGTGGCTGGATAAATTTCAGGCCTACTAACCCAGGATAAGTGGAGCAATACAGCAATCCTTCAAGGTGAGTTGATTTTTTGACAACCTTGAATGTGTATCAGGGCAACAGTTTTTCAGTTGTACTGAATATTGGCAGAGAAAATGCAATTTCTCTGCTTTCTGTCAAGTTGCTTTTGTTTCCAGCTCTGTTCTATCCATTCAGCCAACAACTTCTCTCCAGAGTCTCTTCAAATATAGGTATTTGTTAACAAAGTCAGGCCAACTAAATATATATGAGGCTCAAACCAGGGTAGCTCTCCTCCGCATTCACTGACACATTCACTGACACTGACTACATGCCAGTCACATTATGAGTCAACAGTTTTCATATCCTTATTAGTAATAACCCATTCATCAGTGCGTCAGAGAGACATATAAAACTGCAATATATGACAGCAACTTTATTTTCAGAATCAATTAAAACTGCTGCTCTGCTGGTATAACATTTGACACTTATAAACATCATGTTTCACTGACAGACACCGCTTTTCATCTGCAGGCACTGTTTAAAAAAATAGTCTACAACTGGCGGATACCAATCCTTGCAGGAATCTGTCATTTAGACAAATACCTCTGTGGTAGTTGAGCTAGCAGAGCTGTATACAGTCAACTGCCAGTTTATTTGCTAAAACTAATGCAGCCTAATAAACATTCCTGCATTAAATCCTGCCTGCATGAAAGTTATAATGATCAGTTTTTGTTGAAACTGTTTCAGAGAGGATTTTGTAGGAAGTAGTTTGTGCTGTTGTCGGATTATATTGCTTCATATGCTGACAGATGTTTCTATTATTTTGTCCACCCTATTTATATCAATGAGGGTAGGCTAAATGACAGAAACAACTCACTTTCTTAACAGAGGTTAAAATAAATATTCTCTTCACATCCAACAGGAGATTATTGCATGAGTCTTGATAAGGTGTTCAAAGATGACACAAGCCAATAAAGTAGCATTAGTGTGAAATCAAAGAACATCTGAACAAGCTTTCTATAAGAAATTGTACTGAACAACAAAAGCTAATGGAATGAAATCTAACCAGGAAGTGTTGAGGGACTTGAACACATCTGCACACATCTGCACACATAATAAGTAATGTACACCCTTCTGTCACTGACTAGGCTGTATGTCATCCTGTTCAAGCATGTCTACCAGTAGCTCGGCTGCCTACAGCAGTGTCTGCCCTCCCTGGGGAGCTGGGTAACAGAATCCCAGGCTTATACAGACATCCACACAAAGGACAGGCCTGCACTGGCAGGTGGCCCCGGCATAGATAAGTGTGTTTTCTGTTTGGGGGTGGTGGTGGTGGTGGTGGAGTTGGGGGTGTGAATGAAGGAAAGACTGCTCACTTAAAGTGCCTGTTCCTCTTGTGAGGGATGATGTCTCTCGTGGGCGTACACATAAGGAGGTGGGAGTCAGAGTAAGCGGCTGTATACAGCAGACATGCTGATCTGTTTATGTCTGTGTTAATGCATGAGCAACCCCCCCTCCAAACCCCGGCCCTCTGCACACACACCTCAACACAGCGAGCGACAAAAAACTCTCTTCTCTTTGATTCTTACCCAGGTCCAAGTTACACAGAAAGCTTAAAAAAACCACAGTAAGCCATACCCCCCTTATTTGCTGTTGGTGCTACATAGGGATGGGGATTGTGACCTGGTTGTTCAAGGAATCCAAATCTAAATTTCTCAAAACCAGAAAATGAATAAGGTCTAAGTTTGGTGATACTAGCGATTCCTATAACGTTATGTCCCGAGTAGGGCTGAAACAAATACCTCTTTACAGTAAAAATCATCTTCTTTGCATTGAGGCTTTGTTTAATCTATATAACTGTATACAGCGCACTGTGTTTAACACTGATGATTATTACTGTCACACAATGCACTCTGGAAAGAGAAAAAAGCGAGTAGCAAAGAGGATAAACGACAGAACGTTTGGGTTCATTTCAAGCAGAAATGCCTAGCACAATAACACAACATTAGTGCCTCTCTGTGAAAAACTAGCAAGCCAGCAGATACAAGTCATTGTTTGTGGATAGAATCAAGAGAGAAAGGGGAAGGCTCGGCTGGTAACACCCAGGTGCAGTGAGGTTGTTGACACATTGACATATATATGTACACATTGCATTGCAGGAACGTATTATTGGTTACGCCATATTGGACCAGGCAAGACTGGCCTGTAAACAAATACAAGGGAGTTTTTTTCTTGATAAAAAGCACTATAATGTTTACATTTCTCAACCGATTTCATTTCATGAGTAATTTCTACAATCAAATGTTTATGATAACTTTGAAGTAGATTTTTTTGTCTCCAGTTAATTAGAATCTCGATAGTTAATAGGTTATAGGCCTAATAGCGGCAGGACGCTCAAGACAGGAGTGTATGTATGCTTGCATGAATTGAATTACTTACTTGTTGGAAAATAATTCATTGTCATAATATTTATAATAATCCCTAATGTTATATACAGGCTGCAGCGAATAAGTATTACCACATTTTGCAGTAATTTATAGTCGTGCTTGTCAGTCATCTTCTCTGCAGCACTGAGGGCAGGGCTCAGCTCCACACACACACACACACAGACAGCAATGTAGTTTACTCGAGTTGACATAGCGTACTGTGGTTGGAACAACAACTACGAACAAAACAGGTGGAAATATCGCTTCTCTGCTTTTCTACTTTGTACTTAAGTTGTCATCAACTTGAGTAAACTGCTCCGCGGCGTCTCTGCTGTCTGTCTGCTCCCTGCGTGGTCTATTTTTGACGAAAGCCGCGACCCACTCACATCAAGCAGCAAGAGCAGATTGCACTAGTAGGAAGTCAGACACAGAAACGGCAAAGAGAATCCAGTACATTTTTCAAAATAAAATACTGTGTATAGACTCCGTATTGAATTTCACACTAGCTCAACATTGTGCACCAGGCCAGAAGTCAATCTGTCAGAGGCAGGTTAGAGGAGATTTTAAGTGGAGAAACACGCTGTTTTGTATCCCTTTTAGGGACAAAATACATAACTAAACAACGTATGGCAGGCAACATGCCCTAAAAACACTCAGCTTCTGAAACACTCTTTGTGGGATTTTAAGACATGCAAAATTTTGGGGTAACATTATGATTACGAACAGGTGCGACCATAAATGACAAATGACAAAACGTGGTAACGTGGCTTATAGGCGCTGCAGCCTGTATATAATATTATGATTATTATAAATATTACAACAATGAATTATTTTCCAACACGTAAGTAAATCATGTCATTCTTGGCAGTAGAGGTAGCAAATGCTTTTTTACTCCAGCAGATAGTGGCTTATTAGCCAGTCATGCAATATATGCAGTTTGCTTTAGAGCAGAAAACATGTTTAATCCATTCCTTACACTTTTGCTCTGTGTTTCTGTTTTTGTAGATTTGGTTTGGTAGTTAGACCTGCCGTGCCTAGTTATGGTTGCTAAGATATGATTGGGCAATCTCTGTTTGGGCACAGTCACCTAATAGAGTTGTGAAGCAGGAGGAACAATTTTGGGTGCCCTTGGTTCTGTAATTTTTTTTAAATTTGTTAAATTTCAGATAATTTAAATTTCAGATTTTTCCCAGGGTGTATTTAAGTAAGAAACATCAAATTACAGAGCTTAAAATTCTGTTATGTGAGCCGCTAACAGTGGGTAGAATCTAAAAATGGTGAAGCTGAGGAAACTGATTGTAGAAACTGCAGCTTAACTCAAATCACTTTTGGATTCTGGGTCAATTTTAGAGGAATTATCAACTGTGGTGCAGTCTTTTGTCCCAGATTGCAATGATTGTAATAACTGAATTCACTTTAACTTTCAATTCATACCTCTTATTGGCTTCTACTCCATGACATGAACTAATAGGACTGTTAAATTATCTAGGAGTGTTATATGTTAAGTAACATGGAGGACATAACAAGAAACATTTTTAATGGGAATAATGAATGGGGAAAAACAAATCTGGCTCCCTTCCACTCTAGTGGCAGATCAGCTATTTTTAATAAAGTTCAGTCTTATTTGTCACTGCACCCCCTTCAGTCTACTTTCCAATCCATCTTACTATTTGAACACACTCATCTCTCACTCCAGCAGGCCTTGACAGCAGAATTTGCCTTTTTGCTCAGAGGTGAGTTGCAAGATACACAAATAACACAGAGGTGCATTTATGGTATTTGTATAATCCATGAAGTGAAAATTATGCGCTATTTAGATGAAAGGCAATTAGACAATTACAGCTAATGAAGCCAATCCTTTTCTTTCACCCCAAAGAGTTCACAGACTAATTATCAAATTAAAGAATGCTTCTTTTCTCCCTGTGACCCCGCGCTGTCGTAAAGGGAGGGCGCTTTGGGAAAGGCAAACATTGGTCTGCTCTGTGGAGGCCGAGGCTCCAGAACAGGCAGGCAGCATTTAGAAAGTGATGGGTGTATTAATCACTGCTTAAGTTAAGACAGCTTTATGGTCTGCATTGCAGGCGCGCGCACACACACACACACACACACACACACAGACACATGCGTAGGAGCATATACAGACACTCTGCTGCTCAGTCCGTTATATATCATCTAGAACTGAATGAAGAGGGCCACCAGCCAAACAGGAAACATGGTTGTACCCACAGGAAGTGGACATGCTCAGACGACTAGCAGACCCTGCCTGGTGGAAAGGCTTCCTACTCTGGGGAGGTTAAAGGTCTCAAAGAAATCCACCTGACACACATGCATGCAACAAGACTACATGAATGCTTACTATGTCTGTCTATGATATGGTAAATCCTAAAGTTAAATAATGGTCAGACCTCATGCCCGATACAGTGGCGATGACAAACAACAAAATGTGTTAAGAAGTAAGAGTGCCAGTGTGCTTGACTCAGGATTCAGCTGCTCTCCTCTGCTCGGACTGATGCGCGCTCTGACTAATCAAACAGCAGCGTCTGTTTTCTCTCTCAGTGCTTGGAAAGCTGATCAGGCTCCATGAGGGACGGGAAAATGATTCCCAGTGTCTCCCTCAACATGTCTGCTGCCAAGTGGTCCAGCTCCTTATGGTGCAGACGGTTTAGCTCCAAAACAGCTCTCCAAAAATGTTCACGGTCTGTTAATATCATCCCTCAATTAACTCTAACTTAACTCAGACCATACATCACCCCCCTCCTCCCCCCCCAGCCTTTTCACAATTTTGCTGGCTTAAACTACAGCTGCACCTACTGGCAACAGAGAGGCACATTCTGAGTGCAACTCCATGTCTCTGCAATTTGCCTACTAAATGATATTTGACCCAAGATGACTACGCAACAAAGCCATAAGTAATACAGTGCTATGGGAAGCATGTCTGTTGCATTTTGCAATTAATTTTCCCTTGTGCATATTCAAACAATCATAAAAATCCAAACAACACTGCACCTTTTGACATCTAAAGCTTAAGGTGTCACATTTCTCTCAGTGCAGCTAACAAGCATCAACTTAACTGCTGCTTTTCCTTCATTTTCCCACTCTCCTCTGCTTTCTTCATCAAACATAAAGCCATGTCTTCCTCTGCCACCCATTTTACACTTTGAAACAGTGTGAAGGGCATGGTTCAAAGGTTAAAGAGAAGTTCTTTTCACACTCCCACGCCTGCCCTTGCTTCACAGAGCAGCATTACAGGTGCGGGGTGTCTCTGAAACAACTTAACGGCCTCCTGCCTCCGAGGAAAGACCTTTGCGAGAAAAAAACACACTCCTAATTGTTCCCTGCTCTGTGCCAATGACCGGCCAAAACACTCCTTGTTATTGCATCTTTGCACAGTATTTTTCCAGTCATAACGGCTGACAGAGGGGTTGGTGTGAGTTCACAGTCCCTCCTTTATGACAGTAACTCCTCCTGTCACCTGCTTTCATATGGCTGGGGTGTTGGTGTATGGTGAGAGACTCCAGTTGACACCCCTGACATGGCTGGACTTAATGAGGACTGATGGGAGCCTGTCAGTGGAGTGACACATTAAGCAGCTTTGTCATAGATCAGCCGTCGAGTTTTATGCAAAACCAGGCCTTACGTTTACTTGCAGATGACCTTCCGAAGTTCACTAGAAGTCTTGCAGATGCAGAGCTAGGTCGAGTTTCATTTTTCAACTTTGGGATGCAGAGATTGTTGAGTTTAGCACACATAGGCATGCATGTATGCATGCAAAGTTACAAATACAGTCTCTCTCTCTCTCTTTCTTTCTTTCTCCTTGTCTCTCTCGCTCTCTCTTTCCCTCTCTCTCTCTCTCACACACACACACTTCTTCCTCTACATTTCACCCAAAAAGTTCAACTACAGGGTAAAGCATATGATTTTTAAGTACTGAGAAGTCATTACAGTTTGGACTCAGAAAGCCAGCACTGCTTTACACATCCCTCTTGTGAATACAAATACTTAAAAACACTGAATGCGAAGTGAGTTTGTTAAGGTAAACAGAAAAGCGATTTGGTTTGCATGAGTAAAAAGCTTTGGGTAAAAGCTCTGTGGCCTTGCTAAGGCTGTGGGAGTTGAGATGATAAAGAATCTTTGAGGAACCAACACACGGAGAAAAGAAAGTAGATGGGTGAGGATGGATTTTGTCTCTGTGGATTCTGTATATGCTTTACTTTCATAAACACAAAAATAAACAAAACTAAAGTATTACACATTCAGCTTCTGTCTCTGTCGAGGCAACATAACAAATAAGTTGTGTTTCAGAAATATAACGATTTGACACAGCAACTTTTTATTAAATCTAAAATTCCACTGAATTATTGTATTGTATGTGTGTTTTTCCAGTGCCAACATAAGCAGGGACCATGTCTAATAAATCTACAAACAAATTTGGGAATCAAATGTTGATTTGTCAAATACTAAAGTAACTATTTACTTCCAGCTTTGACATATTTAGAGCATATTTGCAGCTATTCATCAAATGCAGATGTTAACTTAAACACAGGCCTCCTCAGTTTCATGTAGTCCCTTAACGTCATAATTCTTAAGAATCACTCCATTTAAACTGGAAATGAGGGGGCTCCATGCTGTAACTCTCCAAAATAGTAATATATTCCCGTCAAGACTAACATGAAGTTATTTGCTCATTTGTCTGAATTGTTAGAATAATTTGTGTGAATGTGCTTTTATACCTCCCCAGTGGTCCATAAATCACAAACAGCTCTTTGTGGCCCACCAGCATAATTTGTTTCCTTTTGTTTATCCCACTTTAGTCACTCAAAGCGTGATTCATAGTGAGACAAATCTTGCTTGCAGAATTTGTCATGTAGTCAGTTTGAATATATTTTGTGCAGTAAATTTCCTTTTAAACTGATTACACAAAGCTACCACCAGTCGGATTTGAAATCCGATGACTTTGGTGGCGACCTGAGTCTCGTGATAGTATTTCATATCAGCTGCCCACAGACGGGTCTAACCCTCAAAATAAGACTAAAAACTGTGTCACCGAAAGTTCCCTTTTAATCTTTTTTTCTGAAAAATATCAATTTACTATAGAATATATATAACTAAGATCGATTTACTATAGTATATATAACTGACATCAATTTACTGTAGAATATATATAACTACAGCATACAAACCATATTATTGACACACTATAAAAAAATATGCAGCCTATATCCCACTTTCTTTGATGCTAATTGGGATTGCACTGGGTTCTACTAGCATTTTGCTAATGAGCAGATAAAGCACATACAGTATGAGTAGTGAAGAATTTAATCACCTGGCTGTAACACTGGGCAGCACTTGCAAATGTATCTATGGTAGTCAGCCCTCTTCTTGGTTTTGTTAAAGCTCTTTCCTCATGTCATAAATCAGTCTGCACAGTTTTCAGGAAATTAAATTGGTAACATTTTTGCACAGCTGTTATAGTCTTCCATAATGATATCAATACTTATTTGTGAATTATACATTGAGGTAGAAATGTCACACATGGGGGCTTTAATTATGCATCTGGTCATGAGAATGGGCAATAACTGCATTTGCTTACTTTTAGTTTTAATTATATGATTTAGAAAGGAGGATTGTTGAAGTGAATAGCAACACATTAAACTGTAAATGTATCATTATTGGGCAGTTGTTTTAAGTGTAACAGCTGTAGGACCTTATTTAAACATTAAGAATTAAAATTTGGAGATTTAGCATGACATCTAAATTTTTTATAATAATTATTTGGCAACATATGTTACTTAACTTTATTTGCACTTTGTTATCTGGCAATGTCAGTAATTTCCTGCCCTCACTAATGTCACACTGACTCAGTCCTGTTTGGTATTCAGATAAGAAACTCTAAAGCAAACAAAATTGAATCTATCATCTCTCTGAGCATGTGCAGCTTGGTGTGTATGTGTGTGTGAGACATAAAGAGAGTAAACTATTCCAGTTAAGCTGCAAGAGTGGGAAAACAATTGTTCCTGACTGATTTTCCCCTAACCCCATAATGAAGCCCATGTGTACGACTGGCCTTTCAACAAGCTGCAAATCTGTGCCCGGCCCCTCTCTCCACTTGATTAAAGCAACAGCCACTCACCTGCTCCTCATTAGCCTGGACCAGGAACAGACCCAGCCAAATAAGTTAGCACCTGTATGTTCCAATTCCGCATGCCTTCTACATGTATGTAATATTTGTGTGTATTAAGCTGACAGCGTTATAAATGATGGGATGGATTTAGCCACGGTTTTGCTGCTGTGTGCTGTGAGAGAGATGAAGAGAGACGGATGTGTGGAAGTGAAAGGGCCACGGGTGGAGAAATAGCAGGGACATGTTCTGTGTTTTGGGTCTGTGGAGATAGATGAGGGACTGGGCTTGGAAACACTCATTAGCCATAATCAGGGTCCCTAAAGGAGAGCAGATGGTGGCAGGGAGGAAAGAAATTAGGAATTGCTTCACTTCAGATATAAATGCACATGCATGAATGCAAAAAGTACCTAAAAAATGGCCCATAGATAAAGAATATAGTCTGCAACAATAGTAACAAGACCATTGAGAAGTGTGTGTGTGTGGGTAAACAAAACACAGTACATATCCAATGTGGATATATGTGGTGCTAAATGTGCTCAGACATGCTGGTCATTACAGAACAACCCTAAAGGGCATTGTGTGGGATGGGATCATCAGAACGCTGTTGTTTCTGTCTGGTTCCTGCTAACCAGTGACTCCACTGACCTCTGCCCGCTCTGAATGGATGCATATTAACACTCCAGGCTCTCAGCAACATTTAACCAATTTGGTAAATTATCTGTGAGGCCACTTTTATAGGGCTTTCTTATTACTCAGAAGGAGGGGGAGTGGAGAGAGAGAAAGATAGAGAGACTTGATGAAGGGATATGGGCATGAAGAGCCTGCTCCCATTTACATACATTACCAGTGCTTTGCCGTTCCCAGAGTCCTATGGAGGAAGCACCTGTTAGCCTCTCATAATCTTCCCCCTTCTACCCCTCTCTCGCTGGTCTTTCATCCCTACATCACTGTAGCTTCTCAGCCTCGACCCCCTAGAATCACCCCACAAGCAGGTGTTCTCCGTCAAACAGCCGATTCCTCTCACAGCAGCAGAGAGGGAGAAACTCAAAGAGAGGGAACTGACCAGGAGGCCAAACTGGGCCCATGTACGGGAAGGGGAAGACTTAGAGGCGCTGGTGCCGGGAGCCCCTCTAGCAGGGGTAACAGTGAACCCTGCCTGGTCCAGGTGTTTGATACCATCACTTCTTATTTACCACGTGTGGACATACAGTTGTTCCTCGGGCCTCGACTCAAAACAAATTGCTGGAGCGGAGGGTTTGTAAAAGAGATGTCTGTTCTGTCGGCGGAGGGGTTAAAGTTAATTTGATCGGGCATGTGTACTCTGGGCGAGGAGCAGAGAACATCTGCATTCAGTGGCATGGCCCCATTTGTTGCAATTTTGGGTCTCATTTCCATTTGCAAGAGAGATAACTGCTTGCATATGGAAGCAATAGATAGAAGAGGTCAATGCAATTTCTTTCACCGGGGGGACGAGGCAGGGAGAAAAACCCTTATGCAGTAATCTCAGTTGGCATAGGAAGAAACAAAAATCTGGGGTTTGGGGAAAGGAATTTCTTTCAGTGCAGTGATTCCTTGATTCCTTTACCAGCCAATAACAATCCCACACCCCTTCCAAACCCACTCCAATCACTCCTATTATCGTTGATTGGATCTGGTGACATTATCTTGTGGAGCTCCTACGTGTTCAACCTCTCTGTGGTAGTAGCATTTCAAATTGCATACTGATAATAAATTAGAAAAAGATATGGCATAGTAGTCATGAAACAGTCATACTTTAATGTAGCAAGTTCAGGAAGTATAAAATTACAGAGTGGTTCATAGTCTGTAGATAGCACTTTGTGGGAATAGGAGCAGTCATAACATTGCAGTCACTGGATTTACTGTCATTTCCAATTATTAACATGTGTTGGTGTAGATTTCTTATGATAAAATTAAATAATAATATAATAATAAATAATTAAAATATTTTAAAATTACATAAGAAATTAAAACTCATCTCGCTGTCTCTTTAGCCATTCACTGACATACATTTCCTCCAAATTAAACAACAAAATATTATGTTTGTCCATGACCTCCAGAATAACACCAGTATCTGCAGAACAACATAATTTGTTTATGTTTATGTTCTCCAAATCTGTTTTATGATGTGTTATGGTTAAGTTTTGGTTAGGTTTCCCCAACAAAACTGGCTTTTTATTTTTACGTTTTAGGGAATCATTGCGGTTTGGTTTCACATGTCTACCTTGTTTGGGTACCTTCGTTGTCATGGTTACAATTATAAACAAGTAGTTAAGAGATTACGGAACGATCATGGTTTACTCAAAAACAAAAAGCAGTGTCTAGAGTTAAATAGTTCAATGTCCAAAGTTACCCTGCTTCCTCTTTTGCTCCTATCACAAGTCCTACAGCAGCTAGATGTCTTTGTCTCTGGAACATAAACACGTGTTGTTTTGGGACGACTGACACCGTCATTATTCTTGGGAGGACAGTTTCTCACTGACTTATGATATGGTCTCATTTCAAGCAACACATTTTTCATTTGTCATAGATGTTTTTATGTTTAGTTTTATTTTCTTTTTGAGGTGTTGAATTGTAGCATGGAAGTAGGTGGTCTGCATATGCTGGCATGCAGTGATGAGACTGGTGGAGGGAACTGGGGAATTCTTCTAATATCATGTTAGGACGACCCAAAAAGGCAACTACTATACTGGTCGGTCATATGAACATTCAAGTTGAATAACATATCAAATGGAGCTGCAACATCAGAAAATCTCTCAGTAGAAGACTTGCTGTTATTCACTCAAGCCTTTCACCCCTGAAAACCTGCATAACTAATGGAAAAACTCCGGGCACAAACTCCAGACATCATTATGCTGCAGACGATAACTTCACAACATGTCGCACAATAATCAAAACAAGGGCCAATCTAATCTTCATACACTGTCTATGGATGATTCCAATCTTCTCTTTCATACTAGTCAGTCTAAACTCAATACACTCAATCCACGCTGCTCTGAAAATCCCCTAATAAGGCAAGTTAAACCCCGAGCTTGCAACTGATATGAAGTCACCAGAGAGCAATTACGCTTTAGCTTGATAGTTAGCAAAGGACCAGAGGAATGTCTTTTTTTCCCCATAATGCCAGGACTTTGGAGACTAATCTAATTGAGTGTCTTTTTTGTATGTGATTATTTATGATTAGAAAGTGTTAGTGGAAAATCTGGAGGAGATATCTGGAAATAGGGGGTGTTTGATGCGGATCAGTGTCGTGCCGCTCTTCCCTGATTAATTATGTCCGGAACGTCTAATGGCTGCCTCTGCTTGGGAGGGGTTGCCTCTCACAAAGACAAAAGCCCCCAAACTTTTTAAGTGTTCTTTGAACTGAACTGAAATGGTTTCTGGAGAATGAAGTAATTCCTGGTTGTAAATTCTGTGCCGCATGTTGGGTTCAGACAAACTGATTTATGTCAAAGAATGAAAGAAATTGCAAGAAAGACAAAGAAAATGCCTTTCTTGGCAACTGCCTTGGTTTCTATCAGTGATCCATTGAATATTTTCGTTGGATTCTTTCTTTTAACATCTGCTCTGGGTGTGCAGTGTGTCTCTACCCCTCCATGTGACTCAGCCTCCCGTCTCCTTACCAGTGCCCCCTGAAGCCCTCATTTCCTGTTAGGAGTCGGCGGTATTGGATGAAGGACACGGCTAGGGGCCTCTTGGGGCCTGGATTAGGGCCTGCTAGAGCACAGAGCCAGTCTGGACACATCTCCATCCATCAAAAATCAAACTGACTAAAGAACCCATTTAATCCCAACAGCAGCAGAGGAATAATGTCCCTGCAGCCAAAGCAGGTGCTTTTTATTTTTCTTCAAGGAACATGAGCGCTGCAGCTGAGACAAGGGTATGGTTAAGGTAATGGTTTCAGCTGTAAGAACATTTTCATCACAAACAGTGGAACAATGGCACTCCTCCACCGTGTTTCGGGAGCGTGGGTTAGTTTGAACCTTGGGGTAGGACTGTGCCCGAGAGCTGACAGAGAGACGACTGTGTGTGCTGAGAGAGAGCTCATTAAGAGGACCCATGTGTGTTTAACAGATACCAAGGGCTCTCTTTCTTCCAATAACAACTCATTAATGAAGGTTTGTGTGTGTAAGGGAATTAGAGTGGCTGTAGTCATGAATCATGAGACACATCAGTCTTGTGTTATTGATCAGATCCCAAACACCAGACTGACAGAGATAAACACAGCAGCAATGTGAGAAGCAGGAAGAACAACAGCTGTTCATATATGTCCATTTATCCGGATGCTTTCATGAATGACTATTGAATGGCTGTTATGCTTGACTTTCTATCCAATATCCAGATTATCCTAAATAGCTACATAATGCATTTAGTAATGCATTTCGATAAATGAGCTTATTAATGCTAATGTGATGATGTGATTTTACATGTTTAAATCAATTTAGCTCAAGAAGCGTACTTTACATTACTGCTAAGCCACCATAACATAGTGTTTACAGGGTTAGGCTGGCCATAATTTATATTAATAATTATAATTATAATTATAAAAATTATAAAAAATTATAATTTTATTTAAAAAACAAAACAAAATAACAATGTGTTTCAACATCTTTCAGTACTTTGCAACTGCACAAGCCTGTCTGTAGCTCTCAGCCACGAGTCAATTCTTAACTTCTGAAGATGTAAATCTTTAAAAATGAGTCACAAATATAAATCTTTTGTTTTTAGACATTTTAGACTTTGTACTAAAAAAGCTTTTAGCTAGTATTACTCAAACAAGATTAATAGGTCAGTTTTGGATGA
>NW_023340095.1:19392068-19393333 GCF_004916995.1 Morone saxatilis | reverse complement strand
AAAAAATACAGTGCTCATGTTCATCATATTGAAAGGGCAAAAGATGAGCTTTTAATTAAGTCTAACAGCACAGATGAATAAGATTAATCAAGTTTTGGCTACACAAACAATACGTGTTAGTACAAGTGATTAATAGTTGGTTCTGGTCTTTTCACGGCATCTGACAATAAAAACGACAAAAGAAAAATATCACCAGACTTTATTTTCTATGTTTCAGGAAGCCACTGATTTCCATTCATTCCGTCTAGTATGGAAACCAACTCAAATTGTGTTTGTCAAAAGCAATCCATCACAGTTAACATACTGTCTCCATTTTTATTTAGTTTAAATTAGTAAACCTATATAAGGTATTGCAGCAGTAAGCTGTTTAGAAAGTTCTCCTCGTTGCTGTGTTCGTGGTTGAACATCTAAGACTGGCCCTTGGAGTGCCAAACAAACCTTATTTATCCAAGAAGCAACCACATTGATAATTATTATTATACACGATACCCATGTTTGAAAGTTTACCATCTTTACCGAAGGTTTACAGTTTTTTGTGGCGTAACAATGTACAAAAATAAATAAATGGGTCCCCCATTTTGTTCCACTGATCTACAGGTGGTGTTAATGTGCGGAAAAAGTGAGGGAAGAAGAGGGCTGCAAGTTTGTAAACATGGATGTAAACAATGCTGGATTTAAAATCATTTTGAAAAATCTGCTTTGCAAATGTTTTTTTACACCATGTGTTTTGGTGAGGAACCCCATGTAAACATAACTTTTGTATGTTTACAAGAGAACTCCACAGAGCCTTTAAACGGATATGTGTTTGGATTTTTATTTCCATGTATGCTTGCTTCTGACTCCTGAAAATGTGATGTTGGCTGCCAAACAAGTTTACAGTCTACACAGGCTGATTTTTGTACATAACTGAAGATGATAAAAATGGCAGCAATAATGTTACATTTAAAGGATTAAATTAGTTATTGGGCTAAAACCATCTTCTAAACATTGTATGATCCAAAAGGAAAAATCCTTCCTAAACGGGTGTTCTTAAATCCATCTATGGAGTGAACACTGACCTAAAGTCCTTTGATATACGATACATCTGCACACAATTGCCCCATCACATGTCCCGACTTTCAGCGGGCACAAACACATGTGCGCTGTCACATATCAACACCACAACAACAAAGTACACTGAGTCAGAATTGGTGGGTCGGGCAATCAAATGGTTAAACTGAGCAACAGAGAGCAAACATACGGACAGGAGGGAGAGAGAGAGAGAG
>NW_023340095.1:19386083-19392033 GCF_004916995.1 Morone saxatilis | reverse complement strand
GAGAGAGAGGGAGAGAAAGAGAAGGAGTAATCAGTTATCACTGTTGTGATTTATGGCCTGTTTTCACGTTAAACATGTTATGTGTACAATGACAACACCCCAGTTTATTGAAAAATACCTGCCCGCTTAAAATAAAGAAGTGTTCCATTTTTCCCTCTTCAAAGAGTCTGGTTTGCTGCAGGGAAGGAAACGCAATTATAGAACAATAATAACATCTAAATGTAAAAAAGAAGGGAGAAATGTGGGGTTTTTCTGGGGGAGGGGGTTGGTTAATGGGCACTCAGCTTGGTATTCGTGTCTGTGAGATTTACATTTGGTGCCCAGTTGATTCCAGAGTTCTCCAACTCATCTTGGCCCATGCCGCTTCCTGCGTGTTATTACCTATCAAAAGGTTCATAGTTTTTTATGAAGTTCTTTACAGAGCGTTGGACAAAGGGAAAAACTAGTTTAACGGCTTGCTAAGTCAAGGCACGGCCCCACAGGATTCCACTACTTCTCTGAGAATGCCTGGAAATGGGAAACATGTGTGCTTTGATGGCATCGATTCTTTTTATTATTAGTTTGTTTTGAATTAGGCTTGTGATTGCAGGATCTTGGGAGGCTTTCACTATCCATTAAAATGTTGATTTGACAGAATACACCAAATTTTGAGTTGGGTGCTTTGCACAGATTAAAAGGCAAGCTGTTGTCGATGTTAATGATCAAACTGAAGTAATGTGATACCATATTGATCATTATTGGGAAATTCTTCTTCTCCCCAGACGTTTTACAGGAAGGTCAGGGGTCACCAGCAGCGTGATCAGACTCAGATAAACAGAATATGAAATAATCTGGTCAGGTAACTGAACTGTAATAGCACTTTAAGTAATTAGCAAAATACTGTCGAATATAGGACTTGGTAAAACACATTCTGAAGCATTATTTGAAATTAAATTTAATGATCCTAGAAAACACATTTGTGCACAATCCTTTTTTTTTTTCATTTTCAATTATCTTTTCTATTTTTTTTCCCACAATGACCAAACGTTACAATATTGTGCAAGTCATGCTGACACTCCCTGATCAGCTTGGCAAATCGTGGCAGTGTTGCATCTCGTATACCATTCCTTGCACAATAGCAGGTAGCCATTCAAAGTGACAGCATGGTCACAACCAATAAGCCAACGGTGATTGGGCCTCTTGGGGTTGGATTTATTTTAATTCACTAATCCTGTAATGGTGGAGCCGTGTCTCCCTGGCTGTGGGGCTCCTTACTAAAGGATTGACAGCGCCGAGCCATGGCCAGCCTGTCTCATTGCTTCAACAGAAAACTACCAGAGCCACTAAGCGGTATTTGACTCCTTAAGCTCCTAGAGGACTAAGGTTAGGGGCTGACGGGGGTGCAGGGATAGAGGAAGGATGCAGGGCTGTTGCTTGGTGTGCTGTTGGTAGTGGTGGTGTTGAGGCCTGGAGGAGGGAGGAGTGGTGTGGTAGGGACCTAACAGACGAAACATTCACCCAAAAAGTGCATTGCCTGGACTAATGGGGAAATTATTTATGAACTATTTGCAGTGCACCTGAAAATACCTCCAGTGAAATTATGTTTGGCAACCTGAACTGCTTTGAAGTCAATGGAGTGGCAATAAAAATTAGGCCTTCATTAGAGAGCTGGGCCTTTCAAACTGAATTGGCCCAGTCTCGGCGGGTCAGGGGCATTTAGGCAGCGCTCCGCTTCCTTTAGCTCTGGCAGCCACAGACACATGGAAGCAATTTGCCTGATTCTCTGCTGTTTTTATGATTTTCCCCTTTAATTTTTTTTTTCTAACCGCACTGCGCTCCTTTTATGTTGCATTTAGGAAATTAACACTAACCGACAAATTACTTAGTAAATAAAAAAGGTAGAGCTTTAGAATGTTGAAACCAGGAGTAGCCCAAGGTCCAGTGTTCTTCCAGCAACAAAGAAATCCTTGATAGCTGTTTAGATATGTCATCCCACGGTCTGGCTTTATTTTATCAAGTGTATATAATTTTTCAATTGAAATAAATGTAAGGCATTCATCTCCCTTGTGTGCAGTACTTGCTGCATGTCCACTCAGAAAATGGTGCACTTAAGAAAAAAAAAAAAAATCACTCGTAGGGATTTAGGGGTCATTTGCAAACTGCTTTACGCTTTGGTCAAGCACAAATCTCATTCACAAAAAATGAAGGCAGCCGACTGAAGTGAAACTGTGTAATCTTCAGAAAGCCAGATGCCCCAAAGTCCAGGGGATTGTAATCTTCAGAGATGTAAGCTAATTACTTAATCACTTGCATTTGTAAATCTTATTATTGTAAAAGAAATTGCTGTAGTGATTAAATTACTGATATTTATCTCCTAATAGTGCTGATTAGGAGGTGATGCTAATCTGTCATTCTGAAAGGCTGATATTAACGGCATCAATCTAAGAAAACAATAAACACTTAATGTGAAAGAGATGTTTTGTGCACTCGGGGACCAGATGGCCTGCTTTAGTCTGGAATGTGCAATATTCTGGCCCGCTTGGCTACACCGCTAATGATGGGAACCACAAACTGTTGACTTATTTAATTGAGTTGTTTTGCCCCATTAACCTGTTGTCTGACACGGCGGACAAGTGAGATGGGAATGCGAATGTTTTTACTTTATACCAAAATGAAAACAGTCTTAGATTCTCCTCTGTGCAGTTTTTTTTTTTTGATTGTGTACTTGGCTGAATATATTCTAGTAATGTCATATTAAAAATGTTTTACAAAAAAGGAAACTCTGTGGTTTATTGTAGCATATTCCAATACACAGTAAATACATACCTTAAATAGTGTTGCAGTGGCCTAAACAGTTTTCTAAAACATACTAGATTCTTATCCTCGCCCTGATTTTGGTATATTTTGTGCACCTTTTTCTAAACGCTTTGAAAAATCCCAAACTGTGGTACAGTGTGAGTCTATTCTCCAGTGCTTGCTCTAATGTTACAGAAGTAGCCATAAATTATGCATCAGGAATATGTATATGTATTGACTTTAATAAGAGCTATTTCCTACATGCCAGCTTTTGTACCTGCTGAAGAATCACTAGGGTGCTTCCTAACACTAGACACACACACGCTTGCTTGCTCACTCACACACTCCTCTCCTGACTTTCAGCTGGGGGAAATGAAACAAAAAAGAGCATAATTAAAATAATAATAGAGTCTCCTCTTGTTTGGGGGGGTTCAGATATTTTTTCACAGTTGCATTTGGCAACGTTGGAGGAATTTGCAGGAACTGTCGAGGAGTGTTAGTGTAAATAAGTAAACTCTGCTTTGTTAGATTGTGATACCTAATCAAGTCAGCGCTGACAGGAGTTCTCTCGCTCCGTCTTTCCCTCTGTTTTCTTCTCTTACCTGCATCTCTGACGTGACACTCCATCGAGTGTTAGTGCTGAATACTTAATGACACAGAAAAACAACAATGCCACTCATTTAACAGTGAAAAAACAAGCTCTGGGCCCCTCAATGCACATTGAGATGTATTCACAAACAAATGTTACTCTGCTTTACTCATCCATATTCCCCAGTCTTCCACCTCCTTGTTCCCCTGCCCTGACCCCGAATAAGGTTTACTGTGCTGTGCATGTCATTTTCCGGCTAGTTGGCCTCTAGTGCTTTGTGTCTATGAATGCTAACATGTCTTACCTTGCCCTGGGCGAGAAAGAAAGAGAGTATACCTGGTATTTGGCCATTCTGCTCCGGTAGTCTCTCTGGAAACCTCAGACAATAACATTCACAGACTCCCACAAACACACACACTTAGAAACACACACACTGACAGTCAGGCTGAGGTCTCGCTGGCACCGGTTGTCAAAACCGAATAACTGCTTGTCCTTTCCGTGTGTGCGCTGGCCATGTGGTGCCCTTCTCGGTGAGAAGGCGGCTAAAATGGCTGTTGACACAAGAAGACAGCAAACTCACTGCTGGACTCCCAATCCCTCATGCCATTATAACACAATACACTGCACAATCAACATTCCACATAGTAGTGCTGGTAAAAAGAAAGGGGTCAATCAGCGGCCTGAACTGTGAAAACCACAAAGAAGATGTCATCAAACAAAAATGCTTAGGTACACATGCTGAAAGATGGATGCTAAACAGAGGGGGCAGGGCACTATTAAGATGACATCAGGGAAAACCTCTCAACAGCTGCATGGGAGTGCCGTCTGTTATGGAGGACAGAAAATGGAGGGCAATACAAGGGAACACTGATAGACTAACAGCAACAAGGGGAGGGGAGTCATCACCAGTCTAAGCATGTGCTGATTGAGCCTGGCTCTTTTTAACCAGCAGGCCTTTGGAGACCTGGTGGTTGGCAGCGGGGTCACAAGAGTACCAGCGGAGACACAGAGCTTCAAAAAGCTCTCTGTGCTTTATCGAGCAACTGCATGTTACGTGGAATGCGTTGCGCTGAGACTCACTTAGTCGTGGTGGGACCTGTTCTGATTGAGGTAACAGCTGGGATATGACATCAGCCAGAGTGTTGGCCATGTTTTCACTCACTGGAGCAATTCTGCTCTTAAAAGGTTCCATCAGTACCACTCTGGCGAGTTGCAGAGAGTTGCTTTTCATCTCGTTGGCTGTGCAATCCACCAGCTGGTCAGAGTGCCCCTTGGTAAGAGGGACAGAGACGCCAGAGTGCTGTACTCATAAGTGGCTCATTGTCTTTATACGCTCAGAAGTGCACAAGTGGAGATGTAAGCGCTTGCATACATAAAAAAAAAAATATGCTCACACACACATATATATTAATTTTAACCATCAGGAGATACATTTTCCATTTATGTCAGCTCTTAAGACTGTAACTGAAACCAAATGGTACCTATCTCTCTCGCCTATGACAAAAATGGATTTCATGTGTGGGAGATGTTTTGGCAACATTTCTCAAACTTTGGTTTGACCTCTGCACAGGTACTTGTGAATGAATTTTCATGAGTGGAGCTGAGCTACGCTGCACTTTGGATTCAGCCTCCAGTCACAGTTTCCAACAGGGGCCTCTTAAAAATACTAAACTCAACCTCCTTAGAGTACACACTGTGATTTAGCACTTGAATATTTCGAACATAAAAATCCCTTTTCCCTCTGTCTTCTGTCCAAGTATCTTTCCACTGTGACACCGTGGGACCAATTGAAACAGAAATCTATTTGCACTGCTCTATGGTGTGTATAAGTCTATGCTGAACAGAAAGCGCACATTGCCTGGAGTGAGTAAATCACCAGGGTCTAACAAAAGAACGGTGGAAAAAAAACAAAAAAAAAACAGGCAAAACGCAGCTACAAAGCAGCTTATCACATTTAGCATGTGCTTATTAGGCCTCGTGCCTCTGCGCCGGCTGCTGAGAGATTGAGTTGAGCTATTTGAACTGGTTCAGACTGATGGTGAGTCTGGGGTATTCTGATGAAATGCAGTGACATAGTCTCACAAACTCACAAGGAGGCCTGCTATTTGGGCTGCTCTCTGAATAAATAGGGAAAAACTAAATACCACAGAAAGATGCACATTTCGAGACATATTTGTGTAGACTCACAGAGCATTTCACTAAGAGCTGTTAGTAGATTAAATTAACACACAGACCGACAATTTTCATATCAGTCTGGCTATGAATGACTTGCTGAAAACGTTGACTAAGAACAACTTAAAGCTGCATCAATCCATGCTTGTCACTTTTTCTTTGGTTGCCATTTTTCATGAAAATACTGTAGCAAGGTAGCTAGCTAGCTATATAGGAAGATGACATCCCCATTCTGAATCCTGTCTAAGTCCTGATTGGTCAATAATGTGTCCATAAGTGAGGCAAATGGCGGTTAATGAGCACACCAGACAAATTTAAATTTCTGTGCAAATCTAGCAAGTGGACGGTGATTTAAAGGTCTGGAACCAGTTTATTTTTCTGATCTGATATTGAGTGTTTTCAGAGCTAGTAATA
>NW_023340095.1:19350622-19385983 GCF_004916995.1 Morone saxatilis | reverse complement strand
CTCCCGACCACAAGAGGGCAGCAATGAGAAGCATTACTACCTGTAAGCTGCACTTACTTCTATTGGTTAGTTGACAGGAAAATTCAGTAGAAGACCCACACAGGTGTAAACATTAACCGAGCTTTGCTACAGTTGATAATTATTTCTGAACTGTCTTGGGCCAGACTAAGGTTGGGTCCCGCTAAACCGGAAAATCAAGGGGACACGCTGAGACATGCTGCATTTGTCTGCCATCTTCTGCGGTATTTTCAGGTAAGACAAAAGTAATGATTAGCCCCTTTGAATTTCATTAATTGTAATTCTGTTATTTAGTTTGAAAACGTAACTTGTCAGGGGCACCCTGTTAGCTCACCTGAAGGACCAGTGTACCAAAGGCTGAGCCACGGGTTCGACTCCGACCTGTGGCCCTCTACTGGGTGTCATCTACGCTCTCTCTTCCCCCTTTTCTGTCAGTCTTCAGCTGTCACTATCAATTAAAAGAAAAAAGAAAAAAAGAAAACGAAATGTGTCACATTACTTGTTACTAATAATAGTAAACACTTGTGTGATATATAGGCTAAATTTGAACTTACAAACAGCTGGTTTAATCGGCTCCAAGGCCCCAACACAGAAGTTTGGTTTTATATCTGACATATCTGAAATTTGATTTTGTTATTTCTAAATGCTTTGATTTGATTTATGTATTAAAAGGTCAGACGCACTGAGACCTTATATGTGCAGATCCCACAATTGTTGTGTAGTACAGTGTGTCTTGGACATCGGGATTGACAAAACATAAGTTAATGATGTATATTTTGACTCTACTCTGAGAATTTTTAAATAGGCAAAGACTGACCCAAAGACAGTCCTCGGCAGGGTGTCCGTTGTCCTGTTCCCTAAATCACTTCACACAGTCATTAGCTCATATCAAAACCTCTACATTCTTTTGACCTCCCTAAGATTGGCTTGATGCTGTAGATACCAGTAGTTGTACCCCATCAGCTTTAAAAAGCTATGGCAGGTTCTCACAACACGCTACCCGTCCTCTGAAGCCTAAAGGGAATCAACAGCATTGTGACTGTCTCGGCTAACCTAAGCTTCCCTTTGTTTCCGTGCCAAAATAGTCGCATGTTACTCCAGCCCATTCTCACGTCATTGCCCTGTCATACAGAATAAAGTGCTTCGGTCAGAGCTGCAGTGTTTAAGAAAGGTATTAGAAAGATGGAGAGAGTGACAGAGAGAACTCACATGCATGGAGTACTTTAAGTCATACAGTAATTTGTCCAAGTAGAGAAAAATGGGAAATAGTTACAGTTTTTTTTTTTGTCTTTGGTCTTTGATAAAAGTTGCTTTTAACCCTCCAAACACCAGCCATTCAGTCTATCTTAGCTGGAGGTCACATCAGTGGTTGTTCTTCAGTATAGAGACGCTGATTGATGTTAATCAGAATAATGGTTTTCTGTGTGCTCACACGGGCAGAATATACAGTCATAAATAATAGTCTCTTGTCTGACGACCCCCCTCCCCCCAACACATACACATGCACACATCTTTTCCTCTGTTTCCCGTCTTTTTCCGATCTCGAAGCTGCATCTCAGACAGACCAAATGTGAAGCTGAAATTTTTCCTAAAATGCCCTGGTTCTTCCCCACTTTGATCTGGGGAAAGTTTTGCAAATTCTGTCTGTCGAGCAGCCCTCAGTCTCCCCCCCACCCTATCCAACCCTCCACCCCACCACCACCCTGCCACCCTCGCACCAACAGTCTCTGTCAGCCCCCTGGTTCATTAGCCGACCTTTAGCCACCGAACAACAATTAGGCCTGTCGTTCGCTCGCCGGCTTGACTCTGCCAGGCCGACTGTGCAGCGAGGAATAGTCCCTGACTAATGATTGGCTAAAGAGACCTGACAGCATGTTACAGCCACAGCTGTAATTGAATACAAGCTCTAACAAGCCTTTGAACAGGAGGAAGAAATATTTCATAAGCTTGATGCAATTTGGTGGGTGCACGTAATGAAAATAATTCATGTGATTCCCTCACATTTTTGGGTTATAATTGATGGGGGGGGTTGCGTTTTTTTGGGAAATAATAACAGATTGAGACAGACACAGGCAGTGAATAATTTGAAGATTTTGATCCCTCTTCTTTTTCGATGTGGCAGAACGATTTCCTTGGCATTTTGTAGCTGTTTACATACTAATTTGTTGTTTTCAGCGTTTATAACAAGACTGATGTTTTGCTCTTCGAAAACAGCCACTGATGCGATAAACGTGGGGTGCTTGATAAGCAGCTTATTATTTCATGGACAGTTCACATCCCAGGCTCGTTCCTCCAGATAGCGTTAATTGTTGTGTTACGCATTCATTGGATATTGCGGTCCTTTCTGATGCCACCGGGAGCCTGGACAGCTTGCAAGCTGGTCCTGCCCAGCCAAACTTGCATAGCTCATGTGTTTTTCAAGCGTGAATTCCAGCTGTTTCTAAAACATTCACTAATCAAAACACGCTAAAAACAAATATTTTGATTATCCAGCCATGCCCTTATCATAATTTTGTGAATAATTCAGCTATGTCATTTGCAGGGTACAGCAAATACGCTCTATGCAAAAGTTGTAAAAGTTGGAAGGGAATGAGGGGAAAGTTTTCTGCACTTGCTGTGGCCACAATTGGGACAAGAAGACGAAGAAATTGGACATCAAAGGCTAACACAATATCAGAGTCCAGTAATCAGGACATCCATTAGACAAATGTCACAGAGCGAGCAAATGAAAGGCACAAATGATGAATTGGACCAAATTACACAGAAAAAACAATCAAATATTAAAAGAGGGCACACCACTTTCCCCCTCTGACATCAAGGGTACACAGCAAGTAATCACACGACTGAAATGTTCATCATTGCCTCCATTTAGTGTAAGAGTAATAAAAGACATGTCAGAGCTGGGAGAAGAATCCCAGCCTGGCTACTCATTACTCATGGGGGACAGAGAGACTTTGGGGCCTAATAAGGACATGATTTAGGCAAATAAGGGCGTTATGATAATCGGTCTGCTGATAATAAGATATTTTTTTCTTGTTTGTTTTCTTATTTTATGGCATATTTACCCTACATTGCCACTGAGAAAAAAGTAAGTAGAAAGTGTGCATCTGATTGGTTTTTTTCTTTGATTTTAATTCTCTCACCCTTGATGTGTGCTTTGAATTCACCAGGGATGAATCAAGATGGGGTCTGAATTTTTAAACAAGGTCCTCTTTGCTGCTTATTTTATAGTATTATTACTGTCTTTTGTGTGGGGGTAGTGTGAGGGTATGGAAGTAATTACCTGTGAGAATTTAAGTTTCCTAAAGTAGGTTAATGCCTGAAAGTTGAAGGCACTCACTGAGAGTGCAATTGGTTTGACACAGCAGGTGATGCATTTGGTGTGTGTGTCTGTGCCTGTTTAATCTATAAAGGGCTTCATAAACAAAGAACAAAGAATACTGAGCTTCTGTGCTGGTACAGCGCAAGATATCAAGTACAAATCCTTCTTTGGATCTCTTTGTCCAGTTTAAAATGTTTGGTAATGGGATTATAGTGGATGCATTTAAACATAAGTTCAGCTAGACGACTCATGTGGAATGGATTTATTACGTGAGTGAAAAGTATGCAGAGTTGATATTTAGTGTCTAGGTTCTGACCTTGTCAATCCCTGCATGTATAAACCAAGCTCAGCACCGCAGACTCCAGAGAGCCTACAGGTGGATGCTAGAGCAGAGTTGGGGCTTATTAAATACTATATGATCAGCAGCATTGGCAGAACCATCGATTTGCTGAAGGTGTTTTTTTAAAAGTTTGCAAATGGGCAGCACAGCAAGTAGTTTATTCTAACCAAAATCATACCTAACCAAAACCCCTAAAGGTGCAATAAATGTAAGAAATGTAAAAGTTTAAAGATTTAAAAATAAAGAAAAAAAAGAAAAATAAAGAAAAATAGAAAAATACAACTGTACACCTTCTGAATTCAAGTTTCTCTCTAAGACTAGCTTAACTGCCTTGTTAATTCATCGTAAAACAAACTTCATCCAAATGCGACAGAAACAAAATAAAACTCACCAATACTATTGTTGGAGCCATATTGACAGTTTTTGAATTTAAATAAGAAGACCTGTATGAGGGATGTTTAGATATATTTACGATATTCTGATTTAAGAAGAAATGTGGTGATTTTGTTTACTTACCTTTTAATTGTGTAATTCTTAAGGACTCTGAGATTGTTTACTGCAGCTGCTCCTCCTGGATTCTGCGTCACTAGGGCGCTGATAGGTAGCCTTTAAGTAGGTGATTGAAATGGCCCGTGTGTGAGTTAGATGGCGTAGAGCCGAGCGGAGTGTATCGATAAATAAATTATATTTCACCTACTTTGAACAGACTATATCTCTGTGCGTGCCTTATAAAGTGTGTGTGTCAGCAACTCTTCTTAACTCAAGGTGGCTTCATAGGAGATTTATTAGTCATTTCAACTATCTTGGTTAGTCTTTCCACTGTTCCAACAATCACCCATTGATTTAAAATAAATCCTTAACTCACCGAATTAAATATCCTAAGCCCATTTGCTCCTAATAGAGATATATGTACATCTTTATAAATTGCTTACAAATATATAATTCATTTTTGAATTATCTCCAAAATAACTATGTGTGGCACTATATTTTTTTAACAAACATCAGTTTTGGAACTATTTTGAGTGGGGGAGTCAGATCAACATCAAATAAAGATCTGCATGTTAGCACAAGCAGCAAAATTTCCTTCTGTAAAGTAAAACAGTTTGTGACTTATGACCTTTTGTCTTGCTTCAGGACACAAATTTAGCTTTGAACAGACAGCAAATGTTCACTTTTTTCTTTGTTCCATCCAATACTGTTTGAATTAAGGATTGCAGTATGGTAGCCTTTATGGGACACTAGTGGAGCATTTCATATTTGTAGCATTTCCTTACACATGGAGAGAGACACAGAGGGAGACAAAAACAAAATAACAGAGAGACTGTGCAGCCGCTCTGCCATAGACAAAGGCAGAGGAGACAGAATTAATTTGACTGAGTAAGTGACAGCAATACCCGTCCTTTAGTGCTACGCTTTCTTCTCCTCTCCTACCCCATCCCAAGTCGCTCTCCTCTCTAATTGCGTGGTGGACATCTCTGAGCACGTTGGGGAATTTCACCCATGATCTGGCACAGATTAACAGTCCCACTATGCTTTGTTGCTGCTTTATTTGCATGATAATTAGGTGGTGGCAGTGTGTATTCTAATTAATTTATTATTTCACAAATATAGGTACACAGGGAGAGGGAAAGAGTGAGCTACAGAAAGAGAGGGAGAGGAAAATAGAACAATGTGCATTAATTAAAGTGATTAAAGGATTGACTGAACTTTGCCTTGATGTGTTTATTCAATTAATAAGCAAAGTGGCAGATGACTGTTTGACTTTCATAACGATTAATTGTACCGTTTTTGTTAATTTAGGCTCATTCATTTTACACTCATCCTCTTAAGCAATCACATCAATCTTTTCAATCTCTTCATCTCCAAATCAAACTCTGACTAAAAATCTATGTATGAATTGCAAGTTAAAGCACTTATTGTTAAATTTTTACACCAATATATAAATTAATCAGTGCTTGTGATCAAATTTCAGACTCCAGAGTTCTCATACAGCAGTTATATTTTTTAGTTAAGTTATCACAGAGTTTGACACTAATAACTTATAGTATTTGCTCTTTTAATGCCCTGATAATCTTTATTGACTAGAAATAACACTGCTGTCAAATTATTACCACAATGCAATAGATAGATTGTAAACTGCATCCACAAAGTCATCTAAAAAATATACAGATGAGTGAAAATTTAAAAGAAAAATCAACACAAACCTCCTAGTCTCTGGGGCCCTCTCCATTCTCCCATAGGTGCTCAACTGATTCACATCGTTTTCATTCCATCAAACCATTCAATGAGCCCTCATGCCCTGCGTGAAAGCATCTGCATTTGTCATGTTTCTCCACTTATTCATTTAGGGTTTTCCTTTCATTCGTCTGTATGTCTGATTGCAAATGATTTGATTTGTTTTTAAGCATGTCTCACAAAGATTTATCTAATCGCTGAATTTGTAAATTGTGAGGATTGTAATGAGGAATGTGATGCCAATAAAAATAACTAAAGCATAACCATATTCCAAGGGCAGTGGGAGTCGTTGCACACATCACTCTCTGTGCCCATCAGTATGATGGGCACTCATCAAACTGTCTGGGACACAGGGCAGTGCTACATCCCCCTCCACCTCCTCCTCACCACCCTTGCAAATGCCTCTCTGAGGGTTGGACACCAGGGAGATGGAGCAGGTTGAGTTGAGCGCTTGCAAAATCAAAACACCTCTTTATTGTCCGCCTCTGTATCCGCCTTATTCCCACTGCATTGTCCAGGGGAACAAAGGGAACCATCTATTTCTCTGATAGAAGCCAATGGTTGGTAAGAGGTTTGATTTGAGTGTTGAGGATGCTATTTGCCTAGAGAAAGCCTGAGGATGAGGGCTGATCGCGCTGGCAATAGAATCGGGCTGTCAGCTGGCATCTAGCGATAATTGCTTCCCATGGCAGGACCCCGTCGGCCGGGAGAAGAGGAGCGCAGTGTGGAGAGTCAACGCGGGAATCCATTTTCACCGCAGCCTGGTCATAATTGTTTCGTGAGCACGAGGATACTTGTTGCCAATCTGCGTGAGGGCCAAGCTCTGATTGACACCCATTGACCAGAGAGAGCAGGGGATGCAGGGAGAGAGGGAGAGGGGTTTGAAACGCCTTGAGTATCACCATGATTGTCACTCAAAGATTAGAAGTGGAGGAGAGAAGGGGTGATGGGAAGGTGAGAGGGAAAAGTAGAGGAGAGGAAAGGAGAAAGAAGGGGAAAAAAAGGTCCAAGATCATCCCGATTCCAATGTGTTACTTTAATTATCCTGTTTCTCTTCTGATAGTTTCCCCTTACATTATTTATCCTTTCAAAATCCAGTGTTCTCCCTGGTGAATGATCATTTACACAAGTCAATAGAGCACTAACCCTGAAAACAAGCAGCACGGACAAACGTAATGATTTTCTCAGCACTATACACTACTGGGGCAAATGTATATTTTATCCACTTTAAGCTGCAAGAGAACTATTGATTAGTAATTGATAAGATTATCTCTTTGAATCTACGCAGATGCCTGTCTGCTTTATCAAAGAGATCCTTAACACTGATTGTGATTACCATACGCTCTATAGCTCAATTTGCTTTTGCAGGGACAACTTAATATCTGATACCCATGGCTCCACTACTCTGTGAGATGGCTTGGATCTATTTGGCGAAAGCACCCAGGGAACTTATCACTCACCTGTCCAAAGCTAATTCCGCCTGGTGTCAAGCATGGAATTGGATTTAAGGACAGAGAAGTTGCGCAGGTCCGTCTGCTGTCAGCAGGTCCCAGTGCCCCTCTCGCGTGTCACTTCAGCGCTGGGGGAACATGCTAAATTCCTAACAGGGTAAAGCGCCATCACAGGCTATCTGAGGCCCTGGGCAAATCTCTGATGACATTCTCTATTCCCCATATACCCCACTACTTTGGACCAGGAGTATCTTTAAGCAGATGCAGCACATTGTATAGGGGGTATAGTGCCCCTGTGACAGTGATGTCCTATTATTTGTCAGGCAAACAACAAGAAAAGGTGCATTACGACAGATACACCCTCAGTAAAAACTTTTCTATAGCTAGCATTAACTGATTGTTGGTACGAACCCTTAAAACAAGCAGCTCAGCTTTGTATTCTCAGTGGCATCAGTTTGGTGTGTCTTACATTCAGAAAGCAGTGGTTACATCCATGTAATCACAAAGTAATTGCTGCGGTAACTGTGTTGTTTAGAGACCGCCCAGGGTCAAGGGTGAGAGATTACGCTGAAATATTTTTGCTGAGAAGAAATGGCTGCCTCAGTCGTCAGCCACGGCCTGCTCACTGCTTAGCCTTGAGGCATTCAAATTGACAGGTCTCATTATGTGTGAACTCCCAATATTCCCCTTCGTATTCCATGGCCTGTCAGTCTCCACCTGCCTGTCCATCTCGCTGCCGCATCGCCTCAGCACCCACTCAGTGACAACCACCATCTCCTCGCCAGCTTTTAGGCTGCGAAGGAGCTGGAGAGTGTGTGTGTGTGTGTGTGTTTCTGTATGTGAGGGAGGGATGTGTGGGTGTAGGCAGTGGCAGGCTTTATAGAAAGGCCCCGGCTTTCTGCTGACAATCTGACAGGGGGTCCTCTTGTAAACAAACTGCAACAACCAGTGTGATCTAACCTATAGCATTGTACTGCAAATTAGAAGGGGACTCGCACCACACATGCATACACAAATACAAGCACCTACATATAAATATACGCAGGTGCATGCACACACACACACACAAGCATGGTGGTACCTCAGCAGAATCTTAAGTACCTTATGCAAACTGTATGTTTGTTGGGGAGGCACAGGCAGAGCACTGATGAGTGGCTCATTATGGCAACACCAGCACTACACACTGGGTATCGCATAATCAAAGCCTGGGGGTACGTATTAATTATCCTTTTGAATAGTGATGAAATTTTAAAAAGCTTCTCCTTAAGGCTCACATCACGGATAGATGAAACAAAGCACAGCACAGCTTGTGCGCCCAGGCTCACATGTGTTTTTACATCTGTTCAGGATATTTCAATTTGATGCTCAACAAGCTGAGACCGAGATTAAAGGATAATAATGTGTCATCCTCCACACAAGCATCTCCTCCAGAGCAAGTAATAGCACATCAGCAGGCAGGCAGGCGGCTCGGCTTTCTGGAGGAAAGCTAGCTAACAGCCATCACAGGCGAAGTCGATCCAGTCACGCATGTGTCTCCTGCTTGTCTCCAGTCAAGGTTGCTGAGGCACTGTCTCTCTCTTTCCCCTCACACGTACCAGTTGACTGGGAAAAGAGAATACAGGGATGGAGCAGAAAGGGGAGGGGTGGGTGAGTTGTGTTGAGATTTGCTTGAAATAAATATTTATGAGCTCATTTTTTTTAAAGAAAGCGTTGTCTTTAATGAACATGTTTAAAGATTGTTTCACCATTTATAATTTATATGGTAGGGCTTCGTCAGGGAAAAACGGCTAGTTTCAGTTTGTGAGTCCCTGATCATGACGGTAAAGAGCATCCTGAACATCTGCTTTGCCGGAGAGGTGTGACTGCTTGACATCGCTGTGGCATACAAAGAGACTCATGGGATATAGAGGCATTGTGAGTGTGAAGATATTTGTTGCCAAACTGTGCGAGGAGCTTCTGATTGACACTCATTGACCAGAGAAACAAGGTGATGGCGGGAGAGAGGTTTGGAAGGCCTTGAATATCAGCATGACTGTCACTCAGACAAGAAAAAGCAGTGATGGGAAGGTGAGGGAGAAAGCAGATATTTTGTCCTGGTGAAAGGATTGTGATTCTATTTAAAGCATTGGGCTACTGTAATTATCTGCTCTCAATCCAGAGCCATAATAGCACTGATTCTTTTAATATCCAACTTTCCATTCTGGTCTATAATCCCATCAATAACGTCTAATTCAATTCCCAGCCACGGGTACCTGTACCCCAGGGGGTACTTGCCAGGGGCTATATATAAGGATTGTGGATCAATTAATTAGAAAAAATTGAAAATACAATTGATCCAGAAAAAAAAAAAGAAAAATACACATTGAGTTAGCTGTAAGACCTGAACCCACACTTGCAATGGACCGTATAATGTTAACATTTGTGAGCAAGTGAGCAGAGAATTTGAAACTGAACTGAACAAACAGTTGAAATAATTTTAAAAAGTAATGAATGAACTGTTGATATAGTTAGGTTTGTAATGGAATCTGGAGTCAAATTCCTTGTATGTGTGCACATACCTAGCCAATAAAGTGATTCTGATAAAAATAGATAGGAAGAGTTGCGGATAAACAGTGTAAATGCTAGAAGCTGTGGATATACAGTTGAAATAGTTTGGCAAAAGTAATGTATTTATGCTTAGCTATTAGCTAATGTTAAAGTAATAGATATTGGTTAAAACAGTTAGCTGGGGTAATTGTTTTAGTTGAAATAGTTAGCTACAAGAGTTAAACTGTTTGTAAGTAAACTGTTCAAATTTAAAATTAAAAGTAATGGATAATAGTTGGAACATCTTCCAGCACTCTATGAATATAAAATTGTTCAGACCAACTTAAACGTTGTATGCTCAATTGTATGAAATTAAATTTATTGTAATAATATAAATGTTTATATAATTAACAGGGTTAAATAACACCCAACACATTTGGAACATGATGGGTGGTGTAAAAAGAGCAGGTTGGGAACTATTGTTCTGTGTCAGAGAGGTGTTGATTCAACTCTGTAGTCATTTGTGAGGCCTTAGTTTGTGATGGTGTTATATTGACTCATATAATATTGAAAGCTGTAGTCATGTAGGGAAATTGAGGCAGGCTAAATATTGGAGGCAGGCTAAATATTGGAGACAACTTTCAATACGCAGCACTGTGTTAGAAATGTTTGTGAGTATGGCTGTGATGACAAGCATCACAAAGGCAGTACATGCCAAAGAGGTGTGCTTGCATTTAGGGCTGCACGAATAATCAAAACATTATTGAAATTGAAATATGGCCAAGTGCAATTATGCAAATTTACAGAATCAATATGCAGATCGCAAGAGCTGCAAGGTTTTAATAGGTAAAATGTTTGACAAAACAGCATTATAATGAAGTACTGTATAGTGCTGCAGAGATGCCCTGGCTACAAATCCTTTGTTTATTTGGTACAGAACACCATAAATTATGATTTTTGATGATTTTTTGTTATTAGTTTTTTTTCAAATTTGTGATGAAAAAATTGATAATTCCGACAATAATTGTTTATCATATTGCAATTGCAATATCAGTCAAAACAATCGCAATATGATATTTTTTACCATATCATGCAGCCCTACTTGCTTTGTGAGCTTTTGAGAGCCGCCCCCCCAAAAACAGGAAATATAAAAGTGTTTTTGCAGTTGAACAATATCAAAAGTCAAGAAGCCAGCATTCATGACAACATGCATCAGACCTCCTTTGGTTCAGCAGAGCAACATTTATCTGGATGTCTCCTTCTATGACCAGAGTGGATGATCTAATCGCCTGCTGCTGCTGCTGTAGATGCACCCTCAGTGATGACAGCATGGGTGAGCAGGTGAGGTCACAGCCAATTGTCACTAATAGGAGCGAGATCAGCCGCGGCACTAGCAACTGTGTAAAAACTCTAACCTTATTATTTACAAAGCTGCACCTCGAACCTTATCATTCTCAAACGGAGGTTTGCCTTCAGCGCGCGCGGTTGAGCGGAGATTATCTCAGTCAAAAAAGAAGAGAGGGGAAACAAGCTATACTGTAGCTGTCAAAATTTCATCCTGTCTGAATTTTTCTTTACAAGTGCCTCAGTATATGTAAACATAAGCACACACCCACACAAAGACACACACACAAATACACAGCCACACGCCCATGCACACACATTTTCCCAGTCAGGGATGTTGGAAAACCTGTCAGACTTTCACAAAGAAAAGCAAATTTATTTATTTATTTGAGTTCAGAGTAATTACAGGCATTACTGTGGCGCTTGGCTGTGACATCTCTTTATAAAATCAGGTTCACAGTGCGCCAAGTAGAGACGTGCCAGGAAGGAAATGTGACTCTTTTCCTCTTCTAATCTCTAATCAAATTAAATAGGTGAACACTTTTTCCTGCTCTTGCTCTCTCTCTCTTCCTCCCCCTCCCATCACATGAGAAGGAGAGAGGATAAGCTTTGCCTGAAACTGCCAAGTGTACATCTAGATACCATGAAAAATTCTGCTTGTCAGCACTTCCGTAATTTTTGGTCCTGAGGAATTTTTCAATATGACTGCATGAGTACACATAGCAGCAGCTCAAGGAAAACACCAGAGCCAAGAATCCAATTGAAGGTATTTGTTTCCATTTCCGGCTATTTGGCAAAGATGAGACTAGATAAATATGTTATTCATTCCTGCCGAACACAGTGGCTTCTGTGGAAATATGTTACTCTTTCCTCTTTTCTTTGACTCTAAATAATTGAACAGAGAGAGAGGAAGGCCTCTGCAGGGTTCATATTGAGTTTTTCACTGACTTTCCCCACATCTGTTCCTACTGGCTGTCTTCCTTTACGCAAGCGCACACACACACACACGTAAAGATTCACACTTGCACAGATCAGATGACAACGTGGCTGTCTGAAATTCACAGCTTTGAGCTTTTGACAAAATAAGCGAGATGAAGACGAGCGCAGGTACAATATGGTCAGACTCCGCTGGGTTTGCCGATGCTTATACTCCTCCTCTAGCACGAGCACCACCAGGCGCCCCAGGGCCCTGACAGAAAAGATATGACACATTTAAAAAAACTAGAAGGGGGGGAACGAAAACAACTTCCCCCGTGAAGGAAAAAAAAAATAAGCCTTGTGTTTTACATCTCTCTTGCAACGACAGCTTCAGGGACAGTTTATGTGCGAGAGACAAAGATACTTTGACACTGTCAGCTTCTGTCACTGACGCTACCAACGTTTGCTGGCGAGGAGGCGCTGCAGCAAAGCGGCCTGCTCCTCTTGTGCGTGTGCTGATCTGTGCGTGTGAGAGACTGTGAGACGGCTGGCTCTTTTGTGTGTGACTTGATGTCTAGAGGCCTTTATGATAATGAGCGCTAGGTCTTCCCCCACTAAAACATATCAATAAATAAAACATAGGAACTCCTCCATTGTGGTTGATTCACGCACGGAAGAGGCACAGGCCCCTTTTAGCTCACTGCCACTTTAAGGGAGCGTGGCGGTGATACAAATACACCATCATAAACACTTAAGATGAACAATCCACCTGAGACCGAGAAAGCAGCCCTTTTATCCATGGTGAAGGAGAACTATACATAATTAAGAGAGGAAAGTGTAAAGATATAATTAGTAGGTTGTTGATAATCTTGATTACCATTATTAAGAAGTTTTTAAAGATACATGACTCTGAGCCATATTTAGAGGACCTAACTTATTAATCAGGCAGCTGTTTGCTGTAGCTCTTTGGAGAAATGCAGAAGAGGAGGTACAGTAATAACTCAGTGTGGGTGTGAGTGTGTGTAAGGGGAGAAAATATACTGTTATTTTTATAATCTAGTGAGAAAACTGAATTGAGAAATTTCTTGGACGTGAAAAAGCGATATGTTCACTGATTAAACAAAACATTCATGAGGATATAAAAATCACTGTGCAAAGAGAAATGGAGCTGACAAGAATAATTAACACAATCAAACCCCATTATTAATCATTGGCTGCATGAAACAAAATTTTAAACAATGGTGCGCACAGAGGACCAGGCAGGTTCCCCTTTGTGCCGTAGCAAACGTCTTTGTTTCTTTGTGTTTTTTCTCTGACTGCATAGGTCACGTTGTGGGTCGTACCCCCAGGTTTGAGGTTCACTCTCAGGTGCTGTCTGCCGTCCAGGCTAAGCTCACCCCCAACCATCCCCAGGCTCCACCACCGCTCTTCAAACGCTGCTTGAAACAAACAAACAAAAAAAAACGTGGTTGTATGAAAAAAATAAAAAAAGATTAAACATTGATTAGCAAGAAAACATTGGTGGACGTTTATTTCCAGAGGCAGAATATTTGTAAAATGGAAGAATCTAGCAAGTAGGAGAAAAATATCTAAATCACTCACTCAAAAAAATATTGATTTTAAAACATAAACATATTAGTGGAGAGATAACCACATGTTTAAATCTGTAAAAAATCTGTTCTTTAACCTTATTGTTCCATCCACATTTTAACTAGAAAATTATATGTCTGTATCTATCAGTGAAAAATCCAGTGTTTACCAGATCAGAGAATGAAGCTATGAAAACAACTTTTTTGAGCTAATGGACTTAAATTCCCGGAGCATACATAGAAAAAGGCATGTTTATAAAAACATGACTCCAACATACTTAAGCAAAAAAATCACAAAATGTTTTTACTTCTAACATTCCCCCTCTTTCTTCATTCATCAGTTATAATCACAGGAACCTAAACGTGTTAGAGTGTCAAAGCTGAGTGGCAGAAGACACAAAATTCACCAAGTGGTTTATATATCATGCACGATATACCCAAACACTAGCATATGAGTGTTG
Organism: Morone saxatilis; assembly: GCF_004916995.1. Lineage (NCBI taxonomy): Eukaryota > Metazoa > Chordata > Actinopteri > Moronidae > Morone > Morone saxatilis. Next base: position 19,371,779 of record NW_023340095.1, on the reverse strand, counting down.
AATTTAGCTTATTTGGGCTTAAGCCTTTGTGATGATGCTTGTCATTATACTGCCCTCCATTGGTTAAAACTCACATTACAACAACCGTGCTGAGGGTAAAGTCAGTATTGACGTTCCAATTTGACTAATAGCAGTTCAGAGTTGTTAGAGACAGGTGTGATAAAATTATTGACAACGGTGGAAGACTTCGACATAATGATGCACAGCATTTTCTTAAGATCTGCTAATCATTACAAGGTCCAACTTCCAGCACCTTTTCCCTAGTATGATGCTCTCATCTCATCTACACTGTTACTCCCTGCACTACTCCTTTTTCATCCTTTATCCAATCTCACAGTCTAAAGTCATGACAACTCCACTGTAAATAAGTCAGCATAAGATGTGGGTATCATCAAAATTCAGTTTCATTCTGTTTGCCAATATTGATGAATTTCAGTTAATAAAACAGCGTGGCTGTGGTTCTGTGCAACCCCTTAGGCGACGTTACACTACACATAGCTGAATGTAGTCCTCACCGAAACATCAGTTTCAATTAATTTAAGTATTGTTCGCCCCTTCTCTTCTTTCTCATAATGTGTGGAGAAACAATGATCGCATTACGGCTGAAACTTGTTGCATTACACACGTGGTTGTCATTGAGGGTAAGGAGTTTTAATAAGCAATATATTCCAGCTCATACTCTTCTTACTATCTGCCTAAGAGCTTTGGCACCTAAGGAGGGCGATCAAAGAACAAGGGGAGTCACTCTGTAAGATATGTCAGATATTATTATGGTGGAAGGAAAAAATGATACCCCAATAATTGTTTTAGTACTTGCTTTAATTGGTCCCCATCATCATTATCCTCTTCATCATTTTACTTAGTGTGTATTATGAAGAAAGAGGGAGGGAAAAGAAGAGAACAGTGCACATGTGCTGGCTTATTTATCTTATCTATTTTATCTTAACTATAATTACTTATTTAAAAATACTGCACTGAGCACTTACTAAAGAAAATACAAAAATAGATTTAAATGCTGTATGGCCCTGTATATAAAGCAGTATTTTCCCAATAGCTCCCCATCAGTGTCACAAATGCTCCTTAGACTTATGTTGCACTCATGGCAGAAGACCTACTGCACTATGTCATGTGGGTGCTTCTCATAACACTGTGCACAGCAAGATCAGTGCACTCACAAAGTGAGTCAGTGATTCTGTTGAATTGCTTTTAAGAGCACATCTATGACATGACTGAACTGTTTCACAGAATAGATGTGCTCAAATTTTTTTCTTTTCTTTTTTTTACCTGATTAGACCTTTTCCCTCTCTGTGGGGATGTACAGACTGCGCTCCTGTTAGCTTTGATGCACCTGTTTGGGCGGCAGTGTACACTTTTATTGTTCTGATTGTAATTTGATGATTTTGCATTTCCAGCACAGCTCCGCCCAGCTCCAACCTGGGCTGAGGTCTAATTAGTGAGCATAAGTGAAAACACCTGTGCAGGGCCTTTAAAAAAGTTCCTCTGAAGAAAACATGCATGTACAGTCTCCCACGCACACACATACAAAATGCACGTGTGAAAGCAGGGAGCCACAGTTAAGCAAATAAGTGAGTGGCTGAAAGCTGAGAGAAACGCCATGCCTTTCAGTCTCTACCTACTGTAACATGTGCATCTATAACACAGAGTGAGACTTTTCATTGATTGTAACTTGAGGTAAATGTGTGAGTTCATGAAATGATGTGTTTTAATAGCCTTTAACTGGAGCTACAAACAGTAAAGTTATATAAGGCCTGGGTTCTAATAGCTAGAATTATCCCTCAGGGCTTCTATCAAGTGGCAACGCCCTCTTTGCAGCAGTTAGTAGTGAAGTTTATGGGAAATGTGGTGCTGATTTAATAGTGCATCTGGCATGAGACAGAGGTGGGCAGTCATAGACCGTACAGTAGTTTAATTTGTTAACGGTTATTATACCAAACAATTAATTTTAAAGTGATATATTGATGTGTAAAAATAATTTCAATGGGATCGAGCCACATGTCACATGTTGTTTAATGCCTTTCACTGAAATGTTTACTCCCCTCTATCAAAATTGTAAAGATATGCATGCACAAAAACACAGATTAGCACAACCCCATGAAACTGCTCCAAAAAACAAATGCCTAACTTTTAATATACAGCACTGACACCTCAACGTCTACATTATGGCTGACCAAACTTTGGGTAGATGCTCAATATTCTTACTCTGACACATTTATAGGTCACTGTATCCTGTTTAGTACATCTCCTGCCAACTCACATATACAGGCACAAATATGTGGAGTAATGGAGGCTGGTGGAGTGATACGCTACATTACTTAACTAATGGCACCCAATATCCCCAGATATCCCTTTGAATTACGTTGTGTGTTGAGTTTCAAAACATTGCCAGTGAGCTGGGGTGAAATTTGGGGATTTTTAGCATGCTAATGGTTGCAATAACAAAACCAGGAGAGGATTATCTTTAAAGTCACCTCCTTGTTATTCACAGACTCAAACTAGACCTCTGATATAAATCCCATATTATGTCCAGTTTTTGTGGGATGACTATTCTAACAGTAAGATGTGTGTGAATGTACTGACAGTGACACCTAAAACAAGACTTTCCTTAAAATTAAATCCCATGACCTGTAATAACCATTATGAACTACATTATAACAATGAAAACAGCCACTGTGAAGTGATTATGAAGCTTACTTCTTTTGTGCTTTACTGGCATAAGAGACTTTGTGTAGCTGTCGGCGAGGCCTGACTAGAATAATGAGTGCCTAACGTCTGGGAGGCAAGCTGAGGGTAGCTGATTCAAGAAACTGGTCATGTTTAGGATATTGCCATGATTGAAACCAGATGGTACTGGGAAAACACACACTTTTCATTTTTCATTACGGTGAAAGTCCTTTAGATATAATGTCCCACTCTTTTAAAGACTGCCTGAAATGGATTTCTCAAAGGAAGAAACCTGGAAACTTATCTACAGCTCCGTCAACAAAATTATAAGTCCTGATGAAAAACGCCCAACGAATCAGGCCAAAATGTATTCTCCTCATTCACTGAATCAAAGGCTTGGACATGCAGAAGAACCTACTATTGGAACTTAGAATGAAAGCCCCAAACCCTCCATGCACCCATGTAATGCGTATGCTTGTGCACACACAGCCACAGTCCCCCAGGGCCAGGAAGATGGTTTGGCAGGGGATCACGAGGAGCAGGTCAACATGAGGAGCTGGGGAAGGCAAGGCAGGCGGAAGAGTCAAAAAGAAATCCAGAGAAGGCTTTGAATCCAGTGGAATTCCTCTCCTCCTCCACGGCTCCTCTGGGAGGCGTCAGGAGCCTGTGGAGAGAGCGAGGTAAGACGGGGACTGTCAGGAACAAAGCTCCAAATTCACATGATATGTTTAGCTAAAAGGGTGAAAGAGAAATGAATCAAAGCTTGGCGGGATCAAAGAAACGCAACAATAAAGTCAAGGCGGTTGCCATGGGACCAGCAGGAGATGCATATCATTTATAAGTTGTTCTTCGGCTCTGTCAGAAGTGGAGGGAATTGATTGTTATTGTTTGGAGGATGAACTGCTGCTGGAGGGGGTTAAGAGCAAGGGTTACCATTGCACAGTGAGAGGAATATATCTTCTCACTTGTTTTAAACAGCAGCCGCCTGTGATGTGTGTCAGAGGTCACTGCGGAAGCACCTTCAACTCATGATAACAGACAACAAGACAGACACAAAGACAACTTTGTCAACCCCATAAATATCTTATCGGCACAAACCATTGATAGGCTAAACATTTGTTTTGCATCTTACACCGACAGAGGTTGTGATCATTGTTACTGTTTGAATGCGAAATCAAATAGACTTAAGCTGTTAACTTGAGACTTTCATTTCCATTCATGCAGAGTAATTTTCAAACACACAACTGTGGCAAGGACTATATGTTTTTTTTTTTTGTTTTTTTTCTTTTCAGTTTTTAATTCTTTAAATGGTCAGTCTACCAAGATAACAAAATAACATAATTATCACTCAGGCCTAGTGGTATCTACCCACGCAGATCATTTTGGTTTTATGCTCCAACATTTTGCATTACACACTGCCACCACAACACAATGGAGGTTAGTGATTTATTTATTTTTATTTTTTTATGCTTAAAGTAAAAAGTCCAGCCGTGCACATACAGTATGTTGCATCTCTTTCTCCTTCCTTTACTGTTATCTCTTAACTGTCTTTAATAACAAAATGGCCAAGGTAATACAAACAAATAAATACATTCTTGTTACTCCTGATAATTCTGTAACCTCAATGAAAACTGTTAACAGCAAAGCTTTCTCAAAATCTTAACAGATAGAAATCATTTTTAAAAGGGACTATACCACTATGGATTAGTGAGCCGAGACGTCAGTCACATTGGTGCCACAGGAGTTTATTTAAAAAAAAAAAAAAAAACTTGCATCTTAGCAACATAAAAATAAGTCTTAAATGGAAGACTTCCACTAATGCAAAATTTCACTATAACTCCTAGTTCACTATAGAGACTCAAATCTATGGATGCCCATTTCCACCACAAAAAGAAAAAAAATATTAAAAAGTTTGAAATTAAGAAAATAAAAATGCTCATTATAGGTCATACGTAATTTATGAATGAATAATTCTAACTACTTAGGCCACAAAATGACTTGTTTTCACATAATTTAGACTTACTATCTCGTATTTTTTTACATCTTGAATAACTTTTTATCTGAGGGCTTCCATACAAATTATATTACAGTACAATGAACAAATAATTATTCTGTTTTGAAATATTCTACTTGTGTCTTAATTGCTGAGAATTAATGGATTTTCCATATGCGCCAATTTGATTGACATGACATACATTTTTGTGTATGTGAATTAGTATGTGTGTGTGTGTGTGAGTCCTCGTGCAGAGATGAGACCCGTCTGTCTGCTGCTCTCTCAGATTGCACCCATGAGAGATCCCAAAATAACAACAAAGAGCCCACAGTGGGTCGGATGAAAGCCCTGTCACCAACCATTTCAGCCCAGAGAGTCTCCTCCCCTACTGTACCTCTGAGTGACACCTCACACATCACACAGAGACAGGAAGGGGAGACAGTTTCTCGTATTTGACCGCAACAAATATTTCCATATGTTAATGAGATTGTTGTTGGCTTTTAGTGGAGGCCAATTGGGTTCTGATTATGAGCTGAGTGGTGGTGTATTTGCTGTTTCACTGTTGGTATTCACATATTCGATCAGCGATCAGATAGACTTTACAATCCAAACGTTTATTTTTGTACATTGTAAAAAAACTAGAAAATTGATACCACTTTAGAGCTAAAGCCATCAGGCTATTAGCTTTAGAGGTGCTAGTGGGCCATATTTTTGAAGTTGGACAACTAGCTGTTTCTCCTTGCTTCCAGGCTTTATGCTAAGCTAAGCTACTCACTTCCTTTCTCCTGCTTAGAGCACAGACACAAGAGTGAAATATTGATCTTCTAACTCTCGGGGGGAAAAAAGCAAATAAGCAGATTTTCCAAAATGTGGAACTATTCCTTTAGAAAATCTAAAATCAAACAAATCAATAATGGTTTAAATCATCCAAAGAAAGAAAAGCAGACATGACTCAATTTAAAGTCTCTGCTGAATCATTTTAATATTAGAGTACAATGACTGTATAATTTACTGTTCTGTTACGCCGACATAAAGCCCCATCTCCAGTGAAAAGTGGCCCACTCTCTTACACAGTCCCCACCAGCAGTTGCATGAAAATCCCTCCATGTTCTACTACTGATGTCGGGCCAAAAAACTACAAACAGCAGAGAAGGACTCCATTGTTATTTCTAACTGGTAGAAGCCCCGAGGTTATTTTTCCTCTGCCTTGAAACAAATCAATGAAGCACAACTCACTTTGAACAATTGCACATTTGCTGAAATCAGATGTGGGCTGAGGAGCCAGCCATCATCGCGCTTATTCTGTTTGTTGACAGAGGAGGCCTTTGATAAACAAGCCTGTTCTTTGAAACAGGTGCCCGAGCATGAGTTCAGTTTTGAGAGGCAATTCAGAAAACTGAGTGATTAGAGAGTGTTTGTTATTCTGCATGCAACCATTTGGATTCTGTGTATCCTTTCCAAAGTCACAGAGATGCTTTCGGTATAAACAATGGTGCTATTTCTTTTTCAACTGAGATAACACAATAGTTTGACATGAATATTTGCACATTTTCAAATATCTCAGCAGTGAAATTGTCTGTCCTCTCCTGTCACTTTGATAAGAGTGTCAACAAACAATATAACTTGATTAAATCAGCCTCTGTACGGAGGCTTCCTTTAGCCAATGTTGCCCCCAAGTGGTTACAAAATAAGCATGCATTAAAGTTCACTGAAGTACGGGTTTACATTACAAAGCATTTCACATTAAATCTTATGAAACTTCTGCATTCGTTATTATTGAAGGTTTTGATTAAATCATTCTTGTTATATGTATAGTCTCCTTTCCCAACTGAAACACTGAAGTCATGGCTTAACCGTGGTGTGTTTCCACTGGCTGTTCTACAACAGTGAACACAACATGCAGTCCACCCAGTTCACAGACCCAGCTTATCCTCGCTATCAGCATATGGAAGTGTTTTCAAAATCGCTATCTATGAGCAGCAAATGGTCTTAAATCAGTCATTTTAATATCAAAGCACTTAACACTAGAATGATGATTACTTGCAGGTGGATATCCATGCTGCTTGTCAAGACTGCATTTGAAGAAAATGACTGAGCTCTTATCCGACACGTACAGTACAGCCAGTGTTCAATAGGCAAGATCACATTACAGAAGATTACTTTGGAGTTTCAGCAATTTTCCCAAATTACACTGGCCTTTGGTCTCTGGTAAACTTGATTGACTTGAATGGTTTTCATTAAAAAGCAGAGGCTTTGCTGTTGATACTCGTACACAAAAGGGTGAGCGGGTGCAGATGGGACACTGGAAGTGAACGGATATGCAAATCCTTTCATGGAAATGCTTCATCATGTTTTAAAGGGAACACAGACTCTGCTGTTTGATTTGTGACACTCATCTGTGTTTCACAAGCCCTATATGTACATTCTCCCGCTACACAGCAATTTGCTGTCTTTAGGGAAAAAGAAACCTAATCAGCAATGTATGTAGAGTTAAATATATTGAATCAGTACAGGCTTTCACAATCACTGTGGCAGGAATGTCTTGCAATATATGGTGTTTTGATGCATTCAGTGTGTGTTCACAATAAAACAGAACTTGCGTGATTTACACTCAGTGTCATATATGAACTTCAGTCCACCCTCCCCCTGTCTCTCCTCGTCGAAAGTACACAATCTGAGTAATGGAAATCAGTTAGATGTCACAGAGAGCCTGAGCCCAGACTGACAAGAAAATAGCCATGAATAACATGACCACCCTTATTACCCTTCTAGGAAAATACTTAGAGAGGGATCCAAAATGAAGAGTAATCCGGATACACTTTCAGTGTCAGAAAGAATAAGAGCTGTTTATCCTGGCCAGAAATATTCCCACATTCCCATCAGCTGTTTGGCTGCTTCACCTCAAAACTGAAATCCGAGAGGTTTATCTGTAAGGAATTAAGGGATGGTGTCATTTGCTTCTCTGCATTAACAGACGATCCTACCCACCCATAAGCATGAAGCACAAATTAATTCCCAAACTTGGTAACATAAACCTTAATTCAAGCCGTCTAGCACACATCCTGCTGCCCCTGGAAAGAATTAGACAGTTTAACAAAACAGGGAACTCTGTGTGTCTCTCCCAGTTTTCTGGAGGGATCTGCAGGTTTGTGATGCCACCTTGAGGAGGTTTACTGACACAGCAGGGAACGAAAGCACTGTGCAATTCCTTCAACTGCAAAATAAATATTTGGTTTACATTTCCAGAGTATCAAATATCACTCAGGAGGTGAGCTTCTGTAAGTAAAACACTGACAAGCAAAGTATAATCTCCACAGCTTTAATATGGGATAGATTAACGTCAGGGGATAAGGAGTCAGAGTTTGATCATTCTTTGCAAACAAGTCATGGTCACACAGACCAAATGGAGCAATAATGTATGCTGAGTTTAAACAGTGCTCTGATGGATTTCTCCATTGGTTAGTGTGACTTAAACTGCAAGCAAAACTTTAGCTTTTGGAGGACAAGAGAAGGCTAAAGAAGCTTAAATAACACTTGTGTGGGGAGCAGGGAAATGAGGGTCGATTTAGAAAAATGTACTGAACCCATCACCAAGATAAAGGCCCCACCCATGCCTCAGAGTATTTTGACAGGGTCCGATTGAAGAAGGCTGAGTCTCCCTAATCACTGGCACTCTTCCTCCAAGTTGAAATCAATGTGATGTCATGTCCGCTGGGCAGACAGTGTACAAATGACATCCTGCTTTGGCGATAGCGCTGCTTAGATTTGATTATTGCTTCTTTAATCATCTTTCTCCCATTGCATCGTGATTGCATCATAATAACATGACACTCCAGAGTGTTTAAGAGGCAGGAGGTACTCTTCTAACCACAGATATGATCCAGCTGACCACAGCCTGTGTTTTTCAAATGAGCAAGCTACACACCAGACAATCACAGAAATATTCTTTGCTTTTAAATGTATCATAGATAGGCAGCTTACTGTATCGGGAAATCAAATAGAAATCATGCAGGAATTTAGTGGAATCAACTAATCTTTTCTCATATATTTTATCTTATTTTCATATCAGTTCAGAACTTAAAAGCAAGAGTTCTTCTAATTTGAAGTATTTTCTCTTGAAATGATGAGTTTAATGAAAAATATCATTAAACTAAGAATATACACTGAGAATTTTATACATTCACTGAGAGCAGTTTCACTTATTGTCATTGTGTCAATAAAGTAGTTCCAACAGGAGCACATGTAAGGCCTTTTTGATTTTCAGGGATAGAAAAAAACTTTCAAAAATATATACAGTAGGTCTATATCAGCATTTGGTTCATTTCTGTGAAGAAAAGCAAATCAAATTGTTATTTTTAAAGTTTAGATTTTTATGATGGATATAAACTTTAGAGACCTGAATATTCACAGAGCCTTCACTGTCTGATAAACAGCCTCGTCCTGCATTAGGAAAGTCAAACAACCATAGAGGTAATAGAACAATGAGAAGAAAACACTGAATTTGCCAAAAACACTAATAAGTAAAATATATAATATAGAGAGAGAATTTTTCCGAAATTCCTCAAAATATCAATAAAACTCTGATGCAATATTCACATAATAATCTGGTCAATTCATCGGAATTTCTTGTGTGTGTATCTACTGTTATTGTATTGAATATGACATATCCATAAAATATGTCACTTGTCAGTCAGGGGTTATTGGTTTACTCAGTGATAGAAAATCCCTTTGTGATAACCACTAAACCACGTGTGACCTAGATCTAGGTTATGATATAAATCTGGCAACTAGAGGCCGCTCTACTTTTTTGAGGTTTGGCAGATTTATTTGTTGCATAGCATTAGTAAATAGACAGAGTTTCTCTCAGCAACCCCAACTCTGACTGACTTCCAGCGTCCCTGCTCTGAACTAGATCATTCTCGTCCTTTTTCAGAGTTGACATGAAATCCATGCTTAAGAGGGGATGGAATTTCTGGGTAGTATTCTTAAGCCCTTTTTCAGATACATACTGGAGGTTGACTGTGCTACAAGTGGACCCTCTTGTAAGGTGTACAGGTGGAAAGATCAATGGAGAGACCTGGTCGAAGCTCGAGCCTTGAGGCACAAATATTCTTGACCTTAATCTCTCTTACTTCATCAATTTGCATTACTCAAGGACCAAAACCATAGAGGCAACAGGTGAACTCTTCAGTACCACTGAACACAAGCTCATCAAGGTCCTAAGAGTTCCCCACTGCAGCAAAGATCAGCATGAACTTTGAATCCTGATTTTGTAACTTGATCAGTCACACATCATGCTGGCCTTGCATGCTTTTACAGGTGCCGACTGCAGTTCAGCATTTAAAGTAAAGCTATAGGGTATTTAGTTGTTTGCAATCTGCAACTTCACCACTAGATGCCACTAAATCCTACACACTGGTCCCCACATTGAAAATGCTCTATTACAAGTCTTCATTCTAAAACTTACTGAGGTAAAGGTATGTAAGTATATTCATTCAGGCATAGTGCAAGAAAATGTTCCCTGTCAGTTTTTTCCTATTATATCTTCATTTTATTTATTTTTCGTGACAGCAATTAAAAAGCAACTGCACCAGTTAGCTAACAGCTCTTTGCATCTGACACAAAAAGGCCACAGAACAGTAAATGAATACATAAAGCAGGAAAATACATCAAATTCTATCAGTGTGAGATAATAAATAGAATCAATACAATACAGTAAACACAATCATTGATGATGATTGATTTTTGTATTGACTTTAGCCAGAGTTTGAGGCTGATTTTAATGTTTGTTGGTAACATTAGATACTCAGATTGACCAAAGGCCGTCTTCCTGAACTGCTGTAACCACTCACCCTGAGTAGATGCTCTAGTCCTACCAGCACTGCCTCTGCCGGGATAGGCCAGACATCCTCTGAGAGGAGGGGGTGTAAGATTATGAATCATTTTTAACATCAAACATGCATCAGAATAGAATATAAAGTTATCAAAATTGAGAAATTGAAAGTAAATACTACAGTGATGGTGTGATTATACTAGTTTTTAGATTGTGCATTTTACTGTTGTAGATGTTTAAGGTTGAGCTCATTTTAACTACTTTATATACTGTTGGGTAGTTTAATCTACAGCAATGCATCCTATTCTATAAAATGATCATACTGTAAATTGAGAATGAAATAATAATGAAATAATTGCACATTATGTATGTCATTGTTCCATTATCTGATGTGGTATTACTACTTTTACTCAAGAAAAGAATCTCATTATTTCTTCCACCACCAATCAACGGGCCAAGATATGAACAAAGACCGTCTGTCATAATCAAATGAATGAAAAACATAAGGATTAGTGTGCATGATTCACATGCTACATTTTAATGGCAATAAAAGCATCAAGGAAGTTCATAGTGTGAACCACACGCATGTCACCAAATCCATGTTTGCTCAGCAAGTCCGTATACTGGCGTTCTGTCCTCTCTGTCCCCTCAGTCTGGGCAAGCATGTTCAGAGACTGCAGAGCAGAGTAGGCTGTCTGTCCATCCAACATGGTCTCAGCTATGAGCAGTGCACATCCTAAAGGCCAACAAAAGAGAATGTTTAAGACCTTAGTGTATAGGAAGGGAAATGTTACCTACAGTATACTGCATATCACAAGACCTTCCATGTAGTATTGTTGAGGGTGTTGTCAGTCACGCTTTGATGCAGAGCATAACATCCAGGAGGTTGTCTGTATGTCTTATGTTTGCCGTTATGAAACCATGGTTCTTCAAAAGCAGACTGTATTCTGTGGCGCTCCTCTGTTTCCCCTCGCTCATGCTGAGAGCCTGGAGCAGCCCACGACTCGGGCCATTTCTGTCTTCATCCAGGAAGATCTCACTTAGCAGGAGTCCGCAGCCTGACACAATGGTGCAAGTTTGTGATGTGTATGTCTATGCTTAACTTTACAGGAGAATAGGTGGTTTTGTAATCCTTATGCCCTTGCATTCCTTTGCTTAAGGCAAAGAATAAAGGTCAAGTAGAACAAGGAAGAAAACAAAACTATCATCAAGTTGCTATTTTGGCTTGGCTTTGAATTAGTCAGCTTCTTGCAAAGTGTTGTTTTACATGTCACAACAGTGCAATTATGTGTATCTCTTATATCTAATAACTGGTTACACCAGTAAGTCCCACTGCAAAATAAGAGCCTGCAAGTTGTGGTTGAAACTAACAGCAGCAGCGGATTTCACACATCATTTTACTCATATGTGAGAATTTATCTGTGAAATTAGTTTTCACAGTCTCACTATGGAAATGGAAGTCTGACTGACACATTATACGAATAAGAACATAGATTGCATTCATTGTTCAGTGAAAATATGTAGTAAGAAATACAAAAAGAAATTTAAGAATTTTACCTGGTGTGCACGCGTGTGCAATTTTACTCAGCAGAAGATGCACTTTCTCATCAGGCCAGTCATGCAGAATTCTTGCCAGGATGTACAACTCTGCTTTGGGCAACTCATCTTTAAAGAAGTCTCCTACTCATACAGAGGGGACACAGCCATGAGTTATAGTCAGAAATATATCTAAGACCCACAGAATGACCTCCACAGCATTAGTCATCGTTTTGTCATTCAACATGCATGCATGCATGCAACATGCAGAAATACAAACTGACCTGCTACAAATGATACCCTGTTGTCTTTTTGCAGAGGATGGAAATGCTCACGCATCTCAATGACAGCCGGCAAGTCAAACACTGTCACAGACAACGCAGGATGGGCTTTAGTAAACTCATAGGCCATGGCACCAGTGCATCCTGGAAGAAAAAAAAACAAAACAAAATGATTATGTGCAAAAGTTTATTACTGCAGAACACAATTTCATACCTTTATGTCCCTCCTTACCTCCAAGGTCGCAAGCAGTTTTAAAACTGCAGAGATCAAAGGCCGTTGCTACAGCTTTTCCTGTAACTTTAGCAATGCTATGCATGGCATTCATGAATCTCAGTTTGACTGCTTGATTGTTGTAGAAGGTATCCTTTAAACAGAAACAAATGACACAGAGGAACAAAAGAACATAGAATCTGTAAAATATTAAAATTTTTTACCCCCCACATTTAATCCATCCGCTTAACTTGGATATAATCACCTGAAACATATCCTTAGATTTCTTGCCGAAAGCCTTCTCGTGCTGGTTCGTTCCCTCCTGCACAGCACTCTCAAGGTGGGAGAAAAGAGGCCACACTGTGTCGTTACAATGCCGGATGTAGCCCTGCAGCGAAAAAGGAGCATCTGACAGCAGAAAGCGCGTGGCCAGATCTGTGTTCTCGTACACTGGCGTCTGGTATGCTGTGAGTGGAGTTGCCATAAAACATGTGAGAGGTTTATTTTAAGTTAAATAATACCTTGATAAGGTATAAAAAAGTGACCATTGTGTATTGAGAAACACATCTGAGTGCTGACTAACTTCTCTCTTTGAGCTTCAACAGTCCCAGAGACACACAGGCTTCCAGCAGGCATTCAGTCCCCTTTGCAGAGGCTTTGATCTCCTGGGCCACCTGTGCTGCATCCAGCCCGGGTCTGCTTTGTAGCAGGTCAAACACACACATCTTGGATGCGGTAAATAGTGCCTGGAACATAAAATTTTATTCATGTGAATGTGATATTTGTTTTCATTTCTGTTCCTTAAAAAAAAACAAAAAAAAAAACATATTTTTTGTGCTCCACTTCAGATCCACACCAGCACACTATCCACTACATTACAGATCAGAATAGGTTATTTTTTTTAAAGGAGTTGTAAAGGAAATAGTAGAAGTACAATTTCTTGCCTTGAGAGTTGGATTGAGATCAATACCACACTGACGGTTAAATATGATTCAGCACCTCTAAACACTCACTAATGAGCACATTATATCTTGTTTGTTTAATCTGCTTGTTGTGGTTACCTTGAGGTTACCTGGCATGCATCTGTGTTTCCAAGAAGTTACTTTATACCAGGTACAACCACATCTTGCATCTTTGGTTTCAGATAAAACAACCAATATATATTGTGTGAATTAATTAACTTTTACAGATGCTAATAGGAATACACAGTTTATCTCTAAGTACCTTTGAGGCTTTGAATCCATCCATCAGTTCAATGATTTGCTGCAAGTCCTCTTTTTTTGGTTCACTGTTCTCACACTCTGTCACATTGAGCTCAATCACTTGCCCTCTGCTGGTCATCAGTGGTAATGTTGTATTCTCACCGTCGCAGAACTTGTCTGTATGCTTAGACAGGCTATTGACCAATGTCCATAAACTTTCACCCACTTCACTTTCACTGGTCTTTTGCACCTATAAAGAGAGACTGTTACTCATAAATAATGACAGGAATGGCAATTGTGCTGATGGGGTGAGAATAACTAACCTTATGAACAGGACTGGCTGAGGGGCTGTTCTGGGTGTGGTGTGTTTGACTGGCAGACGGGCTGTTAGGTCTGGGGCTGGATGAGAGGTTGTGTTTCGGACTGTGGCTTGACTGAGCTGGGAGGTTGTTCGGGGGCTGAGTGAGTATCGTGGTGGCGTGAGTACCATTGTGGCTCAGGCAGACAGATTCACTTTTCTGATCCGACAAGGAAGTGCTACGGTTGTAAATAAGGTCCAGTTGTTTGCAGAAGTGGTTGAGGGGGAAACCCACAACATTGAGGAAGTCTCCGTGGACGTACTCCACAAGCATACCCCCGAGAGCCTGAATACCATAGCCGCCAGCCTTGTCCCTGACACACACACACACACAGACACAAATGTTTCACTTAAACAATGATTAATTAATAATTAATGAATAATTAATAATTGTTTACAAGGAAAAGAGGTGTAAGAATGTTTTAACATATCGCCCAATCCTATTTCAGATTAATACAGAAACCCTTGTATAAGTATATGTATAAGGATAGATTATTTAAATGCAGAACAAATCAAAGAATACACTCTCGCTGACCCAAGTCGAGATTTTATTTCTTGCTGACACAGTCCCTGTCAAACAGGACAAGGCAAACACAGCTGGAAAAAAAACTCATCAAAGTCCAAAAAGCAACAGGTTCATGAGGCTCACATCCACTTAAATGACCTTCACTGATCAAATGCTGGGTCAGGTTACTACACCAGGAGAAATCAATAGCTATTACATATGTGGAAGTTCAAATGTTCATACTCACATGGGTTCACCGCTATTGATGTACTCCCACAGCATATTTTCTGAGAGATCAGCAAACTTCACCTTTGTTTCTTCGTAGAAGTCAATTAACTGGTAATCCACTTCTTCATCTGGGGACAGGGAGGTTTAGAAATTAGATGTGTCAAATAATCGAAACACTACATATGGCCAGTAAAGGCCTCCTATATATATTTAGGAAACTGGTAGAAAATCCTATATTACTGTAACAGATTTTCCTCCCAGTTATGTTTGCTGGGTGTTTAAAAAATTGAAAATAAAAACAACTTCAAACAATTTATAACAAGTGTGTTTTATCAAATTTCTACAGAAAATAAACTGTACATCAAACCATTATTCAGCTGTGACTTACTTTCCTTCTCGTGGCAGAGGACTATAGCAACACCAGTGAATACACTGTGCTCTTTACCACTCAACCTGGAAGAGAAAGATATATGATAAATATTTCAAAAAAGAGGAGAGAACCTGAAAAACAATATCCTGTCAATTTCCTGTTTCTAATGTTAACTCAGAAATGCTGTAAATGAAACCCACCTCGACAGCATCCTGTAAGCATCATGTTTGTCTACAGGCTTCTCCAGAATCATGCCATCTACAGTCTGGGGACATTAAAAACAAAGGCCATAGTGAGTAAAACCACACAACTTATATTGCAGATTAAGCAAATATAATACTGCAGTGCTCCTCTTACCACTATAGTGTCTGCTCCGATTACTATGTCTGGAGTCTTCAGATGTTTCTAATGCAAATGAATACACAATGTGTTATCAACATGTCATTCAATAGGACATGCCATACAAAAAGGAGCTTAACTCACAAAAGGCATCCTCCTGGCCACCTCCAGGGCCTTCTGTTTGGCTGTCTCAACAGCATACTCATGAGGTGCTTTGAAAAGTCCCTTGTCGAGAGTTTCTTTGAACCAGGATGGTACCACCTCAAACCGTAAGCCCTGAAATGTAGAAGAGAAAAAAGCAACCACAAAATTATACTCCAATCCACACTGGATTTTTTTGAAAGTCATATATTATAGTGTTTGGATCATCCATTTACATAAACATAATATTTTACAATTGAAATATAAACTTGTCAGTGATCTTTGGTGGTATTTAACAGCAGCAGAACAGCAATTTATTGTTACCTTTGGACCGATGCCAATATATCAGTACAGCTGTTTTATTGGTCTGGTTAAGAATAAAATACTCATCAATATCATTCATTCAGCCCAAAGTTTCTAAACCTTTTTGTTAGGTACAGCTAAATTTGTTTTATTTATTTTGCGTCTGAGAATCAGTAACTTTAATTTAAAGGACCAGTGTCTAGGATTTAGTGGCATCTAGCGGAGAAGTTACCGACTGCAACCAATTGAATACCACTCACCCTTCCAAACATATAGGAGAAACTATGGTGGCTGTGAAAGGCCCAGTCTGGAGCCAGTGTTTAGTTTGACTGTTCTGGGCTACTGTAAAAACATAGTGGTTCAACATGACGGACTCATGATTCCAGACACAGTCTAACCTCCGCATCCATAGTGGTTCACTCGATTTTATAATACACTAATATGGAAAAACATGACATAGAACTGAGTCGATATTTCATAAATCTTCCAATAGATCCTGCCTGATAATCTTAACAGCACTGGACCTTTAAGTAGTGTTTATATGATGCATGTCATTGCCAAGAAAAGAGAGATTTTATCCAAACTCAACTCAAACTGACAATTGTATGAGTTCATAATCAAACCAAAGGTGCAGTTGTTGTGTTATATATATATAATACAGTTCAACCAGAGAGAAACCTACCGCATTGTGGAGAATCTCCAGTCTCCTAGGTGAAGCACTCGCCAGCACAACCAGTTTACCAGCAAGCTTGGAAATGACAGGGTTCAGCACCATAGTGGCCTCCTCGTCTAACTGCCCCTAAGGTGAACAGTTAAACATTACAGATGTGGCCTAGTTTATGTAAAGGACTCAGCAATAAGGAGTCAGGTGACTGCAGCTGTTCCGTTATGCACTGTCACTGACAACAGGTTCATATAGTGCTGAAACGATTAGTTGATTATTTAATTATTTAACACAATATAATAAATTGATTATTTAAGTAATTCCTCAAGGAAACATAACAAACGCTAACTGGTTCCAGCTTCTCAAACGTCACTATTTTCTGCTTTTCTCTCATTTAAATCACTTTATATCCTATATTTTAGGTTTTGGACAGTTGATTGGACCAAACAAGTCATTTTATTCATGTTATTAGGGTTTATGGAATAGAAGATTCATCTATAATTAAAGCAACCCTAGGCCAATATCTCCATACATACAGAATAGACCACACACCACCACCACTCTCCACCCACAGTAATTACACTCACTGTACAGTGACTTCATGCACAAAGGCAGAAATGCAGCGTTGAATAAAGTAACATATTTTCCAAAATAACTGTGCTTAATGCCAATCATGTGCTTACATAACTAATGTGTGGCTTATCTGAAAGTACCCAAAGTTAATCACCTAACGTTAAGCCTATAACCTATTAACCTATTACATGCGACATACACAGTTCACCACTCTGCTATCCTCATTATATTAACCTGGTGTTAAAGTTGTCAGCTAAAATGAGCTGTTTCGTGGCTTTTATGATCTGTGAGGTTAGTAAGAAGAAACAGTTCCTGTAAGTGACTTACTGTATACTGTGGTTAGCAAGAAAAAAAAGGACACGATTAACCGAACACGGTGAATATAAAAACACGTTTCATGTTCTGAGCACTGCTTTATACTAGCTACACATGCAATACGTCGCTTACCTTCCGAAGTCAGGAAACTGACTACAACTAGCTGCTTGCTAGGACGAACAACGTAACGACGCGTACGTGGTGACGTTTGATAACGTGGGCGGGTCCACCGTTCCACACTAGAGAGTTGTATGCCAAATAACATCTACAGTGGTAGCACTATTATTATTAATATAATAATAATAATAATAATAATAATAATAATAATAAAATATATAAAAATAACAATAACAATAAAACTCATTTTTATTTACTACATATTTATTTTTGTTGACAAAGAAAACAAAGAAAATAAAACAGTACACAGACATTTACAGAAACACGTACAGACATAATTAAACATGTTAAAAGGTTAGCTGGGTCCCACCAGATTCACAGGTTTAATTCACATTGTATTTACATTTATGGATGCTACATATTAAAATAAAAGAATAACTTGAGGCAGATATTAGAATACACATAGACTACAATAAATGCTTATTAACTCTTAAAGATAATATATATGGTATTACAGGAATAATGACTTAGCGAAAAGAGCTCAGTTGCTGTTCATGTTGCTGTTCTGTGCGCAGTAAAAAAAAAGACTAAGTCAAATTATTTTGACATTTGACCCAAAAACAGACACTGTAAGAGCTTGGCACACACAGAGGCAACCCTTTACACACTCTGAATCTTTCTCTCACTTCCTTTTTCGCATCTCACTCCTGTTATTTTTTTCTCTCATTCTTTCTCTCTCTGCTGTGATGTACCTGGCACCAAATACACCTTGCTGTTTCCTCTCTCTTGACCTTCGAAAGCGCAATGTGTTGAGTACAAACTCTCTTTGTGCTCCATCTTCATTGAGTCCGCACTACTCGAGCTGTGTAGATTCATTATCTGTCTCAGCTTTTGTCTGAAATCTTTGGAAGCAAAGTAGTAAATGAACGGATCAAGGCAGCTATTCAGGCAGCTGAAACAGAGAGACAATTTATAGGCCATGTAGAGAGACTTCCCGTAGAAGAGTCTCAGTACAGTGTGAGTCAACAGGAGAATGTTGTTGGGTGCAAAGCAGAGGGTGAAGACTAGGAGAACAATGAAGGCCAGACGTATGGCTCTGGCTTTTTGTGCTGTACTGGAATCTCTGGCCAGTTTGCGTATGACACTGACATAGCAGAATGTTGTGACACAGAAAGGGAAGAGGAAAAGGACAAACACCATGGTGAAGAGAAAAGCTGCCCAGGCTGATATGGATGGGAGCATGTCTTTCTTCAGCACGTCAAAGCATGTGGTTATCCCGAGTTCAGGAACGTAAAAGGTCAGGTCTGTGGTCATCAGTGGGTAAAGCACGCTCAGGACCAAACCCCACATGAAGAGGCAACTGATGACGGCGATGGACTTCTTCTTTCTGATCTGCCTGAACAGCATGGGCCTGACGATGCCCAAGTAGCGGTCAATTCCAATGGCCATCATGGTCAGGATGGAGCAGTACATATTGGTGTAGAAAATGAGGGTCAGGAAACTATTGGTGGATAGATAGAAGAAGAGTGTTTTATTTAATTAGTGGTTTAAGCAAAATGATGATTAAAGAAATGGTTTGACATTTTGGGAAAGATGAGAACAACAACAACACTACTTCCCTATTTGTCTGTTTAATATAAAGCTACAGCCAGCAGCCAGTTTGCTTAGCATAATGAATGGAAGCTCTGCCAAAATGTAACAAAATCCACCTACCAGAACCTCTAAAATTCATTAATTAACACATTATACCTTGTTTGTTCAATTCGTACAAAAACCAAAGTGTTAAAACAACCGTAAAACTCGGTTTTATGGGAGGGTCATGTACCGGACTATTTCGTTTTCGGGGGCAGCGAATACCTGAAGTCTTGATGCCGCCATGAGGTTGCCAAGCAACCAAGAAAAAAGACATCAAGAAATCACAGGACCTGGACAATTATTATTATTGTTAACCCAAAATAACATTGTTGTCACTTTTACACCTCGATTTCTGTACAGATTCAACAACACAGAGCCAGGCAAGCTGTTTCTCACTGTTTAGAGACTTTATGCTAAGCTGAGGTGGCCAGATGTTCTTATGAACAAACAGATGCAAGAGTGGTATTGAACTTCTCATCTAAAGCAAGCAAATAAGCGTATTTTCCAAAATGTCAAACTATTCCAACTGGTGGACTGTGGACGTCCACTGAGTGGCTGTGAACATAAAAACAACGTAAACAAACTTTCTTTCAAATTGTTGTGGATTTATTCCGCAGTCATAAAGAATACCTGCACATCTTGGGTCCCAGATTCCATTGGTATCCTTGGAGCTGGTAGGCGATCTGAAAGGGCAGGGCAGCGCCAAGGGCCAAGTCGGTGAAGGTGAGATTAATCATGAACATGATGGACGGAGTCTTTGGGGAGGTACGGAAGAGGAGGATCCATATGGAAAGGCCATTTCCTGCCAGGTTAATGGCAGTGACGATCATGTAGATGACAGAGATGGCAATGCTGGTTTCTACATTCTGAAACAGGGACAGGGTGGCGTTGTCTAGCTTGCTGCTGTTGGAATTCCCCGTCATGACTGGATGAGGCACCTGTGTGCCAGAGTTTGACAAAGACTTTTGAGGCTTTTTTTAAAAAATTAAATTTTTTACAAAATACTGTTGGAAATGAAGCAATATCATCTGTATCTTAATTTATGCATATCATGTAATCCTTTTCTCATATCTGGATGAAAAAGCATAAAACATACACCACAATAGAAAAAATACTCCTGTCGACCTGTCGAAAGTGACGCACGTCGCTGAATGCAATCTTTCATCTGTGGGGTGGAAACTGATTGATCGCAAGGTGTGAAACAGATACTGTGCAGCATTTATACAAGGACTTCATTATTCTATGTTGTTGTCTGTGTGCCAGTAGTACATGTGTCGGGTGGAGTTTTCACACAGGAAAAGGACATGCTTGATTTGTGGCATAGTACCAACTGTCGCTTGGGGAGTTGTACCATCGATGCGTGCAAAAATGTCTGTGGAGGAGACACACAACTGCCTTATATTTATGGGAAATAAAATGGGAGGTGAAAAAAACTGAATTTTGTCTTTGTGGCGTGAGAAAGCTCACACTTTCTATTGTACGTGGTCTACCTATCAACACTATGACAGGGGAGTTACCACAAACCAAATGGTACAAAAAAAACTGCAACACATTGCAGAGCCACTGAAATCCTAAATGGAAGTTAAGCAATGGAAAGTACACAGTTGTTGCAACATATCAGAAATAATTGGGTATTGTAATAATGACAAGTAGCAGTATAGCGGAATAAAAATGTTGTCCAAAAAGGAAAAAGACAAACAAACATATTGTGTTAATCTTTTACTCTTTTCTTTTTGCTTCTGACTTATGATGACGTAATTCACTGAGCACATTTAAAAACTTTTACTAAAGTTAAAGTACACATAAACACTAAAAACATCAAGTATTGAGCAACTGACGTGAAATGCAGATTTTTTTCCCCATTTTAACTC
>NW_023340095.1:19331899-19350613 GCF_004916995.1 Morone saxatilis | reverse complement strand
TTGATAGAGCTTAGTAAAAGTCATTCAGTTGAACACTCACCTATATGAATGCAGCGACCGACGAGACAGCAGGCAGGTTAATGTATATGAGTGTCAGTTGCAGATGGAGGTATAGATATTGTGATGGGTTTGAGCTTCTTACAGTGGCAGAGACTGAGGGAGACAGGAAATGGGCCATGTGACAATCTTCATCCTACCAACGGCAGTAACAGCCCGTCAAATACAGACTTGGAAATGAAAAGACACACGAAGAATCCTCACATGGTCACAGCCTGGAGAACGCGTGCAGTCATTTCCTTATTCCTCACCATGTGGTTCATCACTTATATCTACAATCATGCCTTTACACGTGGGGCAACTGAACACTACTAGAGCTCAGGAAACCTGAAGGGAAGTATTTCATGATGTGTCAAGGAGTGTAACTTTCACCTTTATTCATTACCACTGCTGTAAAACAGAAGAGAGTACAAATACCTGTGATGTGTATGCAAATGCAGAAAACAAAAAAAATCTATATATGTGGGTTCAGAGAGTTGGATCTATTAGGTCATTCTTATGAGAAGGGTTTGATGCATCAGCAAGTTCCCCACTATTTACGTCACATACATATACACAAACACACACACGTGCTGTATGAAAGTGTTTTTAAGTGAAGTGAGAGCACCAGATTTAAACTCCTCGCTCACAAGATTCACAGGACATGTTCTTATGCTGCTGGCTTCCTGTTGATTATGACAGTTCTGCTTTATCTGGGTAACAGTGTGAAAGACACAGTCTGTGAGATTATTCTGATCTTTTCAATAGATAACATTGAGGAAAATCAATTGTAATCCACAAGTAATAACATAAATTACAACAGACCGTCTGCCTTTAGGTATCACTGTGATCTCAGCTAACATTCAGAGAGTTAAAATAAAGGGCTGGGCTTTATTTTAGCTTTTACAATCATCAACCCTGTAACTGTAACTGACTCATATCTGCCATTTGTAAATGTCTACTATGGGCAGTGCTGCAGACACACGCTGCCTCACCCAAACTGTCAGACAACTACCACAATGACTGACACAGTTTAGTCTCTTTTAACGGTAAAGACCTTTATTTTCTCACAATTTAAAGAAAAGAAAAACCCCAAATGATACAAGAGGTATGATTAACAAATGTTAGGTCAAGTGCAAAAATAATATAAGGCCTGTTAAAGAGACTATATTTCTTTATTAATATTTGTGTCTTTTCCATTACATTTAGATGATAGAATCAATAGAAAACCATGCACACAGCATAGAAAATGTATTGTTTTCATTTATGTGTGTCAAACTTTGTAACGTTACATTTTACGTCTAGGAAATGCTTTATAGAAATGTAGAGAATGTGTTCTTCTTGGCTCATGGGTGATCGTGTACAAAGCTTTGCTCACAACAAAAAATCTTGTCTCTGTTGTATGACAGCTTAGAATAAGATGGACCACATGTAATAAGACACATACAAATTAGGGAAAAAGCAGTAAAACGATAATTCTTATCCCTTCTCATTCGCTCACCTTTACACAGAAAAATACACACAGGATTTCCTCTGTTAAATTTTCGACATCTATTATTTGTAAGTTCTACTTACATTATATTTCATTTTAATAAAATCTATAGGTTTATTAAAAACATCCAGGTTCAGCTGGGTCTACAAAGGCTTAGTAACAAGATGAGGATGAGGTCATGGTTTCACCATATAATTGTTATACCAAACGTGAGCTGCCTCTTACAGGGACACACTTCAACAACATGATGACCAAAAGGAATGACATTGGACTTCCTCATATAAAAAAGCTTTGATGAAACTGAAAACTAGGTGGCAAGAGGCAATTTTAGCAAGTTCAACTGAAATAACAAAAAAGTGCATGTGATACACCAAATAACTGTGAGAAATCAAGTTAATTGTTGTGCTATCATGAAGGTAATTACTATTGTTTGCCCCTGCTCTCAGTATTTTTCACATGGTGTATTCCAAGCATTCCACCTAATGCTATGATAAGTGACGATCATTCTTTGAATACTAAACAATGAGAAAATATTTAGTGTGCACTAAAAATGTTCATGCTCCAGCAAAACAAAAACCCTCAGAATTTTTTTTACACTTAATGCAGATGAAAACTACTAAAAGACTTTGCTTTTGCAGAGCTCAATAATAACCAGTCAAACCTCACACCTATTTTCTCTAAACATCCAGGCTGCTCACTGTTCATCTTTGCTTTTCTCAAACCCCTTCTCCATCCCTGTTGCTAGAGTGACGACATCATAACAAGGCTCCGTGCCGGGTTCAGGTGAGTGGCTCACAGGGATGCAGTCATAGCCTTTGCCTGCGGAGCTCATGCGCTTCCTGTTTCGTGCACCAGGCTGATAGAGCTGCATGGCTGGACGGTCCTGCAGGGAGACAAGAAAGCAGGGACATGGGAGAGACAAGCAGCACACAATTTGAATATAAATATCCAAATATACATTTTCTTTGTCCTGCTTATTCTTTTTATGAGTCACACAGGGCAGTGTATCCCAACATGCACTGGGCAAGCAGGGGCAGAGAAATCCTGGTGGCCTGTAATCACAAACAACTCCCTGCTTAGATTTCCACAAGATCTCTGAGACGCTCGCAAGAAGTAATAAAAAAAACAACTCCTTTTCAGACCATCAGCCTTCTCTCCAAACTATAACATAGTCGTATTCAGTTTGGTTTATATTTCATGGACTTGTGTGGAGTGTTTAATGGATATTTTTGTATGTCATTTATATTCCAGTGCTGACTAAGGCCTGAAGAAGCACCAGAATGCTAGGGTTATGGATGCATTCATTGCAGAAGTTGAAATCGCTATGTAGTTGGTTCACTTTTTTTCTTAAGCTAAGCGATCAGATAACCATTCAAATGAACTTCAGTATGTACATCAGTAAGTTAAAGGTGAGGTGTGTTACATTTAGGAGGATCTATTGTCAGAAAAGGAATATGGTCTTCAGAGGTATGTTTTCATTAGTGTAAAATCACCTGAATATAAGAGTTGTTCTGATTTTGTACCTTAGAATGAGACGTTTTTATCTACAGATGCCAAGTCGCCTTCCATGGTGTTTGCCATGTTGAACCGCCATGTTTCTACATTAGCCCAGAACGGCCAACGGAACGGAACGGAAGCTTGTATAAACACGGGTAGAACTGCACACACAAAGACTGAAGCCAAGGATCAAACCCTGTGCCTCTTTGTAGTGAAATTAAATGTCAAGTAAATGGGGAAACCTTTTCTCTTGTGTACATGTCATTTAAGTAACAAGCTTACTAGACAAAGCTGACTGCAACAAGTAAACCTGCTTACAGATTTGTAATAATTTATTTGCGGTGTGTGATTAGGATCGTTAACGTGATGTGAAGCCAGGAAGCAGCTTGATAACTGACATTATGGAAGTACAACAATTCATCTAAATCTGTCTCATTACTGTGAGAAGATAACTAAAATAACACATTTTTCAAAAAGCTATGTTTTAGTCATGAATGGTGCTATCACTGTATGAGAAGTACACATATTAGTGCTGTATAAATAGACTGAAAGTAATAAATGATAATGATCTGAAATGAACATCTGAAACACAACACTACATCATGAGAAACAAAGCAATTAGTCACCTTTTCCCCCCATCTCATGCTCACCTTCTCGCTCACCTTGTTTCGGAGGCGTTCTTTCCTGTTACCCAGGTCCTCCCTGTCCTCCTTTCCCAGTTTGTCTCCACTGTCTGGACAGTAAGAATAGCCATGATGGTGCCCTTCTTTTTTGGCTCGGTCCTGGCAGTAGCCCTTTCCCCATTTAGTCTCATCTTTGCGGCGCATAAACTTGTCAAACTCATAGTGGTGTCGCTGTCGTTTCCTCTCTTCATCTTTCCCACGGTGATCCTTATCTCTCTGTCTGCGACTGTGCTGCTCTCGCTGCTCCTTGTCACTCTCAGGCTGACCTCTGGTAGTCAGAGTGGAGATAACACAGACACCAGATACATAATTATTACACAGACATAACAGTTGTTATTATGAGCATTCTTGATACCACTTTACAGTAAGGTGTAGGTTTTTTTCTACCATAAAATGACAAAATGAATATTTACATTTAGAACTATTTTACCCATAGGTGACAAGTAATATGTATGTTTCACAGCAGATCATCATTGAACATATTGGACAGTTTTGTCTATGTGTTTACAAAACATGATTTAAACAACATTAAAAACACAACTTAG
The DNA here is from genome assembly GCF_004916995.1 of Morone saxatilis. Taxonomy (NCBI): domain Eukaryota; kingdom Metazoa; phylum Chordata; class Actinopteri; family Moronidae; genus Morone; species Morone saxatilis. Next base: position 19,346,360 of record NW_023340095.1, on the reverse strand, counting down.
TACATTTAATAAGAGATTTGACAATTATTTAGTGACTGATAGCAGATTCCAACCCTGCTATGTTTTAAATTTAGGTGTAGATGCTCCCACCCTTTTTTCATTTGGATCAGGATTTGTGCCTTTTAATTACTACATAAACATAAATAATTACTAAATAATATGTTACTGCTTTACAGATCAGCAATGATCCATTAGAATAAATAAAATGAATATTTGCATTGATCCCTGTTGGCTGGTATTTTCTACTCTGTTGTTTAAACTAGCTCTTTAATTAATCAGGACAGACCCCTCCCACTGACTGCCTGACCTCTGACCTTCTAGAATGAAGTCGCTTACGAAAACTGAAACCTGTAGGGGTTAATGATCTCCTCAATAAAGCATTGTGGGTGCCACATTTGTATGAGCGGCCATTTTGCACCATCCGCCTGTAACAAAAAGTTGCCCATCTACAGTACAGGACAGGATATCACAATCCTTACTTTTCTTTGGAGTCCTTTGACTTCATTTGTCCTCCAGTTTTCTCCCATTTGCCTCGGTCTACCTCCCCGATGTCGCTTTTATCCTTCATTCTGTCGGAATCCACGTCATCGTCCCTGTCACTCTTCTTTAGGAGCTACGGCATTGCAGATAATGTAAGATGCAACAGTAATCTGTAATTACAGGCTACAGCGCACAGGTTCCTGTGAAACTGTTTTCAAGTGATGAAGGACTACCTTAATTTTGATGTCTTTGTCAGACAGTTTCTTCTGTTTCTCTGCCTCTTTTCGTTTGCGTCTCTCTTCTTCTCGTCGCTTCCTCTTTTCCTCCTCCCTCTGCCGTTTCTTTTCAAGCTCCCTCCTTCTCCTCTCCTCTCTCTTCTCCTCTCTTATTCTCTGTAAAGAAACATTTTGCACATTTGAAAAGATTCTTCACATTGTTAAAGCAGTGTGTGGATTTTTTCTTTCTTACCTGTTTCTCAATCTTCTTATTTTTGATGTACTCCAACAGTGGTGTTGTCCGTTTGGCTGCAACCAAAATAAAGATAGGTAAGATAAGTAAGAGATAAGTAAACATACATTGACAGACTTATTATAATTAGTTCGCAAGGGAATAATCATCTGAGGCTGCGGTACTGTACCTATGAGCTCTCTGGTCTTGGCTTCTATCTCTCCCAGCAGGGTCTCTGGGTTGGCCATAGACTTCTCCTCATCACAGGAGTAATTCTCCAAGAACCGCTTGTATTCGGGGTCTGAGGGAGTGCAGGGCCAAGATAAATATGTTTGATCATAAAACATACCAAATATTGATTTTGTGTGCATCTTAAATCCATGAACAATAGATTAACAAGCTAAATGGCTCAAGCTTTATATTTCACTACCTTCTTCAATGCTCCCAGCTTTGGCATCTTTCTTTTTTAGCTTCTTCTTGGAAATTTTCTGGAAGGGGGCAAACTCTACCACTGCAGGATACTCCTGGCCTGAGTAAATATTGAAATAAAAAGCAGCTCATCATTTAACAGACCAGTTATCAGATAGTAACAATAGCAACAGAATCTCAAAGCCACTTCTCTGTCCATAAAATTTTGCCTGTAGCTGTTAAACAAACATGCTTTTGTTTGGATTTAATATAGCAGAATAGATTGCACTGTGTGCCCACGTTCATCACCAACATACTGGCAACAAAGCCAAACTGAGTTTAAACAAAAATCAAGAAATACCCTTGTTGTCAATGAAGACATAACCATCAAATCGGTCCCTAAACAGCAGGATATCTTCGGGGTTTTTAAAATTGATATATGCCCTGGAGAACAGGTGGGGGTAAAGACTGTGGAAAGAGAGAAAAAGGGAGAAGTCATAAACTTTCTCATGTACGGAAAAAAAACCCAACAAGATTTGCCAACATAAGAAAAAGTTGAAAAAAAAAGTGTTGATTTGTTAAATAGGTTATCATGATTACCTTTGATCAGCTGAAAAGAACTCAAAATAGTCGTAGGATGGAAGTGGACTGAGCTGTTCCTCTAGCTGGTCCTTTGACAGGTTAGGTGGAAGCCTTCGAAGCACCACCTGTAATCAATCATTTATATGTTACTGATATATACTATACATATTATTTTTTCAGTTCAGCAGGAAGAGCCGTGTTGGTAGTGCAGGTAATTTCTGCAAAAAGGATGGTCCAGGTTTTAAGATCCATTCTTGAGAAGTTGCTGTTTCCAGATCTAACAGAATTTTTTACTACAATATTACATCATGGAAAATCCCCAGAAAGTGGGGGTCACCTAATGTACAAATAGTACCCTCAGAAAAGAGTGACAGCGTTTACCAGGCAAGGAGGGTTTGATGAAATACACCACTGAGTTGCATTATGGGACGTGTAGGGTTCAGCTTTTTTTTGAACTTCACACACTTTACTTTTATAGATGTGCAAAACTCAACGGCTTGAGTGCCCCTTAAATACATTAAACCTCCTTGACCTGCAAGTTATTGCGTTTGTTCAAACCCTGAGAACTTAATTTTTAAATTATAGTGGAGATCTCAAAGGTTCTGGGTATTCTGGGGAAAGGTGTGCAAACTGATGCATAAAACACATATTCTGATTTGATTAGTATTAGATTAGATTAGTAGAGTAGTACAGACATAAAAAGAGAAACATAGAGTACACAGACATGATACTGTCTGGAACAAAGTGATAATTAAAGTCCTCCTCCACTCAAAAATATGTTTTTCTTCTTGTGCCCAGCAGGAAAACTTTCATATTTGTATATTCTAGATTTTTTTTAAACAAGGAGTAGATGCCTTTTTATGGATTTAATGCAAAATTATACTAGGAAAACACATTATTGTTCTAAGCAGACTATTTGTATCTTATGTATGGAGGGGACATTTTATTTGAATTGTATGTAAGTGTTAAATGCGTCACTTCGGCACATGCAGATAGACATCTGTCAATATTTTTGACATTTTATAGTGTAATAAAAACTGTTAATTGCAGAATTACTCAGATTCACCTTGGCAACTCTTTCACTACTGGGGGAAATGAGGATTTGGGAGCCTGAAACCTAGATTACAGCGGGTAAAATGTTGAGAAAGCGTGTTTTAAGCCACGGATAATGCAATAATCTGGACCGGCCACAGTGTGAGGACCTAGTCAGTGTTTACTACATGTCTTCCAGCACAAGCAGCAAACGTCAACGTCATTTACAAACAATATAAAAACACTACATCAAATGAAACCAGAGGGGATGTGAAGTCTAAGCTGATATAAGGCTGTTGAAGCCGCGGCATCGTCGTGACTCTTTCTCCTCCGGTCGCTGTCCGCGGTGCTGAAACGATCCCATCCCTCCATGCCCTCCTCCATGTCTGCTTCCCACACAGCGCAAACAATGCGACACAGCGCGGGCGCTCTGCTGCCTACCTTGGTAAACACCTCTTTCTTCTCCTCTTTCTGCTTCGGGTTGCCGGGGGTGTTCTCTTGCTCTCTGGGGATGTCTCTAAACTGTATCTCGACGACGCTTTTCTCCTTGCCCACGGTCATTTGGTCCTTTTCAGACCTCATTTCTCTCCATCTCCCTCTCGCCCGTGTTAAGCCACCGTGCGCTCGCGAGAGTGTGGAAGTATCGCGAGCGGAGAGAGGTTTACGAGGACGGCTTTGACAGCTCCTCTGTCCGCCTGCACCCTGCAGCTTCTGCGACTGGCGTGACACAAAGATAAGACAAGGAGTTGACTGTTGACGAGTTGACGAATGCTCTTTCTTCTGGCTGCACATGTTAGGAGTATTTTAAACTAGTTATGCGTTAGTGTCCTTATCGTTTTGGATTGCTTGCTTTTTTTTTGTAATTGTAATTAACTGAAGAGATAATAGTCTGACTTTTGTTTGTTTTTTCAGCTTTGCCTTGCGAGATTATATAAAAGAGATTGGATTATTTATCTTGTGAATAAAGCAAAAAAGTCTTATTATAATCTGTAATATATTTATTTGTTAATTATCAAATAAATATAGCATGTAGTAGCAAGTAAAAAGTGCAATATCTGTAGCAGAGTGGAATTATAAAGTAGCATAAAAGTAAAAGTACCCCAAAATTATATTTATAAGTACAAAAGGCTGCTTAGGCAAAATGTACACTTTATTATAGTCATGCATCTGTTTTTTAAATATCATAACAACAACCATCATTATAAAAATAACAACCAAAGATCCATACAAGCAATATGCGGAGAAACTGTTGCACCAAACAAACACGTGGTGTGGAAATAAAGAGTCCACTTGTTGTGTTTGTCAGTTCATGTCCCAGTGCCACTGCACAGCTGCAGGCCGGAGTCTCTTTAAGCAGTCCCGCTGCAGCCCTCACCGTCACCGTGCAGGTCCGGAGTGTGGCTGCGGGGCTTCATGCTGAACTGATCCGGACAGGACGAGCTGCCGGCGGAGCTCCAGGAGTCCGGGCAGGAGGACTGGCTCACAGACCGCCCGTGGACATCTCGGCAGGGAACTGAGGAAAAACACAAAAAGGTCCACAAAACGAACTCTTCAAATGGAAACGTGGGACGTGAATCTGATGCACTGTTTAACTGCGTTTTGCCCTACAGTTGGAACAAAGTGCCCTCTTAAGTGCTCTCATCGCACACATTGTGGGGGATGAGGTTTTTTTTATGAGCACACATGAGACAGGAATTCTCTACACATGTATTTTAAAGTCATTTTTCATCCCTAAACTACATAAAAGGCCTGGGAGACAACTTCTTCACGTGTCAGACGCAGGCAATTGATTTTCTGAGCCGACAGTAAACTCACCACTAAGGAAAGTTTTCCTGCCATTGCTGGTCTCCACACACAGCCGAGGCTTCTCCGGTGTCGACACGGAGCTCTTCAGGCTGGGAACAAAAGTGGAGCAGGTGTCCAGGTCCCGGCACACCTTGTCCTGGCTGTAAATGACGGCCGACTTAGACGGAGTACAGCCCATCTCTCCCGACGCTACTAAAGCCGCTCTCCATTGGGGGAAAGGTTCCGGAGATAGACGGACAACTACTGTATCTGACCTGTGGATGTCAGAGGGGATGGAGAGGGGTGGTGTGCTTTCATTCGAGGTTCGGAGACCTCACTCCTCCCCTGAACCGAACTTGACATTAGAGAGGATGGTCTGAGTTAGTGAAACTCTGCTGCACACAAACTCTAATCTGCAATTGATTCACTGCTTGTACATTGCCAGGGTTTAATACCTTTAACAGTAATAAACAATACAAATTATATTAGAAGATGAATGTATGTTGCATTTAACCCCCCCTCAAAATCTTTACTATATTAGCTATTTTAGAAGGGATATTTGGTTTATTTCTACAGCTACCAGTATTAATAAGTGTTCTATATGGGCAAATATCAGTGATTCATACTGATTCACAGGATGACTGATAAAAATTACTTGAATATTCAAAAAAAACACACTGTCATTTGTTTAAACCAATAAATCAAACATTAAGCGGTTTACTAAACATGTTTGATAAGTAAACAAGACTTTATGCCAACAGGTATACATTTAAAGTAACTCAGAACTATACACAACAGTATCTCAAGGAAGGGTTTGTCAACATTTCTGTCAATAGAACAGTAAGTAGAAAATAGCAGAGGTAGAAAAATAAGGATTTTAAAAATTACCCAGCCCTATTTCCATGTGTTTTGTGGGTTTTACAAATCAAACACTTTATTCTGATTAACACAAACACAGATGTGCTAAAATCTTTTAAGATAAATGCATGGTTTATTGTAGGAATTGCCAAGAATTGTTTTCACCAAAACTGCGTGTATCTCGCTCGCTCTTTATTCAACGTGTAAATCCACAGGTTAAGCAACACGGAGGGTCCTGCCATAGGCAGTAATAAATGACTATAGTCTTTTAGATCTGACATGAGGTGTGCGGCTGTGTTCGCTCTGTTCAATCAAGTGTCAGAGGACCACATGTTCCCAGTGTCTTCAGGCTTAACCCAAGGTCCAATGCTAAACCAAGTACTCAACCCCTTAACCAAGGCACATGTTAATTCCCCTGGTAAAGTGCATTCTTGCAAAGTTAATATGATGTACAGTACAGCAGGTGCTGTACACAAATTCACACTCTTTTACTCATGTTCATAAGGGCATGTTCTACGTTTTGTCACTTACAGAATCAAGCATATTTAATGCACAAGAGGGAGAATCCACAGGAAACCTTTGGTGGAGGACAGGTGCCAAGTTTTGGTTTGATAGTTGTCCTTGGGCTTGGATATGTGTACCTAAGACAACCTGTTGCTACAACAGTTCCACCTCCTGACAGGATGAGATCACGTGCTGGTGTCTGACAAGGTGTCTAACATCATATCGCTCTCATACATATCGCACTCCAGGGTTAAAGAGAGGCGCAGAGGCGTCTCCAGCATCATCTTGTCCTGATTAGACAGTGGCGTTTCCAAGGATGTGATGCTGGTGTCTTCCAATCTTGGCGTGGCCAGAACGTCGCCAGACTCCGATGTGTTCAGCATCTTCATCAGCGCTGGAGTGTTCAAGCTGCCTCGCACCTTGTCATTGATGTCTGTGCCTGAGTGGAAACAAAGGACCACTCATTATTTGTCTCAGAACAGATATTTGAATACTTGCCACAAAAGAGAAAACTTTGGCTGACCCAATTTAAAAATAAATAAATAAATCAAATTCGTCTGTTGTGGTATCTAGCCCCACAGATGGTTTGGGATTTCTCAGCAGAGAGTTTGAGATATCTGCCAGAGATTTCTGTTGCCACTTCTAAATTTAGTTTGGGGTTCTCACAGCAAAGAAAATACAGACAATTGCCCTGTTTACACCTGGCATTAACATGGGTCTTGGGTGATTCGATCACAAGTGGACAGCTCTTAGTGCGGGAGTGAATGCGCCCATAACGCACTGAGATCTGATTGCTTGGACCACATTCGGAGGTGGTCACATATGGCCACATTCTTTTAGCAGTGTGTACGCAAATGTGTCCTTGGCCATACTGAAGGACCGCCTACTCAACTGAGGTCCTGCAAGTGAACACAAAGAAGTGGTTTTGTTTGGTTCAGTGTAATACAATTACATGTTTGAGCTCTGCTGTATGAGGAGAATAAACAATAATACAATATAAATAATAAATAATTAAGGAACTAAATTTTCTTGTAAAAAACAGTCAGTTTACCAGCCTGTCAGATACTCCATGTCTAAATTGTGTCTTCTTATCTGCAAATATTTAGCAGCTGTTTGAACACAGTTTCAACTATTTACACTTAATCTAGAAAAAAAGACAACATTTTATTCATGGTAAACATGTGAACAGTAACCAGTTGAATACTGACTGACGTTTGACTCTGTAACAATCAAATAATCAAATGTTTCAAGCCAGCCATCAAAGATGAAAACAACTCCTCTGAAACGGCAGTATAGCTGTATCCTACCTATATAGGCATCCGTGTCACCGATGTACATCTCAATACAGTGGCCAAGCATCGTCACGGAGAAAGTGTCGTCCCTTTTCAATCCAAGTGCCTGCACAGAAAGAAAGAAAACCAACTTCAAACATTGTTACAAAAACCAATCACAGGTCATGCTACAGACTTTAGTGTGATCCCTTGTGTTTATTCTGACTATTGAAAACCAAAACATCACTGTGTATTCTGGTAATTTACTATACAATATCTCTTTATTTTCATTTCTACTTTGTACAGCTAGTGGTGTTTCCATGCCCTTGTTATTAGTATTTATTGGATCTGTCTTATAGCTGCTCTTATACTTGTTTTGTTTTGTAAATGACAGCTATCTGTACAAAACAAATTGTCCTTCAAGGACTCTGTCCTACTTTAAGAGTATTATTTCCATGGTAACTATTTAGGAGGCCATCAATCCTCCTATTGTTCTAAATCCCCATGTTTTTTAAGTGAGTAACAAAACCCATACAGACTGGAGAAAATGCACTATACCGTATGAAAGTAGTCAATAGCACTCTCAAAGTCGCCCATGAGGCTGTGCACGTATCCTATGGCAGCGTAGGTGGAGGCGTGCTGAGGGATTAACACCAGTGCCTGACGGTGGTACTCCAGAGCCTGGTCGTACTTTCTACAGAGACAAACATATAATACATGAATACGATATTAATGGAGTCAACAGAATTTCATAAACAGAAGTTTGTGGAAATGTTAATTACCTGCTCCTTGTGGCCGATACCGATAAGGTAACTGATCATTTCCCATTTTTGCTCTGTTCTAACAAAATCTAACACAACAATAAACCGTTCTGACTCTTTATAACTTCATGTTTATTATTATGCACTGATAATTCATCGGCTTTAATGTAATGATGCCAATAATTCATAATAAATATAAACTTCCTATTATCATGCATCCCTAATTGCATCAAACAGTACATTGGAAAAGATTTTTAACCGAATTAACAAAAGTTTTCCATGTGAAGTCGTGGAATGACAACAAACACAGGGGGTATAGCTTGACAAACAAGACCATAGTCACTGATTCCGAGCACCAAAAGCTAGGCTCAGCCATTACGTTTAATTTGCAGGGCGCCGGCAGTTTAAGGCTAGCAAAGCACTGTATGCCATATACAGACAAGGAACGCAATAGCATTTAAAAGTTGTACCATTGTAAGCAGTGAGTGCATGGGTCTAGTATTTTTGTAACATTTGGAGTTGAAGTTGACCATTTTGAATTTCAAAGATTATTTCCTGCTCAATCCATCACTCTGTGGTACAGGAACACTAACAATCTGTAGGTGGCAACAATGACATGTATCAGCAAATTGCTGCTGCCATTGCTTAGGCAAAGGTTTGCAGGTAGGTGTAGAGGGTCTAATCTGACAATGACCAAAGAGATCTTCCTTGTCAACACATGTCTGCTGATAGTGATGCTTTTAGTACTGCAAAAAAGACAAACAATGCTAGAAAGAGCCCTCAACTGTTCCACACATTAGATTGCAGACGGTCGAGAAATTATAGTTATATATATTATAGTCTTGGCAAAGATAGACAAACATGCCCAGACAAAACTTCTTTTAAAAGTAGCACCCAAAGGTAGCACCACAATAAAATATATAAATTATACATCTTTGTCACCAAACACTGTATAGGAATGACTATTTAAGTGACTGAATGAGGTCTGATGGTCATCTTGTTTCAGGGAAAGATTATTGCACTACGAACTTTGCACATCCGCACAGCTGTGATTTCCTTCGTTTACATGAGGAATGGAAGCTTTATAAGACCATGGATGTATTGCTGACGCACCTACAAGCTACAAGAGGTATTCACTTTGTATGGATGAAACCCTTTCCACATAAAAAACTATCCAAACCTTTCAAAACACATTTAGCAAGCCCCTTATAGCTATTGAGTGGCGACTATGCATAATTCATGAAAAGGTTTTTTCATGAATTTTCAATGAAGGCCCTACCTACACTGAATGATTATAACAGAACAAGTATTAAGCACATCTTTGAAAACTGTTTGTAGCAGGCTGGTGGGGGGAAAGAAAAGGAGGGGAATGAACAAATGAGAGGACAGTGAATTATAACCAATCTTCTTTAATCATTGACTCTAGTACCATATGTGCCAACTCGAAAAAGACCGTGAAATTTGTGATGCTAAGAGCTGTAAAGAGCTGCCAGGAAGTGCAGCCTGCTCTCCTATTGGGCTTATTTAGGACCATGTAATTAAATAGAAAATTGCACAGTAAAAGTGTCTTTTACTTACTTCAATTTCCGACACACATGACCCAAGTTGTTTAACAATGGCTCCCATTTGTCCACAGTGACCTTACATTTAAAGACAAAATGCAAAAAGCATACATTAATCAGCACTTACAGAGACATTATCATGTTTTCAAGAAATGAGTCATTCACACATGTATACTTTTTCAATTAAATAAATTAGTAGTTACCTCGTTCCCTATGGCTTTGATCTTCTCCATTGCATCAAGAAACAACCTCTCTGCTGTCTTCCAGCTAAAAGAGTAGAGTGAAAAACATTCTTATGGCATATCTGAACCTTCACTAAAATAAACCAAATATCAGTGTGTGTGTAATCTGTGTATCCTCCATGCGACTGCTGTTCCAACTCATCTTTACATCAGGTGCATTATGAGTTACTTTTATTTCTATTTGTACAAGTTTTCCTAGCTTTAAAAGGGTCAGTAACCAGAATTCTATAATATAGGTGAATGGAAATCTGAGTAATGTAACCCCATGGAGGGGCGGTTCAGATCCTTCCCATAAGATAGTACAATTTAATCACTGGTTGTTACAAAGTGTAAGTCTTAGCTGACGCTCAAAGTAATGTAAAATGCAGTAAATGTAAATTTTTCAGCCAGCCATGACACTTCTAACTTTGTCATGCAAGTTATTGGTCATTCAAAGATTTCAGATGCAGACAGTCACTTATATAGCTGGTACATGGACATCAGTTCATCTTGTATAATAGACTTCTTACTAAGTTAAAACCAGCTTTTGCACATAGCACAGCTGTGTGCAAACATCCGTTTGGGCAGCCAATAACACTTATGTTACACTTGTCAAACTAGAGGCCTGAGTGTTATTGTATGTGTTTGTTGCTGCAAGACTCACTCTCCATTTTGAAAGGCAACCACTGCCACCTCGTGTATGACAAATGGGTCCTCTGGAGCGATACTAAGAGCCTGGCTGAAGAAACGTTCTGCCAGCTTGGAGTTGTTGGTCAGACCGTACTCCAGGCCGATGTAGAGCATGGGTAAGTGACACCTGGATGAGAGAGGACAGGAGACGTCAAACAAGACTGAATCTTACCCTGTCTTGTGTTTTAATAAAAACCTGAGTTTGGAAGACTTAAAAAGTAATAAAGTAATTAATAGGAAACAGACTTTATGTTTAAATACTGTATATTATGTTTGGCAGATATTAATAACTGTAATCATGAATTCCTGTTATTTTTAGTTTGGTCAATGGATTTATGGATTATTATCTTATCTTATCTTATTTAGTTTCTCAAGTTCCTACAAAGGTTCCTGCAGTTGGAAAGACCAATACCTAAGCTTTCTTTTTCCAGGTTTGCGTTTTTTCAGCTTGTTGCTCTGAATGCAGAAAGTTTGAACTGAAAAGACAAACTAAGAAACATTCACAGAAGTTGAAACATTTTGTTTTAGCTATATACTAGCAGCAGCACCATTATTGGATGAGCATTAGGCTGAGCCAAAAGCTACATCTTCAACTGGTGGACATTTTGGCTGACAGGACATAACTCAAATCATAAAAAATAAATGCCTCTATAGATCTGCCTGTTGACATTTATTTTGACAAATATAGCTCAAAAAATGAACTATGAAACTAAAAGCAAAGTTTCAGTCAGTCGTGGCCATGCAGGGTTGTATTGACTAACAGTTTGTGTGTGCTCTGTCTGCAGTGCACAACTGTAACTTTTCAAAAAGACATTACTTACAGAGATATGATTTTCTTTATTGAATGTTCTTTTTGTAATACAGGCTGACAAGACAGCTATGTTTTTCACATAAACCCCACCCATTTATAGCATTTAGAGGTGAGAACTCCAGGATGTGTACGTACCCTTTCATCAGCTGGGCAGCGGTGAAGTAGGCAGCCATGGCTTGGTCATGCTCACTCTCCACTGCAAATGAATGACCGTAGGCAATCCATGCAGGACCGTACGTCCTCTCCAGTGTAGTGGCTTTGCTACAGAAAATACACAATTATGAATAACTGAACCTAAATATAAACAGCCTGCAGTGTGGCCTCAGACAGGATGTACTTCCCCTTGAGTGTGCAAATGCATACCTCAGGTATCGCCGAGCATGTTCGTTTTTATGGCCAACCATGAGATAGTAGCACCCAACTGCAAACCAGGATACCTGATAAAAGTTTTTATTTGGTTATCATATAATGGAAATTGTGTTAACAGCTGAAATATATGCATAGTGATAAAGTTGCAACACTTACTGGGTTGTTTGGATACAAGTCTACAAGTTTGTGTGAGAGGTAAAACAACTCTGCAGAGGGGAAAAAAAGAAAAAGATGAGTAAACAATAAATGAAACTAACTAAAAACAAACTGTGTGAATCAGCGGTTGATATACCATTTGCTTTTCCAAGCTCCACCAGAGTTCCTATGTGGACTGGTAAACAATTGGCATGGAAGGGGTCTTTAACCATCACCCTGAAATACAAAAACAGAGTTGCATTAAATGGTTCTAATGGTTTAAAAAAAAATAATAAAATGAAATAGGCAAATTATTTAGATTCCACACTATAAAAGTGTTTCATATCCATGGCCAAACATACATACACATTTAGGTAAAACATATTTTTCATTTTGGCCAACCTAGCTAAAAAAGCTCTCTTCACATCATATCCAATTTGGGAAAATACAAAAGGCAACTGAGAAAATCTACTCATGTCAACTTTCTAATGGGAAAGTAGGAGAAGTGAGATATATTTTAACCTACATCAACTCTAGTCAACAGCCAAAAGTACAAAAATCTAAATTTGCTTACATTATAACATATAGTTCATCAATCAAAATTCATACACAAGTGTCTCCTTATTAATCTAAATGATCTGCAATATTTGCCACTAGTTAAAAAAACCAAACAAACCACAAACTGAGAGGAAACCTGAATGCACCTACATTGATGTGAGTTTGTAGCACATCTTGAAATCACAGTTATAATAATGCCTCTCAGCAAGAGACACCACTACATCCAAGTTGTCCTGAAGACCATTGACCATCTCTGGCACCACCAAATCACTGGGCTTGTTATACTGCAGCGGGGAGGAGAGTGTGTGTTTATGCATGTGTGTGAAAGCGGGTGTAGGGTTTAAATGTGAGTAGGTGGGGGGAAGAGATAAAGCAAGGAGAGGAGACAAGGAGACAGATGAAGAGGGGTTAGAACGAAAACAGGCGAGAATATCCATAATAGGCATTTGCATTTCAATTTATTTTGACAGTATACAAATGAAGCTCGGCAAAAAGGATCAATTAATGGATAAGGCAAGATGGTAATTCTGAGATTGACTCTAAATAAACTGCAGCTCCCATGTTCATTGTAATGAAAGATCCCTCATTACATGGGTATATTATTCCGAGTATCATTCTGTGCAACAACATGGCTAAATTATGTGCCTTTAATTGTTGGACAACAATGGAATAACAATGTGTATATGGCACAAACAAGCAAACTATGATTTATATCAGGGTTTGGCTACAGAGAGAATATTTGTTATTCATATCAATTCATTGTTGGTTTTGGCCTTTGTTGTGGGATTAGTCGACAATAAGAAAAATACCACCAACCTAATCTTTAATTGAACAACGAATTAATAAGCAAGAGTGATTTTCACAGAGACCCCTACCTTCTTTAACTTATTCTCAAATAGGAAGTGTAACAGCTCCTCCTCTTCCTCAGTGCACTGTTGACTCAGAGGAAGCGAGTCAAGGAAGTCTTTCTCTATTGAACATTGAAAAACATGTTTCACATAAACTGCCTTCACAAGTTACTGAAATGATAAATGGCACATATTTGTAGAAAATTAAAAGATCAGTGCACATCATTGCAACAGATCAGCCTCACCTTCCTGCGCGGTCAACATGTGGTGGGACGTTAAAAGGTCAAAGGCTTCAAAGCAGTACACATCCAGTTTCAAGGCCTCTTTGTAGCTGGAGGTGGCCAGTGGTCTGTTGTCCATGGCATCATAGATCTTACCCCGCAGGAGGCAGATGGAGCTGTTGATCTAAAATATTTCAGAGGGGGAAGAGGGGGAGAAGAAGTGTGGCAGAGGTCAGAGTTTCTAGTGAATGCCCATAATATTACTCAGAATAACCTGTACCGTTATAGCTCTGTACGCAACATTAACAAGACATCTGTCACATCTAGACATGGGAGATATTTTATGCCAATATCATATCCCACATAACTTTCCTGCTCAAAATCTTATCTGCTGCACTCAACTGATTCTCATCATTAAAATGCAGTGTCTCCCATAAATCCATCGGCCCACCACAATATCAATGTTGAGCTCAACATGTTTTAGTTTCTTTTACTATTTAAAATGAATAAATCTAATGTCATCGCAGAGCTGTGCGCAGCATGTTGATTCATTTGCTCAGCCCCCCTTCCTCTGCAAGGCAACGGATGCGTCTGAGTATTTCCTCCCCTCTATGCACACCTGACATTGTCAACACGACAACCCCCCCTTCACTCACAGTCAGGGACTTTACTTCGGACTTCCGACAAACTAACCTACACTGTACATTTACTGCTAAACTGACAACTTCAGTGCACACACCTACGGACTGCCATATGCTCTCAAGTCTCAACACAACGCTGCTAATGTCAGTGAACAAACTCTTTAAATAAGTAAAAATAGTATATATTATATATATATATACATATATACATACATATACACATATATATATATATATATATATATATACACACATATATATACATATATACACATAT
>NW_023340095.1:19321997-19331874 GCF_004916995.1 Morone saxatilis | reverse complement strand
ATAATATATAGTCATAGTTATACATATATACACATATCACCATATATACGATACTATTATACCTACACTACGTACACATATACATATAATAGCCCTTATATACCTATACATATACATATACATATACATACATACATATACATATACATATATATATATATATATACACACATATACATATATACATATATACACACACACACTATATATATATATATAGTATAATAGTATAAGTATATAATAATAATTTTAAAAAATTAGCAAGCATGTAAACAGCATAGTTTTGTTATTTCTTTGCTACAACTTGAAGCAATGGTGTTGTATATATTGAAAGTGTGGTTGTGCCTCCTCCTGCAGGCAACAACATACATTTGTTGTTGAAATAAAAACAATGACCTCATAAGTGACTATTACGGGTGAAAAGGATATCTAATTGTTAGTTAATAAGATGTAGTTTTTTTTCAATCTTAAGTTTGTTTGTGATTGCTACCTAGCTAGCATTAATGACCACTTGTGTTTTGCAGTGAATAGGAACTAAACCCTACGCCAATCTGTTGATGCACGAGGTTAACTATTGTTTTTTTTTTAATTAAAGAAAAAAGAAACAATGCTAATGTTTGTTTCTAAACACGTGAAAATTAAGGAATTTATAGGGACTACATATGTGGCACAGTGTGCGAGTATCACTTGTACCAACAAAGTAAATAAAAATGTACTAGAAGTCATTGTGGAAAGTGGAACTGCACATGTTTGAAAAGTCAAACAACAGCATTAAACAAAAGATATAGGCGGCGTGGGTGGTGTTGGACAGAATGCTCACTAATAATATTCGAGTACACAACACTAACGAATCAAGCGCCTTTGTATGTGAAAACCTGCAGGACAATAAAGCTGATTCCGATTCAGTATTCAGTATATTATATTTCAGTAGCAGCATAAACGTACAGAGGCAGGGGACATGTCCCAATCCCTGGTTGACTCCGGTGTCCCGTTGTCCTCTTTCAGACTCCTGTCCAGCAGCTTCTTACTAGCTGGCTCCTCTGCATCCAGGATATCCAAGGCCTGCTGGAACTCTTTGGCAGCATACTAGACAAGACAGAACATTGTAAATCATGAACAATATCTGTCAGGTTTTCTGGAGATAATGTTATACAGCGTACAAACACGTATAGGAGGGTTTAGAACTGATGCATTTTACAGTTACTCACATGACACCTAGCAGCAAGATACTGACAGGCTCCGTACAACTGTGTGCGAAAAGACAAGTGTTGTTTCAGACTGGAATAATCTTTATTCAAACACATAACAAAATCTTAAACGGATCCTTGAGTCATAAATATTCACTTCCCAGCACATAGCTTTGTACATATCGTCAACTTACACATAACTTGCAGTTACCTTGTCAAGTTTTCGTGAACGGAGGGCGTGGGAGGCTCTGTGGTACTGTGAGGTCAGATAAAGGCACTGAGCTAGCCAGTAGATATCCTGGGGATCCTCTGAATGCCAAACAAACAGTTAGGGTTATCCATTTCTGCCGATAGAGAGTTATCACTTACAGGCTAAACATCATCAGGCAGGCTGTTGGCAGGCTAACGTTACTGTTTCATCCTCCCTAACCACTGGTAAAAAGTTTATTTTCAGTTGTGATGGCACATTAACAATAACAAACAGACCGGAACAGAAATAATATCCCTATAAAACACCAGTCATACTAACATACGCTTTGTTCCTCTGGGTGACAGATTGGGAGGATCATTAGCTAGGCTAGTCATGAACAGTAGTAACGGCAGCCACTCACCGTGAGAAAGGGACGCTATCTTGTCGGCCCAAAAGAGAGCACTTTGATACTGCTGCTGTAAATACACACAAAACAGGGCAAACATCACTCAAATGTCTATGTGTTGCTGTGTCTGCCTGGCTGGGTGATAGCTTGAACTTAGCCAGAAGCTAAACTATGAAGGCTTCTTACCATTGACGCCAGGTTTGCTCTCAAGCTAGCATTAGCTAGCGATACAGAAATAAGTCAGAAATCTTACCTGGTCAATGTACTGCCGGACCCGCTTTCGAAGTCTGTCGAGATTCATTTTGAGGTTTTTTTTATTACTGCTCTGACTATCAAAAGTGTGTCATTCTTATAGAGAGGGAAAACAGGGTATCAAACAGTGCACAAAACAGTACGTGCTAGCTTGCTAGCTGCGTAAAATCAAATCCGCGGCTTCTTTCTGCAAGGAGTGTGCTACAAAATCGTGCCGTAAGGAAACTCATACTGGATACACAGTTCCGCATTAACTCTTTGTCTTTTTCACTTTCGCTAGCTGTGTCTAACTGTAAAATAATGTTATAAATATAAAAAAAAAAAATACATTTATTTAATTTCTTTATTCTTTTATTTGTTGTTATGAAAGAAACATTAAAATAGTTTATCATTCTGTCTGTGAATATCACATCTTCCACAGAGATATTGAGTTCATAAATGTATCTCAGTACAAAGCAAATACAAATACTACAACTGACAACAGATTTTAGACTATCTAGTACCAAAGATCATATAAGTACCATACAGTATCTAGGTAGAGTTTCTCTGGTGTTAAGACTGCCCTTTTCAAAAAATGTGGAACTAACAGTCTCTTTAGTGTGCAGAAAAACTTGACTTTGCCATTTTAACCCCCCATAGGACTTGCAGTCTTATCCTTGAGTGTTGTGGCGTTTCAGATCCACCAGGAGAGGAAAAAGTTTCAGCATTGAGGTTTATCCGCTGTACTGTCAGAAGAACCAGGTGGACCAGGTGAAATGGGTTTCCCATGTAGATTTGGTTCAGGGGCCGGGTATGTCACACTGTCCTGCTGCATCTCCGTTCTTGTACCGTCTTTCTCGCTGGTTTCTTTCCCCTTTTCACTTTTCATTTTTCGTGCTTTACCAGTGGCCATGTTGCTTGCAGGGCTCTGTGTTGTTGAATCAGCTCTGATCTTTTGTTCTTTATCACAGTCACTGCACTTTCTGATGGGGTTTTCTTGTCCCTGGTATTGAGACACATCTTTATTGTGGTATACAAGAAAGATCATATGATACAGTTTATGAGATCATTGTGATACTGACATCATAGTATCCAGATTGCAGAAGTTACTGATTGTGCTTGATAAATGAACCACAGCAGTAATGTTACTTTATCTAAAAAAGAAGAAAATAATGTAACCTTTTGCTGATTTGATCTTTCTCGTGGGTAACGTGCGATGCTGTCCATCACCTTGAGAGTTTTGAGCCAGTCCTCATGCCAGCTCCTCACATTATAGTGAGGCCTGCATTGGCTCAGACGGAAGAGGATCATTTGATTCTCCTTGGTAATACGGAGCAACTCCAGCTGTCGCTTCTCCTTGCCAAGGCTACAATGAACAGTAAACACAGGCTTCACAACTGGGTTTTTAGTTTCAAGGGCCACCTTATTTCTTGGCAAAACAACTTGTTGCCTGACTTAAATATATATTTTTATACCAATCGTTCTGCCACAACCTCAGCTAACCTTTTTCTGTCATAATAATTCCTGTTGTCAACTCCTCCAGTCGTCCTCATGATGCGTGATATTTTCTCCATAAGCATATTGTTTTCCCTCTGAATCTTCGTTGTCCATTCCTCTTCAAGCTAAATATAATAACATATGATCAATAACAGAGTATTTACACTACAACATTTATATTCTAACTGAGGTAAAAAACAACAACATTCTTATATTTACTGCACACCACTGGATGGTTTCATTGCTGAAAAATTGGCTGTGACTTGAGGTAAAACCATGAGAGCTAAAACAGCAACCTTTAGTTTTTTCAGCCTGAGAGTCAGGTGGTCATAGGTCTTTGGTGGAGTCGTGTTTATTGTTGGTTTTGCTGACTTCACCTTAGGAGAAAAGAAAACATTGTATAAGGCAGTTAATGGTGATAAAGTGGCTGGAAAAAAAAAGGTTCATTTGGTTGGTGTGTGACTAGAACGAAAGCTTGAGGCAAGTTATTAAGTCACTTCACAAACCAAGGTAAACGTTTCTCCTGACCTTTCCCCTGTGTAAATCATATGAAGCCATGTCCCATTTCTGCTGCAGATATTTGTTTCCAGAGGGAAGCAGGGGTTGATATGCTTGATGCGTCATAGTCCTATCAAGACCAAACAATAAACAAAGATGCAGTACTACAAGTCACCATAAACAAACACATGCATTTTTAATTATGTATAATTTTGCATTAGTGGTATGCTAGCAAACCTAGTCCCTCTCTAACTCACCTCACAGTATGCAGCTGCCCTGGTGTCTCCATATCACAACTCTTCATCTCCCCATAAGAGTGTGGTTCATGCTCTGAAGCGTCCAGGTTGACTGGAGCTCAGAGACTGTGGTCTGTTTTCTGCCAGTCATACATGGTTGCCATGACAGCAGCTGAAGAGAGCGGAGATGAATGAATGGTTTCAAACGATGTGCTTGTTTAGCAAGTTCCACACAGAGAAAGGCATACAGGCATAGAGATAGGCTAATTAGTGAGAAGACTGTGGAGAGAGCGATTGTAAAATGAGCTGCTGTGTGAAGACGCCGTTTCACAGCTGAAAGCTGAAAAAAAGCTGGTATACAAACTGTTTTCGAAATGTGCTCATTCTGTTTTAAACTGTTCATTCCTGCAACGACAATAAAAAAGTGACGCAAATTTTTGAACACTGATCAGACTTAAACTTGCTTAGAATATTGCATTATGAAAACTTGACAGGATTGAATCAATGCAGGCTTCCTGTATTTCTTGTTGCATGCAGACAATTACAGCCTTGGTAACAGTTACTTGGAAACTTAGCCTCAGAGCAACTTAAAGTGACACACTCAGCACAAACGCAGTTTATAGAAGACACACAGAAACTACACACCACGCCTGATTATGAAATAAAAATGAATGTGGAAAATGAAGTTTAAACTTATAAAACTACACTCAATTAAATTGAATACATATACCACATAGCACTGAATACTACGCTATGGTATCATGTTAAATTATGTTATCATGTGAAGTACCCTATGTTTGAGATAGTACAACACAATGGAACACAATTGTCATAGATTGGTTGAATGAATCTCTTTGAGGTGATATGACTTCATGAATGAACATCTATATTACAACACTCCCCCCTACTGACTAGAGTTGGCCATGATGATTTTTGGTGCAACTGAGATCACAACTGTTAATAATTCAAATCCCACGCCAGAATGAACAACCAAAGCACTCATGAAACTGTAATAGATTAAACTCTAATAGATCATTATGTCATGCTTTTTCGTACACCATGATAAACTGAATTTAATGATCAGTACAACAAGATTCAGTATGCTTTTTAAGGACTGGTAAAATGAATATTAATGAATATTAATATGTAATACCTACATATGCATTACCTGTGCAGCCAGCTATTGATATGCAAACAATGTTAACAAATAATTGCACATGTTTAGTTTTATATATATAGAGTATAGAATAATGCAGTTGTGTATAGCTGTAGGATTTGTTGTAAAGCTGCCACGGCAAAGGGCGATTCTTCATGTCTGACATTTTCCCACAGATGCCCTCACAAGCCAATTAATTGTTCCCACAAGTGCTATCACATCTCATGAATGAATTATAGGCAATAAAACGCTTCCAGTCCAATTTGTGACTTTGTTGTAAGAGCAGATGTGTTGACGGGACAGATGGCACATACCAGGGTGATAAAATAGGGACTTCGATCTCCCAAATTCATCCTTTGTGATTCCTTTTTCTATTGCACTTAAAAAAGAATACTTCTTTGTATGTAGCAGAGTCCCAAATGGGGAAACTGCAAAAATCACATGCACTGTGCCTGTAAAACCGATTTTAAATGGTTTTATTATGTGTACCTATAGAAATGACCGATGTTTATGTGTATCACAATGTTCTGTAATTAAGATTTGTTTGATCAACAGAAATAAAACTTCAAAGTGAATATGAATCTCTGTGAGTTGAGAACACAAAATAACTGACTGCAGACGTATTCACCTGCTTTCAGGTCAATATTAAATAGAGGCATGTGTGGCAGCAGTTACAGGCTTTAGTCTATGTCAATAGGTCTGCATCCTGTTAGCACATCTGAACTGATGTCTTTGGCTTACACCAGACAACTGATTTTATATATTAGCTATATATGCATAAGTTTGCAGGGTGCTGGAGCCGATCCTAGCACGCACTTGGTAAGCTTTGGGAAATAAAGAGTCTCTACTGTCGTTCACATAACGTGCATGCCTTTGGTCTGCAGAAACTGGTGCACTTAAAGGAAACAAACAAATGCAAACTCCATACGGAAAAGGAACTTGTTGTATGCACAGAACCTTGTGGCCAACAAGATAGTCCCCACAGGTCTCTTGGTGGCCTCACTAGTATCCTTCTCACACAAATGCTGCTGACTATAGGCTGCTCTCGACAGATTTACAGCTGTGACTCTTTTCCTTTTCATGATTGACCTTACTTGACATAGAGGTCTATTCAGTGCCTCAGAAATGTTCTTGTATCTTTTCCCTGATTGGTACTTTTCAGTTAACTTGACGTGATTTTGTCTAGAATGTTTCTTTGTATTTATGAAGTAATTTTTTTGCCAGGAAACTAAATATAAGAGTGGGTAGTCCTTTCATTGTTTAACAAAAAAAACCCCACTGTCACACCTTGGTTACTCACCACCACCACCTCTAACAACAACCTCTAACCTCTAATCTTAATCACAATTTAAAAGAGGAAAGTAGTCAATTAATTATTGTGTGTCTAATATTATGTAGAGACCTGTTTTTTTCTGTTTATCACTGCCAGAAATCCCAGTTATATTCACTGTGAATGAATGTGGTGAAAAATCCCCAAATAGTCAAATACGTTTTGTAGGTTCTGTAAGTATCATCATCAATTAAGAATCAAGATAATGATGTGTTTAAGATAATGAAGCTTGTTTTCATGTCCTCTTCAGAATGGCAGGGGATGCTACCAGTTCCAGGGAAGTCACTGGTGGAGCTTCCATTGCACTGTGGGAATAAGTGCAAAGAAAGACGGTCTCTTCGGGACAGAGGAAGTACAGCAAAATCGGATCACATATCAACATAACAGAAAAGGTGTTTGTGTGTGTAAACGTGTGTAGTGGTTTTCAGATGAAGCCATGTGTAATGGAAATGATGTAATGTAAAAAAGATAAGGAAGGAGAAATAAAAACTATTGCTATTGAAAAGGGTAAAAAGACAATTCCCAAAAAAAAATAAAAAATCATTTAGTTACATTATTCTCATGTTATTCCAGCACCTCAGATTATCCAACTCGATCACCATTCCGACCAATAGTATAGTACATTGCTTTCATAAGCAATCCAGGAAAGGAAATGACATATCCATGTCCACATAACAGAAGCACCGTCTCCCCTGTTGGCCAGTTCCCCCAGAGCTCATATTTTCTAGTCTACGCCTGTGGCCAAAACCACAATGACATCAGCAGGAGTTTTCTGCATTTCCCCAAGGTCAGGATCACGTTTTTGTTGTTTTTTTAAATCTGTGTGATGGAAAGTGACTACGGTAACGGGACCCATGAGAAGAACCTGGCTCTTAGCCTGCTTGTTAGGATTACTGAGCTGACACCTACAATCAAGGAGCTCTTTTACTAAAAAGACTTTTGTTGATTTATCTAGTGCTGTCCGTCTTAGGTCACACCAGAAATATGGCAGAACATGGTTTTGTTGGAACAATTAAACCTTCATTTTCACTGCATATTTATTACAGTTAGTTGGCTCAAATGTAGCACTTTATTCATACCTTTCAGATCCACAGGCCCCAAAAAAGCGATGCCTTGTGAACAGTCCAGGAAGCGCTTGCCAACAGGTCTCTTCTCTACCCTTTTAAAGCTCTCTTCTCTTCACTCCACTCAGTGATCATCTATCAGATTGGTGTTGATGAAGCATTACTAACACCGCCGTGACCTTTTTAAAAATAGAAACAGACATTAGAGACATCTCTAGGCACACAACTTACTTCTTTTTCTTTTTGGAGTTGACCCTGTTCTGCCATTATCTAGTATGACAGAGAATGCTGTACATTGTCTTTAATCATGAGTAAATGCAGAAAACACAACGTCAATCTTTGATGTTTGACTATTACGTGGGAGTGCTTTCATCCCTTCTTTCTCCCCCTCACCTATTCCTTTCATTGTGCAAAAACCTAAACCCAACGTATAGAGTTCCCCTGGTTAACAGTGACAAAACGTTAACTCTAATAAAATCTGAAAACCCTTCTCACTTGATTTATAGAAAGTAGTTTTAAAGTCAACACAATTTTCAGCTAATGGATGGTAGAATAGGTAACGACTCTGAGGCACTATACTCTCAGCCCTGCTGCTCCATTAATGCTGCTGAGCTACAGAGGAATGGATGCTTTGACTTGGAAATAGGCTTTATCCCTCTAAAAGTGGCTCTTTTGATGACAGTTTGGCGCACACATGCTGCACTTCCTCCTGAATGCAGGAAGTTTGCCCCATTTTAATACTCAAACCCATACAGGCCTATATCCCAGCTAGATCTGCGCTATGAAAGGGTATAAATAATGAAAGATGCAGTCTTTACAAGTTAAAAAAGAACCACAGTGCTGTTATGTAACAGTGGAATGAGTTATGAGGGTAACAAATTAGGCAGAGTGAGGGCCAGTACAGTAACATGCCGGACTAATCGACTGCAGAAAGATAACACAAACGTAGATTTATGCTTGGATTTGTTCTCTTAAATGTAACCTCAGTTTTGTTCACAACTATAAATGTTCTCCTGTTTCCCTTGGCAACTTCACCCCTACTGAACATCTCAGCTTCTTGGTTACTGGCAAGATCCCTTGTCCTTGTCTCTTGGTTTTAAACCTGCAAAAAAACAAACTCATTATCATGTATCTGACAGGATAATGCTCATTGTTTTGTTGTTTAGTAGTGAGCCAATTTTGCCTTGTGTGTGTTTTTACGCTCTGTCTCCTTCTTAAGATTTTCTAAATCTTTCAAAGCTTCAATGTGATGGTGATATAAGCCTGAAGTCATATGCTTACCACCGTTTTTTAACCTGTGTAATACAAATGACAAGAAGAATGATACATTTTTAATAGAGCTGCAACAATCAGTCGATTAGTCAACTATTTTGATAATCAATTTTTTGTTTTTGAGCTACATAGTGTTCTGTATATTATGTAGAATTTAGGACATATTCTTGACATTTTCTAGAGCATACAATCATGTTATAGACTTTTGAATGTATGAAAATAAACTTCAAAGACTTGAGCTAATGCCATATTCTGCATATGTAAGATCTGAAAAGTCTACTGCTGACTTGTGTTCAGGTGCTTTCAAGATTCTCAGAAATCTGAAATATGACACTTGCTGAACAGCGTTGCATTTAAGAGCTACTGTATGTTGTCATGGAAAGGGTAATGAGAATTTCAGTGGTACGTTCATTCAAAAACAACAAAAGCTTCAAAAGCACATTTTGTGACTATATCATAAGAGAAATACACCAGTGAATGTGTGTAGTAAGAATACCACTATCCATCCATGCAGGCTATGGAAGGCAAAATGTACAACATGAAGCAGTTCAAAACATTGAAGGGAGAAAAAAAAGCCTTTTTAAAGGCATTATCTGTTTATAAATTACATCTGAACATCCACCTCATGCCTGACACTCAAAATAACCTGATGGTATCAAATTTATTGTCCACCTACTTGTATATTTTCTTGTGCAAGTACTGCAGTAAGGTAATCTATTATCCTTGCTGTTAAAGTGACTTCTACTATCTGTACAAGATGTACAGGATAAAGACAGTGAATAGAGCCCAACAGAATCAGAATCAGAATCA
>NW_023340095.1:19307228-19321897 GCF_004916995.1 Morone saxatilis | reverse complement strand
CTCAAAGGCTGGAGTAATGTAACAGGCAGCATGCAGCTTTCCTGCACGTGCACTACTGATGGTTCACTACATGGCAGATCAGTGGCTAAAGAGGGAGTGAAATAGCTGAAATATTGATTGTCTTATTGGCACTGCAGGAACTAATCAATCACATGACCGCACATGGCTGTATGTTCGGGCAAACTGTGGCTTCATGAGCTTGACTATGTGACTGCACTGCTAGAGCCATATAGAGTAGTGCAATGCATCTCACTACCATTAAAAGAACATACTACAAAGAAAACATGGACAATCACTTCAAAAATAAAGCTCTTAAATTCACAGAAAGCTCAAACTAAACTGCAGAAGCAAAAGACGAGAGTTCAGAGAGGCTAAAAATGGAACATGTTTTCATGATAAGGAAGCAATATGTTGATTATGACAATTCTCACTGGACAGGAAACTCCCAGAGAGATGATTATAAAAGGGCGTGATTTGAGAGTGGGCTTTATTTTAGGCCTTGCGCATCATTAAGACTTAAACGTGTGTGTGTGTGTGTGTGTGTGTGTGTGGCTTCTGGGTAAAGTTTAGAGGAGGGCGTGGGGAGAAAGGCCAGAGGAAGGGCAGAGCCAGCACCGAACGATGCTTGGCATGACTGACCGCTGTAGCATTCATCACTAATATCCGCTCACTTGGCCCTTCCCCATGCTTCGGGTGACTAAACAGTTAAGGCACTTCTTGCCTCGCCCCAAAGCAAAACTGAGAACATCTATCTTCATCTATCTTTCAACAACACACATTTGCGAATGATGTCTCCAAATATAGACTGTAAAACTGTGTTGAAGCCGCGGATGATCTTAGAGCTCTTTTTGGTTTCTAATAGAAGGAAAAGCTGAATTGTCAGAGGAACAGAAAATGTCGGTCCGACGTTGAGACGAACACCAGGAGATTTGTTAAACACTTCAATCAATGCAGTATTCTGGGAAGAAAAGGGGAGAATCTTGATGGGCAATGTGTTAATAGTATGGCTGAAGATGTATTCATTAACCTGGGGACAGTTGCAGATTAGGTTTTTGTAAAGCCTCAGTACTATACTACTGCATATATTAAAAAAAGACTACTGTTTCTTATTATTTTGTCAAACTGTATCATCAAACTCAAACCGAAGACAGAAAGAGGGAGAAAGGGGAAATTATACTGATAAAGACTATTACCTATATATTATTACATTTCACTGTGAATATATCTTATATGATTACATGTGACAAAGATTGATTGATTGACACAGGCCTTAGATTACAGTGTGCAGTATATCCTGGTGGATAGAATTAGACTATAACTAGCACTTTGTATTCACTGAATGTGGGCTGGCTTGCTATACAGTGGAGGGTGCCTGAATTCTCACTGGGCCAGTGTCATTGCCCTTATCTCTACGCAATAATGAATATTGTTGGTCACAATGGATTTTAAAGAGGAGTTGGTTATTATGTGTGTGGGATTCCTCAATTTGTGCTATTGGTCTTTTGCCCTATTAGTCACAATGTGGGTGCACTGAAGAGGTTTTAGAGCCCATGTATAAACATCACATATGGTTTTGCATTTTAGCCAAGTACCACTGAACAGTACTGTGAATCAAGGCTGGATGCTAATAAGTGTTAAACAAATACATTTTCTGGAAGGCTCGTACTCTGTGTTTCATGTGTTGTAGGCATATGACGTAAATCTACCCATTCTGATTCTGTAAATCAGTGCTATCCAGGAAGTTGCCTAATATAGTGTGCAGTTTGAGCTCAGTGAAGCACAGAAAGTAGTTTTGCCAACTTTGTCTGTTTCAACTTTGTCCCTGGACATCAGCAGCTGTGTGAACTTGAAGGAGAGCATTCACTGGGAAAGGAGCTGAGGGGGAATAAACGGAATCTAGTTACAATTTGTTTACAGTAAGCATTTGTGTATATATTTGTGTGTGAGTGTGTGTGTGTGTTTGAATGAAGTCTTTGGTCATGACTTGGTTCACAGCAGCTGTTCATTTGCTAGCGAACACTTGCTCTGGGCAGTGCCAAACAATGCCCACCCTCCCTCTCTGATTGGCTGTGGGCATGCTGGGTGAAGGGGAGCGGATAGTTTCAACACTGCTACTGAACATGGATATAGATGCAGTCCCAATCTACAAATCCCTGAAAGCTTTGGCCATGACTTGGGCCAATGCACAAGTCTCCAAAAATAAACTACAACAAGCTGATTATGACACGTAATGCGTTTTACGTGAATGCCAGAATGCACTTACTCTGAACATTGTGACTTGCTGAAAATGTTTCATTATATTACACAACTAAAATCTACAATGAATTATTTGAGGTTCAAATCAACAGCAGACTGTGTTTTTTAAATCAATAAAATCCCAGGCCTTTCATCATAATCCAGGATTACACAATGACTATTAGTCTGTGGTGGAAACTATAGTACTTTTCAGGCTTATTTAGTTATGCTACCTTTAATCATTGATTTAATTATAAACTGAAAAATAAGAAGCAAACATAAAATACCCCAAATATCTTAACAAAGTGCATCATGCTTGCCACCTTTCAGCATATTACATTTATTTGAATATCTTTAGTTTAATCAATAATAACACATACTGTAAAGGATTTCTGGTTCACTCGTATTAGATTTTGCTCACTTTAAAGGGTCAGTTATAAATATTCTTATCATTTTCACATTAGATAATATGATGTGAATCCTTCCATATATACACCGATCTCCACATGATAACACTCGTGCATTTCATGCAATCTTCACACTCCCCCACGTGTACAGTAAAACCATAGAGACCATGAGTAAAACTGAAACCAGTCCATTTATCTCTGTGCATCTTAAATCAAGTTATTTTTCCCCACCAGGAGAGAGCAGGCTGTTAAAAACTCACAAGGGAGCCACTTCCTGCCGGCCGCAGCCCGGGCAATCAAAAAGAAGTATTCTAATGATCCCTGACAAAATTGTCAGACGATATCCTCCAGGGTGCGATGATACTTTACATTACAGTAGACGGATCGATAGGGAGGATGACATGAGAGGCCTCTGCAGAGGGAGGAAGCTGCAGTGTGCTGCTCTGACTTGTGATGATTCCACGATGAGTCCATCTGACCTCACAGGCCACGTGTGGATGGAAGTCTGTAGCACATATGTGTAAACTGCTTAAATAACTGCATTCACCCCTTGTCTGAGGCGTGGTACCGGAGTGTACCGTGTGTGTGTGTGTGGTTGTTCTGTGGCTTTGTGTGTGTGCACCTGATAAGTATGTGTGTGCAGGTACACCACGTGTGCAATCTATCAGTAATTGAAAAATTGACAGCCACCTCTTAACATCAATAAGAAATTCTTTACAGTTGGCCTTTAAACAGTGACACAGCAAAATTAGAATGCTGTGTAAAGAAAGTCAATCAGGAAACATTTTGTTTCAAAGTGGCCCACATCCCTAAGGAACCAGTTATCACAGACAACTGACAAGACCTGGGCGCCACAAAACTAGGTCGTTAAAGTGGATTAATGCTGTAATTCAGAGATGAACACACAACACAACCCCACTAATGAACCCCTCCAGTCTCTCATCAAGCTTCCTGTGCTGTGGTTAATATTGTTTACACAAACCTCGGCTTTTGCTCACTCGACATTGCATCGGATAAAAAAAGCTCCTGATTATAAGTCTCTCACGCAGAGTTCAACCGTAAACTTGTCGTCAGTCGTCCATAAAAAGGATGTGATTGTGAAAAACAGATCCAGAGGTCGGGTGATACATGTTACGTACATATAGTGTAAAGGTATTACATGTCAAAGTGATACATGTAACATACGTTCTGGGTTTGGAGGCGATTTGGAAAATGGAAGGATCAATGAAGGGATGTAATGCAACGCTGTTTCCTAACAAGGATGGATCAACATTTTTCCTTAAGCTCAAACTAACAGCACATCATCATATAAGCTAGAATTCAATACTCATCCCCGACTAATACATTCAATATCACAGTAAAGAAGAAAAAAATACCTACAGTTTCTAAATGGGTCATTTTTTCCTTGCTGGGGCCATAATGCTGGTCATTTGTATTTTTGTATTGCAGCCTAATGAAGATGGCTTACTGGCAAACAGCATCTAACACCTGTGAGTGGGGTCAACACTATATTGAGTAACTAATGGGTCCACGCTGGCAGACAAACTGACTTCTGCCATTTGTGCTGGGGGGGGGAGTCACGCTGACAGAAGAGTGACTAAATCCTGAAGCATGAAAAACACAACCAAATGTTAAAATGTTTCTGTGTGCCTAGAAGCACAGTTCCGTTTTTTAACACTTATAAATACTTTCTCTCTTCACAACCCCTGCCTGACGAGGGCAGGCATAATCGGGTGGAAACAATGTCTCCTTCCCCCTTAGTTTGTGATGGAAAAGCTTTAAATCCTTGGAGAAAAGCAGTCACACAGTGGAAACAGTCGTCATGAGCAACACTAGCTGGCCTCTTGTCCTGGGGGATGAAGGAACAAAACAGAGCCAGTAAATGTAAACAAAACAATATTACATCTGAATCTTTTGTCAAACAAATCACAAATGTGCACCCTGTCACCATTACATATTCTCTAGAGGACCGTGTTAGATTTATGAGACTTATGAGACTCTTCTGTATTAACTTTTCTTTATGGCGATGTTTTTTTTTTCTGCAGCCAATGTTGGATTCAATTCCTTCAGCATGCCAAAGTAACAGTGATCTGTTGCAGTGCCCTATAGGCTACTCTGTACTCTGCAGCCCTGCTTCAGCGATGCTTAGATGACTTGACACAAACACGGGGAAGAATCCCCACCAACCTATCAGCAGGTGTGTCTTAACACCTGTGACTGTGGAGCTTTGACGGATCATTTCTCGGTTGACACCCATCTGAATGCACGAAGCTGCAACAACTTAAGCAAACTGGGAGCAAAAGAAAAACGACACGTCAAGCAGAAATGGTATAAAAGCTGAGACCGGCTGTAAATGTAGTCTCTTTAACGTGCAGTGAACACGTGCCCCTCGTGCAGAAAAAAAAAATCCACTTTCACAGACACTATCATTTTCCAAGACATCTAGCTGAAAACGGCTTGGGACAATAGTCTCAGTCGGATCATAAAAATTTCCGAGAGCATCACTGAAATGACGGCGCAGAAACCACGTGTTTACGTAATGGAAAGCCAATCTTTCAATTTAACCCCTCCTCCCTGGCTATTTCTAACAGAGGTCCGACGCTAGAGGAAATTCATGCAAATGTTTTTGTAGGCGCACCGTACTTTTTGGAGATGCCAGTGGCGTGGTGCTGAAAAAGCCGGAGGAAAATACCCCACAAACGGGAAGAAACGCACACTTCAGGAATCACGGAGACTCACACACACACACACACACACACCAAGAGCCCAAGCCTGGCTTTGACAGAAACGTTGCAGTGTGGGACTATAAGAAATGAAAACTGAGGTTGGTGTTATCTGACCTCGCCAACCAAGCTGGTTTACAGGAGAAGCGAATTGGACTTGATCCGGCAATGTGGTGTTTTGTTGGGGCTATCATTGCAGCAGTCTGTGCATAGGATGCATCCTCCCTTGGCTTTTGATGCTGTGCAGATCCACCCTCCTCTCCTCAGAGTGATGAACTAATAGGCAATGATTTTCTCCTCGGAAATCCTCCGTGTTTTACTGTTTTCACGTTAGTTGTGTTTGTTTACTGGCGGCCCGTCTCCTCCCGGTGCGACACATGCAATTTACAGAGTATATTTTCTATTATCGACTAGTTGAGGAGGCATCCTTTATACGCCAGAAGAAGAAAACACACCATTATTACGAAGTCTGACAGATACTGAATATTTTGCCACGTGAATGCAAACGCATAGGACTTGGATATACCCATTTTTCTATGATACAATTGGTAGCCTTGTCCTGGAGAACTGATCCAATTGTGTTATTATGCAACCGCAAGGATCTCATCTATATCTGGGTGTTTAAGCCACTGGATTGCTCTTCGCCCAAATCAATGTGGTTTCTTTGGAACATTTTCAGCAAAGGAACGCATATGCTGCAGTGTCTTTGTGGCAAGAGTCTTAAGAAAAACAAGAATCCAAGTGGTAAGCTCATCACCATTATGCCTACTCCTCGGTTTCACTGTGAACCGGCGTTGTGCGTGCGTGAGAGTGTGAGACAGCGTGTGTGTGTTGGTGTGGATCTGCGTTATTCGTTTGTTTGTTGTACTGGTGATAGATCTGCAATCATATTTATGCAGCGAGTGGATTATGCAGAGGCGCTGGGAGGGGGAACAACTTATTCTGTGCAGCTACTATCGGCGAGCCCAGGTTTGGGGACGCGCAGCGCACAGACACACACAAACCCCCCTCCTCCTGCATCACCACGGCACCATGATCTCCTAACTTTTTAAATAGCGCTCACACACACACACACACACAAACGCGCACACACACAGGCTAGGTGTTTTTTCAGTGGATCAAATCCACGCACAGTGATTCTGTCCAACGTGATTCCTCCTGGCCAGATTATTCCGTCCTCGGGTTTACTGCAGCAGCATTCCCCCCTCTGCAACACCACTTCTCGATTAAATGGGCTACTCACTGTGTTTTCAGCAAGCCAGCCGGAGGAGACAGACTATTCTCTCATGTCTATCTCTCGGCTTTCTTGCGAGACTATGAATGCGAAATGTGAATTTAAAAACGAGCACTTGAGTTTCGATTTTGGGCTGAAGAAGCGAGGGCAGCGGAGGTGCGAATAGGGCATGTAGAAAAGAAACCGGGCTGCACTGCACTGATGCAAACGCTGCACCTGAGCAGTCGACATCGTTTCGATTCCGATCCTGGACTTTTATTTTAGATTTTGTGTGTGTGTGTGTGTGTGTAGAAAAGCAATGCAAAAGCCAACAGCGATCAGTTATCACGTTGTAGCCAATTAAACGCACCAATGCAGAGCTCCAGTGAGCAAAGAGTGTTTATTTCAACAGGCTGTATGAAAGAAAAAGCCCCAGGTGGGCAGCATGTAGAGCGGGCTACTTGTTACCTCCTGTTGTGGGTCTGGAGATGATGTGCTCAGCAGCAGCACAGTTCCTCGACACTGCAGCTGCAGCATAGTAGATCATCATCATACTGTAGCAGGACTGTTTTGCCTTGCTGACACTGCAGGAGCAACGACAAAAACACTGTCTTACTATCAACTACAAACACAGTCTCTCTCTTTTTTTATACAATTCTTTCCCGAGCATAGGTCAAGCTGTGTTTGTTTTTACAGTTAAAATGAGTGTCGAGCCGCGGTAAACATCAGTTTGAGCCTTTCACGTAGCAATCATCTTAAGCTAACGTTAAGTAGCTGCTTTTCTCTAAGAGGAGTAGCTACACAAGCTAAACTTTGGAAAAGCGTCGCAGGTCGTTTGAAAACATTTCGACATTTTCTAGATTCTTCCAAGACTCTCATAAACACCAGTATATTACATATTAAGAGTGTTACACAATAAAGAAGGTTTGAACTGGTTTATCAAGTTGCACATTTACAAATGTCATTTAAACACACATCGTAGCAGGAAGTGGCATATCGTCTTGCTTGCCTTGTAGAGGCACCACTGAAAGGGAATAATGTATTATTCTGTTAATTTATATATCTATTCTACAATATTTATAAGTTTATATTACTTTTAATTTATAATTTCATATACATTTTTTCACGCACATTATCGGTAGCAAGGAGATATGTTACATGCAGCAGCCATGTTTGTTTAGTTTAAGGACGGAAGAAGAAACTGTTTTTTTTGTTGCAGGTAAAAGTATTTTTTGTTCCAGATGTTCAAAGACCTTAAAGAATCAGGAAAAAACAATGGTTGTCCCACAACCTGTGAGTTTTTTTTGCAAACTTTGTAAAAAAAAACTGGCATAGCAACGTAAAGGTAATCTGTGCACAATGTGGGGCTAAGTCTGGGTACAGGCTCTGGGGTGATAACTGACTGATTGCTGCTCAGTGGAAAAGCCGCAGCAAGACCCCTTAGCTACTTCTCTAACCGGTGCTCAACACCATGCAGCCAGTCGATCAACGCTGAGACTCACTGTCAGGTGTCCGAGATTTGAAGCCATGCGCCTTTCAGACGTTGTGGGGGCCCACTATTGAATTATCAGAAACTGATGGTGTGGACACAATCTTCGGGGTTTATGCTGAAGCAGCAGATCGAGCCAGTAGTTTATCGGGAAATGAAGTAGGCCAGGATGCAGACTGTGTCAGTGGGGTGCAGTAGTGTTTCTTACAACTAAAAACTGCAAACTCATTGAATGTACAGCATCAAACTAACCTCACAAACACATTAGGTTCAACTACAGAGGTGCCTTAAACAACCTTAGAGGATTTTCTAGTACCTTTGTTGTAGTAGGACAGAGAATCCTCTGTGTGGCCCTCTGTCAGCAGAGGCAGGTGTTTCCACTATAGTGCTCACTATAGGCCTGAGCTGCAAAGGCCTAGATATACTGCTCCAGCTCCTGGGCTGTATTTTTAGTAACACAACATGAGAGGACACAGAGAGATTAAGCCAACTGGGCTGTATCAATAAGAATGTTGGCATAGAAACATCTGACTAATATTGTTATCTGTATCTTTTTCCAAACACAAAAACTAAAAGTAGACTTTGTGCTTACTTACTGTGCATCTGAAGAGGTACAGAGAGTTGATTCTTCAAGCACTTTCTCCAGCAGATGGCACCTGTTTTTTGCCTAATTGTAGGTTAATATTTACTGGTCAGGGGCAAAGCGAGGCGAGATGTGTGTGGAGGGTTTGTCTGTAAGTGCCTTTGATTATGTGTTTAGTTGCTGAAAGTGTAAGGTAGGCATGACTGTTTTTTTATAAGCAAATAAAGACTTCTAAACAGAGAGCGGAAGTCTTCAGAGCTACAGATCAGAGCTACCATCGTTGTAGATTTAGGTGATTTCAACATCCAATGCTGGTGCTGTTTGTGAGCCTTTGAATGTCACAGCAGATATATCAACAAAGAATAAAATATTTCACTTGTTGATATATCTGTTCAGAGTTGTCTGCCCATTCATCTTTCTCTCTATTACTATCGTTAAGGTTTGTCTGCATCTCTTTTCAATTAACCTAACATTGTGAAATCCATTTGCCACTCAATCTACATAAAGGGGATAAGTAAATATCCACTTTTGTTTGAAACTAAGTGGTGATAATGCAGCTGTTTTGATGTACGAGTAAGGTCGACACATATGGATCATCCTTGAAACAGACCACATGGTTTTATGTGGAAGCCAGATGCCATGAAGGCAGTGTGTCTGTGTGTATTAATGGTAGTGCATGGCATTGCCATTACATGGTTTAGAGCATCTGGAGGCATCCACATGCCAGAAGCTGTCAATTTTACTTCACAAGGCCGTGGATAAGATAAAAGAGATGTTGCATTCTGATGCAAATCAACAAACTGGGTCAAAGTTGTAGCACTGTAACAGAAATACTCACCCTCTTAGTGTACATATAGCAGTTTGCCATCATGTTAAGTCTACATGTGCACTTTTAGCCTTTAATTCACTGTGCTATTATAGTCACTGACCAGTTCATATTCTTTTAGCTGTGTCACTGTTTTCCAGCAAAATCCCTGTTTTTATCTATGGTAGGTTGTCCTTAGGGGTGGTGGTCCAAATGACGTTGCTGGCCAACCCTCACTCTCATGTCCCAGCTTGGGTACATGTGTCTCAGTGAACATACAGTACTTCATTAAGTCAATTAATTAATGAACAAGCTGACTGGAAGGGATGGGGATACACTCTGCAAATGACCACAGTTGTCATCTTTTAAAACTTTCGAGAACGTCATCGAGCGGATCATATAGTTACAGTGAATGACGGGGCCTAATGAGGCCATTTGGTGGTAAACGTTAGAGGAAAAAGTTATGTCACAAACTGCCATATGTAATCAAGGCAGACAGTTGATGGGCTGCTCACAGACATTTCTTTGGGCCTTGTAGTTTCGTAAAGCGTTGAATGCTGTAAATATGGAAGACGGACGTTGTAGCCAGGTTGCTGAAAGAGCAGAATTGCAGTGGATGTGTGGAGTCAGTAGGTGGCTTCCTCAGAGTAACACAGCAGCGGGCCATTGACATCAGAGTGACAGTACAGGTCACAGAACACCCAGCCATCCACGTGAGGATGGTTCATAGCATATCAAGTGAAACTCAACTCTATTGTGTGTGACAGAGCCAGGAGGCCGAACCAAAGCTTCAGCACTGTAATGCTATTGCTCTCGTTTGCTCCATGGGCATACTGGAACTTTAATCTAAATCTCTAGCTTGACCTCCCACTCCTGAATCTGTGACCCAAGATAATTTATTTGAGTCTCTGGCATGGCAAACCATACTGACTATTGGACGACTATTACCTTGTACTGGTGCTAAAAAGTGAGAGCTCTGAAAATTAAAATGTTTAGATTTAGGGCACATAAACCATAAAAAATAAATCAATTGATCTAAATTTATTGTGTCTCATAAAATCATAAAAACTGTGAATAAGAAGAGACATAAACAAAAGGCACTTGTTTGGACAATGGCAACAATTTTCTTTTAGTGACTTGTGACTCTTTTAGGGACACAGTCTGCAGCTATATGGCTATAAACTGAAGTTGACAGGTTCATGACTAGGCTGTTAATACCCTTTTAAAGAACGACTTTGTCAGCACGTTGACTCACCCTTTGATAAGGAGCATGTCCATGTATCTGGATGCTGTTTTCTGTCATATCAAGTTTGAGTTTTTCAGCGTAAAATGCTAACCCTGTACTGTTACTTGCTGAGCCGAGACTTCCATGGTGTAATCTGAAATTACATGAATAACTCAGATTATGCTGCTGGTGTCTTTCTCTATCTACTTCTCACCTCAGAGCAAGGGCGACATACCTCAGATTCAGCTTCTTCTAAAATCTAAGATGCTTGATTCATTCCTGTAACATACCCACGCTAGTTTAATTTGTGGTAACAAAGAAACGGCAGTGTAATTAAAGGGGATGGGTGAGATTCAAACAAGAACTCCTACAATTAGAATAACAGCAGGGTTGGCTAAAAATATCTGCCTCCAACCACTGTGGCATGTTGCTAGGTTTCATACAAAAACATTGCAGTAAGTTTGTAAAGGGCTGAACTGCAGTATCTTTTCTAATGATACACATGGGTTTAGCAGGCCCTGGCATATCACAGCTAATATATATAAAAAATAAAAAAACAGGCTTTACAGTTGACAAGCTCAGCAAATGCTCACACATTTACGAGGGCCATTCTAGAGACAGTGCTTCTTTAAACTACGTGTCACATCGATGAACCTTTTTTGTTTCTAAAAATAGCTGAGAGTGCACACATCCTCACAGTGTAACCGAGTGCAGAAAGAGAGGATAATTAGTATAAAGCCAAATTATTTAGAACCTTGAGGTTGTCAATGATTGTTTTTCTCAGAAATGCTGTGATTCCTGTCATGCTTTTGGGATGATTTGGAAAGAGAGATTCAGTCATGTGTATCTGCAGTGGGTATGTCACAGGTCAACCACAAACATTGTTTCACTTTCATCTTTTTCGGGCGTGACAAGCGGCATCATCAGTTTCCACAGTGAATTAATTTGGGCTGTCTCTTGTCCTGCTCTACAGAAATATGATCTGCAGGGGTGATGAGATTCAAGTTCCTGGCTCCCATTCTACCTTCCTCTGAGAGATAATCAAGTTTACATACAAATCAGCACAGACGAGAGGGCAAATGTATATACAATGTATGTACAGAAAGATAGGAAAGAGAGCAAGAGCAGAAAGAGGGATTTAGAGGGGTAGAAATAATGTCTGTAGAAAGTAGCTGTGAATTAACACAAAGCATCTCCCAGGATGCTCTGGGTACTTCCAAGATGCTCATGTTTGCAACAGTGAGAGGAATGATGGGACATGTGGTCCTGGCTGGGTGCCTCCAATGGTGACTCTGACCACTGGATCTGCAGGTGGATGGTTTTGCTGCTCTCTTTTCCCTCAAGGTTAAGCCTGATTGGAGTTCACCTGAAGGTCAGAAATGCTCACATGTTCTCTTTCAGGTTCTAGGATAGATACTATGTTTGATTTGTATGATGATGTATTAGTGTAGTTGTGCATGCATAAATTAAAATTGATGCAGTGTATATTGATATGTCTTTCATCATACATCTTACCCTTTTTAAAACACACATCACTGAGTCCCGCTTTGAGAACAGTGCCATTATGTTCTACATGTTTTTAGCACTTTTTATAAAAAGTATTATTGGATATTTTTATATCAACAATGGCAGATTACTTCATCAATGTGAAAGTGTCGCTCGTAGTGACCAAACACACCAATAATTATAACCTGTCCGACCCTACAGGTCCTCTCAGCTCAAGCGTCTGCGTCTTTCGGTTCATTGCTTTGAACGGCCCACAGTGAGAAAGTTCTAGAAACACACTGTACACTACATCAGCACCAAGTATGCAACTAGCTGGTGAAAATAGAGGAGCATTTAGCAGAGAGATATTCCCGTCAAGAGTTGGTAGAGATCAAACCAGAGCTAAAGGGAAAGTGAATATCGGGCCTACATTTGCCAAACACATGACTCCAAATTAATTCTACTGTTGCTCAAGTTTGCATTATCAAGTAACAAAGTTAATATCTCCGTGTTGTGTTTCCAGCTTGTTGCTGCTTCCCACAAGTGTCCAAAAAAAACCTGTGAATGCATGCTTAAAGCAAAATTATTACGTATAATTATGTAAAAATAATTGTGGTTTGGCGCCCCCATTTTCCACATATAAATCATTGCCGACAGTTGTACATGTGCATTCAATATGATTACATTACTTATGATCTAAAACTAGTGAGTCTGGTCTGCAATTTTAAACCTAAACTGTCTGGTTTCTGTCAGCTCATGGTTAGTAGCATTGGCTTGGATTTTAGAAAATAACAGTGGAATTGTTAGTCTTTCCAAATGGGAACAAAGCACAGAGGTTGGATTTGTGTTTCTAGCTAATGGTGCAAGAAGGCCACCTTCACTTTAACTTGCACTTAGTAGATTGAAGACATTAGCGATAATATTGTCATTTTGAATAAACTGTGGTCGCCCTGGTAACTGATTTAAAAGGTTATATCTTTGTTTGGTAGACCATCTAATGCATCTTTCCCTTCCCAAATTTTTTTTTAATGCTAAATAGATGACATTTCTGTATTCCTCAAAATGTTGGTGTACAACAACACTCTCAATTTTATATAAGTAGGTGTTATAAAGCGCGTTGAATACCTGACATATTTGTTGCAACCTTGTTAAAGGCCAAACAAATATCCTATGAATGGCGAATGTGAGTGAGGAGCGACGATTAGTTAACTGCCTTGTGATTTGAGTCATAGATACAGTTTGCTACCTGTGGTGTGAAAGGTTGCTGTGAGGAACATCATGTGGCTGAATGAGAATTACTGTGAATGATGATGATTTAGCAAAATTAGACAGCTTTGTGAGGACGTGTTTTATATGTTTTCTTTTAGGAAGCTGTGTACATGCCCTATACAAAGCATAATCAAAGGAGTCACACTGTAAAACGTATTCCTTTCTCTTCCTTTCCCTTCCTTTCCACAGTTCCTGACGGCAGCTTTGTTTCTGTGGCTGTTTTGAGTTATGTTTGACACAGAGGGATGGAATTGCCCATTTGTGGATGGGTGCTGGCATGGTGATGTCAGATTTAAAGGAATAATTTCAGGGAGTGTTATAAATTGTTACCCAGTTGTCAGTTTTATGAACTTTACTGTACTCCATCATTTTGAGTCATTTAAGGTCAGTAAAATTTCTAGTTAGGCTGTGAGTGGTATGTTGACCATAGCCCTTAAATGTGTCACTAAGATCAATGTGTAATATCAAAGGCACCAGAAATTACAGTAAAACAACTTTGAATGCATTTTTAGGACGCTATGACATATGAGTGGATTCAGGGTTCAAAGCAATGAATACAATCCAGGAAGTCCAGGTTAAGTAACAGATACACAAACTTTAGAAGGCTTATCAAACAGCAAAACTAAACTGTAGAAATGTGGCATTCATATCCAGGAATGTGCACTTGCATTTATTTGACTGGTTACAGCAAACTGATGCATGCTGTGCCTAATTGCTAAGCCATGATTGGAAAATCACTGCTTGGAGGAGGGGTTTGGCAAACACTCAATTACTTGTATAGTATCTTGCACA
Organism: Morone saxatilis; assembly: GCF_004916995.1. Lineage (NCBI taxonomy): Eukaryota > Metazoa > Chordata > Actinopteri > Moronidae > Morone > Morone saxatilis. Next base: position 19,307,671 of record NW_023340095.1, on the reverse strand, counting down.
CACGCCCAAACAGACATGTCTTCTGATAATTTACTTACTAGACCTTAAACTGATGTGTATAATATTTGTGAACATTTTGTTGATTTTGTCAATAACCCTATCTTAAAATTGAATACACAGGTGTCAATTGTTTTTTATTAAAATTAATTTCAAGGGCTTCCTGATTTTATTTGACCTCAGTAGTTTATAACTGGCCTTTCTGAGGACGTGCCTAATTTTAAAAGCCAGGAACACTGGGAGATTGAGGGTACATCTCAAAATAGTCATCACAGAAAGATATAGCCAGTGTGATTCCCCACTTGGTTTTATGCCCTGGGTCTTATGGAGGCTTCATAAATCATCTTGTAATTTGGCTCATCCTCTGCCCTTAATAGTAGTAGCTGTGTGACATATCTTCACCACTTCTGTGAGTGAAGGTGTGGCCTTGTGTGTGTGTGTGTGTG
>NW_023340095.1:19278749-19307196 GCF_004916995.1 Morone saxatilis | reverse complement strand
GTGTGTGTTTGTGTGTGTTTGTGGAGCACGGGTGTAACACAACTCCAAGCGTTTTCTCTGTAACTTCCAGGATTCCCAGAGGATTGGACACACTGCTGTGTAGCTGCTGCTGCTTTTCCTGGAGCTGCTGAGTTCCTGTGCGGGGCTGACGCACTGCACTCAGATGCACAACAAAGTGACAAAGTGATGAGAAAGAGAGATGAAGAGCAAAAGAGACTAATGCAGTTAGACTAGGGAGGTTATTGATTTATAGGACCAGAAGTTTGAACAGTTGTACACAGCTGTACTGCAGAGTTGACATCGACGCATGCATCTTTTGAAGTTTATCACCATTACCAAAAAAAGCATGGTGAGGTGTCATAAAGGCCTCAATGTACCATTCATGTTAACACTGTGATAGCGGATGAAAGCATTTTAATGGGTGTGTGAAGGGCTTTTGTCTCCAGAGAGCTTTTGTCTCGGGGTTCAGTGTATGAAACGATTACTGTGACAGTCCAGTGTGATGTAGTCAGCGTTTTCAACTACAGGTAACATTTTTTCAACACTAGCAATGATTTGATGCCACTGTAACCAGTTTTTTTCTGCATTCATAAAGTAATCGATGTTTAACTTTGTTAACATTGTGAAGGTTTCGACTTCTAATAGCAAGTGCAGTAGGTCATGATGATTTATCTTCCCCAGGAACCCCAGAAACATGCTTTTTCTTTTTAAGGGCTTTCCTGGTGAAGACATTAAATAGTTGTGACAAAGTGTCCATTAGAAAAGGTTTGTCTTTTAATAGTAAGGATTTACAGTAATTGTTAAAAAGGGAAAAAAGAAGGAATAAAATATGGTCTTTATGTAATGATATTCCATTTCCTGTTATTTGTGGCAGTTTATGTATTCACTATAAAAAGCCAAACCTCAGAAACTTAGCACAGCAGGTGGCAAGCTTTCCTCTGTGTTTGAGATCAGTGACTCACCTACAAGAGTGTAGTCCTTAGGAAATGTAGCGAGAACCGGTCTTAAATTGGTACCACTTCCTGACTCCCGCGCAGTTTTTGCTGCTATATTTCTGTTGTGTTTATAGTGCTAATAGTTCTGTTGTGCAATAATCTTGTTTATTAAGGTTTACCTTATTTGGAATGAAACTTTAACAAAATATGCAAGATTTTATTCTATTATTACTACTATTCACCTAATTGTAATTTTTTTTATTTGTATTGATACCTGAGCCGTTGTTCTCCACGTCCTCCCTGTGTTGTATTGCTGTAGCACTTCCTCTTCATTCAGTGGCAACACCATTCGCCCTGTGGTAACAACTTCACTCCTAAATAATCCTCTCACCCACTGACATTTCCTATCTCGATTGAAAGCTGACATGATTATAGTCTAGATGTATTTAAAGGGAGTATTTACCTCCCGCTGAGAGAAACCCTGTAATTTCAGCCATACAAGTCAACATAACACCATCTGAGAAGCTGCAAAGGTATGAATGTCTGTACGAGGGGCCTTAAGTGGTCACCATAAGTAGAATGCTGTTACATATTATATTCATGAAAAATACCCAGGTTTTCTATATAGAGCAGGTGTACATAGATTCATTTTCACCCTGATTTCATGTCCTCCTAACTGTTTCTGTGCTTTGCAGTAGATCTTGACTACATCCGTGATGCAGGTGGCAGAATCCACACAATCTCTTGAAAACTGCCCCCAGAGAAACCTATGATTGATGTCACACTAGTCCAGGTTTTTAGATGTATGTCTTAAACTCTGCCTCCTGTAGGCTAGCCTCTGCTATCTGCTTAGCCTTACATCATCACAGACTGTCCTGCCCTCACTCCACTACCCCTCAATCCAGAGAGATAGTGGCTAGTGGTTCTTTGCTTCTATTCTAACACTCATGCCTCAGTCTCCTCTCCAGCTCCATCCCTGACCTGGATCCAACCCAAAGTCATGTTGTGGTTTTATAACTAACAGAGATACTGTATGTGTATTACTGTAACACAGTAATTTATGCTTGTGTTGAGAAAGAACAGTTTAACACAATGTGAGTGTATCTAAAGTTGATCACTTTTGTTTAGTAGACCAGTGGCTCACTGTAGCCATTGGCACAGTTCCAATACAGTCACACAGTTCTGATGGAACATCTTAGATCAACACATCACTGTAAAGGGTCTAAAACAGGGTTTCTTAAACTGCGTACCACCTCAGAAAATATTAGGCTTTCTAAGTACCACCATATGACCAACTTTAAAATACTGCAGTGCAAGCTGACCCTATTCAGTTACAGTCCATGCAGATTATTTGTTGTTGAATCCTAAACAGAACCGGTTTAAAAACCAGAGCTAATGTGGTGGAAAAGAAGCCACGACTTACTTACCATCACATTTAAGCTCGTAAACAATGTGAACTCAATGCACACTACTGAAACAAAAATATTACAGGAAATGCAAAACTTATTTTAAATTACCTGCTGTTCAGAACCTGTGGTCTAAAAGGTAATGTCGATACCAAAATCCTCCTGGTAGCACTCTCCAGTGTGTGCCGAGGGATGTCAAGAGTAACTTGCCACAGTGACATCCAAGATTAATTTTGGTAAAAGGTAACACATATAGAAAACAACACAAATAAATATTACACTTATAGATCTTAAATGGCATTGCACACAGGTGGCTATATACAACAAATGTTGTCTCGTAAAATTGTGTACTGAGGTACTTATTTTTGCTGCTGTTTTACATGCTGATATAAATCTTATAATGTAAATAAATATCACAAACTAAGCTTCAATTCATTTAATAATATGGAAATTTAATTTCCAAGGAAAATGTAGGCTACTGACATTAAGTGTATGGGGTATAAAATTATTTTTTTCCACTATCAGTTACATTTATTTAGTCACGTTGAGTCCGCTTAGTCACTTTTTAGTGCCACAGCTGTCCCAGAGTTTGTTAGACTCTCTGACTTTCCCTTATGGTAATGGAGCAGAAAGGTTCACATATTTCTATATAAAGAGGAAAGAAAAAAAGGTGAAGTCAAAGTAGTTAGCAAAGCTAATTATGAGCTTTTTATGTGTACATGGGGTCAGTGGACGTCATTTGCACACGTGATCTCTTACAGCTGTAACTTGCTTAAATCAGAAGAAAAAAAAGTATTTCAACCTGGATTTGAATGACTTTTTTTGAGGATGGAATCATAAACAGTCTACTGAGAACATGATGCACAGCAGGTACACAGGATGAGGACAGTTGGCAGTCTTCATGCTTGACAGAAATACAAAGTAAAAGAAGTGGAAAAAATGCAGATGAGCAGATGAGATGAAATGATTGCAATAAAAAAAAAAAACATGTACTGTAGAACATGAATCTGACAAACCATTGAAGTGGATTATGGACACCAATAATGGCAAAAATACATGAGGGAAAATGGTACAACAATGAATAAAAATTCACGGGAATCTTCAGTTTCCAATATATTTTTTTAAATATATATATATATATATATATATTGAATCAACATGCCAATAGAGCCTGTTAATATTGGACCTGAGCTAGGTTTAAGGGCTGACAGAGTGTGCTGACTGCGTATTACCAGTAACATTGTTTCCAGGTTGTCAACCAGGAGCAGAATATGATGCAGTCACATTAGCATGTTGCTGTGCTGCATGGCGAGATGGTTGGGTCATGTTCCCTGTGGCTCTGATGACAGGAATGTAACGTCTTTAACCTTTATCAAACACACCAGACTGAACATACTGGTGTGTGTTTGTGTTATTGAGCCTCAGTACGTGTTACTACAAATCCTACAGCCAGAGGAACACTGCTGAAGTGATGGCTTGCTGCTTTTCTGTTTTAGAGCAGTGAGGACCGGTGGAGGGAAACACAAAGCAGGGTCATCTGGCACTGTTTCTTTCCTGTGCTGGAAGTACATTTTAATGATTTGATTATGATTGATTGCTGATGTGATTTCATGACTCACTGTTGGCCTGTAGCTCATTTATTACTGTTGTCTATCATCTGACTGTGTTCCCTACTGATGGGGGAAAAGCTGAGCAGGATGCTCTCTCTCTCTCTCCCTCTCTCTCCTTGCACAAATGATTTACCTGTTGAGGTAATGGTGAGAACTATACAAGAAAAGCGATAAATAAAAAATAAAGCGAGGAGTCAGATTTTGAAGGAGCTTAGTATGTGTTGTTCTGCTGGTTTTCCCTCAGGCTGTGACCTGCTCTGACATACTGTATTTTGCTGCTTCCATAGCAATGTCAGTGTTTTTCCCCAAGTAAATATTGAATTTAGTTTTGGTTTGGGAGTGTTTTGAGTTCTCGGTATTTATGTTTTGTTTTGGTCGAGAACTGGGCTCTTATTTATTTTTACAGGCTGCAGTGTTGCTCCTTCTTTACCTCTTATTGTTGGCTCTCTGGGTTGCCAGGTGAGTCTCCATGGTCAGGTTGTGGTCACTCAGTCCTTTTAGTATCTTTCCTCTTTGGCTATAAATTGGTATCTCGAGATTTCAGAAGTCTCTGCTGAGGCTGTGTACTGTAGGGTCGCCATGTTCAGAGCAACTGTAACCCCGCATGACAAAAACACATCTCCTCATTCATTTGAGGCCAGTCTGTCGACACAGAAGGGGTCTCCTCAGTCGACCCTGGCTCTTCTTTTGCCGGTGCGTAAAGTGACGTCATCCAACCAGGTGCTGTGTTGTTTCAATCAAATGCTTAAAAGTGTGCATTTCTGGTAGTTTACTACAGTATTTCTGCTGTTTACCTTGCAGTCATTGTAATGACAGATATAAGCAGTAAAATCAGTCCTCATAATATTGTAAACCACTGTTGAATATCCTGGTGTCTCACAGTGGATGGACTGAAACTGGTCTTCCTGGATCATATTGTATTGTCTCACTGGTACCTGAAACAACAGGGCTGTTTTCAGTCCAAATGCCCACTTAGAGGAGCTGTGCCTAAATGACCAGCTCCTGTCAGCACACAGCTTTATAACAGTTGGTTTTGACTGGCTTTGTTTAACTGTGCACAGACACATACATAGTCCTCTTGGTTTTTTGATTGATGTGATTGATTCATGTTATTTGTTGAATGTCTTAGAAGAAACCCATTCAGTATTCTTGTGTTTCCCACACAGACACATTGTCTGCCTCGGTCTGTCTCTATCACTCCTCTCCCTCCGTACAGGGGTCTGTTCTGTGCAGTGCTGGAGGTTGTGTGGTGGCTACGGTATGCTGTGTAGATTTTTGCTGCAGTGCAGCAGGCAGTATTGTGCTGCTGCTGCCTCTGTCTTTCCCCTGCTCTCTCTCTGTCTCTCTCCCTCTCTCTCTTTCTCTGTATGCATTCATTTTTGTGTACATTGTTTTGGAGCAGTGGAACACTTCCAAACAGTTTTGCTGTAAAAAAAAAAATAAATAATGGCATTAGCCCCAGAGCTTTTGTCTCATTCATCACACCCGGCAAGCCCAACACTTTATTGCCTTTCTTTTTTTTTGTCCTGGGCACTTACATAGCTTTGTCAACATTTTTTATGATGACCTTTTGGAAGTTCTCATTTTCGTACTTGTTTTCACCTCTCGCACATCCCTGTCTTGAAGTTCAATTCCCACCGTTTTCGGCTGCTTCCCCCGTGGCTGTTGTCCTTTATTCAGACAGAGAGAGGGAGAGAGATGATGGGGTGGGCAGTGACTAAGTAACCTGTTTGTGGTGGTGAGTGCTTGGCTCTGTCTGCGCAGAAAGGCCAGTTGTATTCAGTTATACACACTAGGCTAGAGACGGTGAAGCACTCAGGTACAGTGTGTCAGAGCCCAGACAGATGCAGCACCAGGGGACAGAGTGGAAGCCAAAACACTTCTGTACAAACAACATGTAGCTAAACCAGCCACACAATATTGTTTTTCCCAGATACCTTTTTTTGTTTGGGGACTCAGATGCACAGTCCTACTTGCTGTTGCATGCCATTCAGGCATTATGTAAGTTGCCATTTCACCAACACCGTTTAGCCATGACATGACAGCACTTGACATTTCTCATAGGTTACCTCCAGCCAGCTGAGAAAGTGTCAGTGCTATCTGCTGGATATGGTTATCTGCATGTTGGAAGGTTCTGGTTGGGAGATGTTGCCTGGGTTTTCACAAGTGGGTGACAGGCGAGGTATGTGTGTGTGTATGTGTGAGAAGGTGGCCATGCTCGTGTGATTGGGTTAAAAAGGTTGTGTCAGGCTATATGGGGCACCTGTGAAAATCTGAGCGGCGGTACAAAGGATATGTTTATTTGACATTATATTAAAGCTGTCGTCAAAGTTCACTGAGACAAATCAAGCTTGATCCTGTGTTGGCTTTTGCAGCCAGATATGGAAGTAAAATCTTTTGCTAAGATTGTGGAGCGGCGTGTACGCAAGGCACTAAATGCAGAAGCAGAGCATGGTGAGTCCCAGCAGAGAGCTTGGCTATTGGATAAAACTCTACTTATGCAATTATAACACTTGTCGCCCATTTTAAAATGATCCAACTGTATAGATTTCATGCAAGTAGACAGATTAAATATACATGGACCTTCCAGTATGTTTGTTCATCAGATCACTTAATTGACTCACAGCGTGAGTGTGATTGACATGAATATAAAAGAGGCAGATGATGTGAACTTCGTATGAGTAGGGAAGAAACTCTTATCAATGCAGTCTGCTCCACACCAATAAAACTAATCACTGCATTGCAGATGATCAAACCTGAAGGTCACACTTTGTAGTGTGTGTGTGTGTGTGTGTGTGTGTGTGTGCGTGTGAGAGAGAGTATGTTTGCATGTCTATGTGTGTGTGGATCACTCCCCCAATTTTATGCAGCAGCATGCCAAAGAGGATGAGGTAATTTCATTATGTATGCAATGCTTCTGGAGTTTAGTTCGTATTATTTGTCCTGAATAAAATATGAAGCTTTTTTCGAACCCAAGTGGATTGAAGCATTTGGTGAAGGTCTACAATGACACTGAACTCTTCTCAGAGAAAGAAATAAGTTACATTCCTGTGAAGTACAGTGTGAAGTACGTGCAGTCTGTCCGCTCTGTCCTCACATGTTTAGGCAGGGATTGACAGAACATGCACATAAGCTCTGAAAACCAAACAGTCCAACACCGTTCACATTCAGTTCTGCAGTCAGACCACAACAGGAATTGCTATTTGATCATTTTGATGAGTTGCTAATCAAGTCACTTCGACAGACCTGCTTTTATAGCAACAGAGTCACGATCCACCAGTTTCAAGGCTAAACATCATGGCTGTCCTTTGTGTTGCTCTCAATCTCTTCTCATACTACTCTTTATGCTTTCTGGTAGAAGAGTTATGTAACGGCTCAAAACCAATGTTGAAACACATCACGGGAAGTGTACTGCATTTAAAATAGAGACAGAATAACCTAATGTGATCTAAAGACAGATGAATGCTTCTACTGCTTTAAGTGGAAAGTGGGAAGTTTATCACCCAAATTGGTCAAAATCTTTCCATTAATATAGTCTTGCAGCCATGCAAGTGTTAAATAAGCTGAAAGAAACAAAGAAATAGAAGAACGTGGGTTAGATAGACAAGGTGGTTGAGCACCTGTGGGTTACGCCACTATAGCATGAATGTATAATCCTTGTTTGTATGTCATCTGCGCTAGAGTTTTGCCGGGCACACCTCTCCTTATTGCATATGCATTTAACAGAGAATTATGCAGATAATAGGTGGAGATATGTTAATGGAGGTTGTGTATTCTGTTGGACTTACTAAGGTCATGCAATTTGTGATGGTCAGTTTTGTTTTTGGCTAACCGTCGCTGCTGCTGTTAGCTGGTTAGGTGTGCTGCTAACTTAGCCGTCCTATTAGGTGACTGGCCAGACTGGCAGCTCGGAGCACCAGGGCTGTGTTGGTGTTTAACGTTACATCTCGAGTACAGGAGCTTTGGACCGCTGCGAATGCCGGTGCCTCAAGCGCCTTGTCTCTTAGCATCAGTTAGCGGTTAGCTACTAGCCATAAGTAAAGCTATATGGAAATCTGTAAAATTTTGTAAATCACTGAGAGTTGAGGCACAGAAGCCGTAGGACATGAGGAAAAACCTGAAAATATGTAACCATCCTTCACGAGTGAAAAAGCACTTTCTGCAAGACATACAAAAACTAAAAGGGTTAGTCCTGACTACTGAGCAGAGCAGCTGACTACTTACTGAGTGCCTGTACTTTGTGAGCGTGCTCAGCCGAGCTCTGGATGTAGTAGATAACTATATAAAGAAATCTGTGACAAGCTGACGTTGGCTAGTCATGTAAAGTTGTAAAAGACGTTGGAAAATTCTGAGCTGTTCTTACAGGAATTACTTTCACATACATTTACCTTGTTATGTGACACTTTGGCCTTGTTTGATAGCAAAAGTCAACATTGTAGGTCAACATTATGACAGAAGAAAAGGATAATGGGTCCCTCCCTAATGTTTGGGCCAATTAATTACTTTGTTAGGTTCAGAGAGTGATCATGGATTGGGTTAAGATGACTACTTCATTAAAGTTAGGGGAGCTCTGGCTCTTGCTGAAGCGACTGATACGGTTGTTCTTCTTGAGAGGCCTGTCCTTTTTGTGTTTTATAAAAATTTGCTCTGCACCATTTTCCTAATAAATCTTGTCCAGAGTGCTTTTGTGGGAAACTCCTCTGTGTAAAGGATGTTTTTCTCTGCTGCATCATTAGTGGTTTACATGGTGCTTTAATGATGGTCCCTGAGCATATAGCAACCTCCCCGTGTGAGGACGGTTTTGCAGCGTGAATGTGGGAGTGCGTTATAACACTGTATGTACAGCATGGTGAGACAGAGAGAAAAAGAAAGGCCTGGCCAAGGTGTTTCACAGTGACTTGCTCAGGCAATAACCAAGGACCCTGGCTGAAGCTGTGCATAAGTGAAATCCTTTTACTCTTTTTGCTGAGTAATTATACTTTGTGATAAACTCAGATCTTCGCTTACAGAAATATGTTGCTCATTTTCTTCTTCACTCCTTCCATTCCCCTAGGCTCCATCGAAGGATCTGATTAACACAGTACTATTACATTGTGTTACATGATAAATTTATGATTCATGACCAGTGTGACCAATTTCTGACTGATCAGCTGTATTGATTTTCAAAAATCTCCGGGAAAAGAGGCTGCCTTGAACAATATGGAATTGCAGCAGTGACCATGAACGCAGGGGAGGAAAGGCGAACAGTATGTGATTATATAAATGAAAAAATCTAAACAAAATCTTAGTGAAATTTATTAAAACCCTCATGGAGCACAAATACACAATATACTGTTTTTGTCTTTTACTTTGAGTCTCTCAACGTGAGGGAAATATTCACGACTTGATGCTTAATTGGCATCCAAATTATGTTTTCTTTCTTCTTTGTCTTCATTTATACAAGAACCATTTTCAGAGATGTCTGCCACCGATGACCACATGGAGTTTAAACTGCAGTAAATAGTGTCTTTATGCTGCAGGAAACACAACAAATCCATGTTTTACAATTTCCTTGTAATGTGTCAGTAAAAAACGGACAAAAATGAAACATTTTATTCGTGCCTTTCTTGCCCTGAGCTGATCCTCTCAGGCATCGCTTCTATTCCCGGCAGTATATTACAGCTATTGAGCTCCACCAATCAAATGTATATAGTTAGGTTGTTAGATGGTTAAGGTTCAGAGGAAAGTTTGATTAAGTGAATTTCTTCGCAAACATGAGATGAAGCATGACCTGGAAGGCTTAATGCAGGGATATTAAATTCCATTAGGATGCGCGTAGCTATGCATAAGTCAAGAAGTTTGATAGAATCTCATTTCTTTGTTCGTTAAATTGATTTATTGAGACGTTTATACCATACCTTTTTTTTACCATGTGAATGATAAGTATAAGTTATAGCAAGAGACATTAAAAACATCGTCCGTGAGTTTGTAAGAGTCTGAATAAGTAGGCAGTATAGTAAGATCCTCAGAAACGGAACTGTCCCTGTGTTCTACCATTATTGTTAGTAATAGTCAATATATTTACCGATTCATCATCTCATTGAGTATGTGTATATCTGGTGTTGGGAATGTTTATGGTGCAACGAAACCATCCATCCCTCTTAGTATTTCTCCCCTTATACACACTGTAATTGAAACTTTGTGGTTTGTTTCAGAATCTCCTAAATACTGAGGGATATAGAATATAGCATTACAGTGCTGACCTAATTATCTGACCTCCCCAATGCTATTCGTCTTTGTCATATAACCTCCTCACTATTTCCAAGGAAATCAATAGAGAAGCAACCATCCAAGAACTCACAGTGGGGAATATATATACACTAGATAGATTCTACACTAGATGTACTGATTTGTAAGATAAAGTTACCTCATATTGAATATTTCATTCACAGAATAGTGTACAAACCACTGAGGGGTAAATCAATATGAAAGAATAATGACATCTACTGTAAGTTAACTAGTGCTCTAAGTGTGAAATAGCATTGAGTGTGTTGTTAAATTTAGAAAAAGAGTGGTGGACTGGTAACAGATAGGTGTTAAGTTTTCCCAGTAGGGCGAGCGGAGGCAGCTTATTTTGGAGGCAAATCAGAGAGGAAAGGTGAAGAGTGACTCTCTCCTGCTGCTGAGAATCACATGACAGGTTGACCGAAAGCAGAGTCTTTGTTAACGATCAATGAAGCAAAGAGTCAAATTCTTGTCAGAGGTCACTGCCCTGCTGGTGGTGTGAAGCTAAGAACTGCGTTTAAGCCCTGCTATTGATGCAGTTGTGGGCAAACGTGGCTATCACCTGTGTGCTGTTTAAACCCTCTCATAATAAAGTGGAGAGTCCTCGTAAATCACTGGCGTAAAAACGGTGATGGATCCACGGCGGAGAGGAGCCATCGCTTGTGAAATGTCATAGAATACGAATGGCTCTGCACGTAAATGAATGTTGTCACAGGATGGTTTCTTGGAGTTCTCTGAGCTGACAAATCTCTGTGCTCAAGATAATAATTGCTTTGCAGCGCTTCGCTTTGCATGACATGACACAGAATGGTCATTTATCATTAATCATCCTTTTTAAAACACACCAACAGGAGTTAAATCTACGTTTATAGTTGATCTAAATTGGTCCGGGCTGAATGCAAGTCAGCCACTGCTTGGCTTTGAAGATAATTTTGTCTTACTTACTGTAGTACAGTTAACGGAGGTCAGCGCACCCACAGTTTGGAGAAGCAGACAGGGATTCTGCCACGGAAACAGAACAATGCACTTCTGTTTGATGGCGGGGAAACGTTTGCAGAAAAACATATTTTAGCAACATGAAAAAGGCCCACCTAAAAAAGTCAAATAAAATATCAGTTTTAGTGTATGCTGTGGCACTAACCATTGAACCCAACATAGGGTTGGGTATCGTTAGGGTTTTTGCCGATACCGGTACTACCAGCTGATGTGCCTGACATGGGGTCACACAAGCAGATGAGCACGGTGCATCCCTCTGCTTTTACCTGTATCCAGTGCATTCCATGCTTCCCCCCTTCACACGTAATTGTTTTTAAACATTTGTGGTATGTCCCGCTTGTTGTTAAACATTAGACCAGTTATATTATAATTCGGCATCGTAATCATGTTTACGGTAGCTTCTAACTCACCTAGCAGTAGGCAACCTGCTGCCAGAGCCATATAGAGAGAGAGTAGTCATAATGCTAACTAATGATAGCAAGTGTGGTGATGCCTCTGTTGCCTGTAATGTCCAGCCCAGAGAGCAACTATTTCAATAGACAGCTTTGGCACCAAAACCAAATTAGCAGTTTGGGTCAGAGTTACAGCAGCACAGGCCAGAAAAACACAAGCATGCACCATCTTTGAAATTTTAGAACATGAAGTTGGATTTCAGTCTGATCTTGCAACTTTCTGTCCCAAACAGTTGATCTGGCATAATATAGTACAGTTCAACATTTTGGGAAACTAGCTCATTTGTTGAACTGTTTATGTGTCCAGCCATTACTTCTGTTTACTGCCGTTAGTACAGGAGAGCTTTCTGTATTGGTTTGGTGCTTATCTCATGTAATTCTGTGTCATTTGTGGTTTGGGAATGAAGCATTTGATCTTCAGTTGCATACTTTAGTCTCTAAATGGTGAGACTGCAGGATTAACCTGTGATAGCAGTCTCATGAGTGGGTCAGACCCAGGTGTTCAGTTGAGTGTGTCATGCGTGGGTGTTCTGTGTAGGGTATATAATTAACAACATTTCATGGAAACGTGATCAAGATAATATGGTTTTGGCACCATGGATTTTTGAGTTTGAGTTAAGTGTGTTATTTCGCTTTAATGTGCTTTATACTTGTTTTTGTGCACTGGCAGCTTGTTTTCTCTAACCAACTCCTGTGATTGATTGATCTGACTGCGGCATCTGTCTCCCCAGGGCATTCAGCATGTTCATTGTTCACTTGTCTTTCTGTTGCTATAAAACTTTAAGGAGCAGGGCTGTTGGGGCTGTCTACGCATTTGCTTTATGCTACATATTACCAGTGCAAATGTCAATAGACACAGACACACTGTAGATGAAGTCAAACATTACACTTAGTTTCTCTTGGTATCCAGTTTGTGTGTGTAAGCTCTGATATGGTGTGTATTTGCAGTTGACTGTAGCATCAGGTATTTGAATGCTACCTTGAGATGATTCTTTGCCTTTTTAAGCCAACAGTCTAATCCTCTGCAGCCTCCGCGGTGGCCTCCTTATCTCCCTCTTATCTGTTTGTGGTGCACTTTATTTCCTTTTCCTCCTCCTCTGCTGTATCACTTTTCCCTACAAGGGCAACATCGGCTCCCCTAGACCTGCTCCAAATTGACCTGTCAGTAAAATCTGATCCTTTTAGACTGAGCAGGACTGGTCTTTTGCATGCCAAAGTCTTGTTGATGGGGGCCAAATGTCCTCCCGCTGCCCTCCAACTCACCACGGCAGCAAGAAAAGGTCTTCTAATATCTCCACAGTAACTCTAGATTATGTTGACACCCACAAAGAAGGTTGCGACAGCAGACGGGTGCGGACATTTCTCGCTAACCAGATCAGCAGTCTTTTTGAGCAGTGAGAATAGAGTTGGAATAGGGATGTGCGACAATCGTGGATCAATGCGAGCCAGAGCAAAATATGTCAGATCTGAGACTTTATAATGGAATGAGCATTGACAGGGAAGCTGAGCCCCGGCCATTGTTTGACCGTCTCAGTCATAAAAAATGGAAAGTGATCGTGTTTTGTCCCAGACAGACAGACTCAGAAAGTTCCATACAAGACAAATAATTTGTGCTTTATTTTTAGAGGATTGTTTCACATTGATAGAACTGTTAATCATAAAAGTAGACTTTCTAGCAGCTTGAGTGGTGTATGGTCTTAATATGACAAAGGTTTATAAAGTTGGTCAGATACACTGTGGGCCTGCTCTACAGTAAAGACAACAAACTGCTCCATCACCATTAATCCAGTTTAATCTCATTTTATTGGGTAAGTGTGGCTGGAGTAATAATTTCTACCATTGTGGGTTTTTCATTCTGAGCAATTTTTTTCCCGGTCTTATTTCCATGACTACAATAGCTGAAGCAAAATATTTGTCAGTGATGATCTAAAATGAGCACTGAGTCAACTGCAATTTTCTCGCTAATGATATTAATGGTTTGTAGTTTTCATCATGAAAACCATCAGCACAGATAATGTGCAGGGAGCTTGCCATTTAATGTTATTAGAAACAATCTTAGTTCACTTGTGTTGCTGTGTTTGTGGCACACTCGTCCACACAGGTCCTGGCTAAATCCAGTTGTCAGATTTACTGATTCGCACCGGTCCTTATTTGATTACCACATTGATGTAAGATGTTGGCAGCAATGTTGATGGTGAGGAAAGGTAAGAGTAACTGACAAGGACACTCAGCAAAGCACCAAGGTCCTTGTGTCATATACACCCTGCACCACCATGCCACTCCTTGTTGCTGAGCTCTTCAGAAAACTGCCTTCTCAGACTCTCTATATTAATGTGTGTTTTGAGCTGATCTTATTAGAAGTGCTGGGATAAAAATAGATTGAGGAACAGACCACTGAACACTATTATATATAGTATATTTATAAAGGAGAAAGTGGGTGACAGGACATCTGAGGGTTAATGGTATTGTAGTAAAACTACAACATAAGCAAAAAAGGACACTGATGCACTGAGGCGCCAGATATGCATGTTGTCACTTAATAAGTCGATTCCTTGTATTTTTAAAATATGTTTTGCAGCGTAATGAAACATATTGGCTCCAAAATAGAAATCATATAAAAAATAGAAACCATATAAAATACACAGTGAAATTTTAGGGGTTTGGTCTATCATGGCTCTACCCTTTGTCATAAGTATGTATGTTCTGTCAAAATCATGTTCATGAGTATTAGATGAGTTGACAAACTGAAGCTGTCTCATTGTTTAATTCAACAACACAACACAAGGTATTTGTGACCCAGTAAATATGAACGTGACTGATATGTTGTGCGGATGGGCGGAAGTCTCGGGCTTGTCCGTTTATCTACATTATGTCATGGTGAGGGAAGGATCATGGCTCTTTTATGGTTCAGTATATCACACAGAAGATAGAGGGCCATATGTCCAGGTCTGTTCATATTGCCCTCTGGCACAACGTGATGTATAGTGCAAGACATATAAGGCAATAGATATGATGTGCTACATATGGCCATTGCTCTGAGCTTCACTACATAAATATTTCTATAGGCTCTTCAGAAGAGGGAACATGAGAGAAGATTTGAGGTCTTACTGTTGTTCTTCCCCTCATGTGATTGAGTGTTTTGTCAAAATTGCAGTCATGTTTAACTATCAATGCAAATCAAATTTCCTACTCCAAGCCATCTCATATTTAACAGGGCAAAAAAAGTCCCTATTCTGAATTCATGCAATATAATGATAGCATAATAATACACTTTATTATTTATATGTATTCAAATAGAATTTTTGTGGTTACAGTGTCTGAATTCACAAATAAAACCCTCAAGAATCTACAGTCATTCTAGCGGCTCTGTGAAGATGTACAGAGGCACAGAGCTAAATGCAAATGTCAACATGCTAACATGCTAACATGCTGATGTTTGGCTATTGTCTACTATTTTATTTGAGCCTATTAGCATGATAACATTTGTTAAATGGCACTAAATACAACTCAGAGCTGAGGCTGATGGGAAGGTCTTTAGTTTTGCAGATATTTGGTCATAAACCAAAGCACAGTATTAGACAAATTAAAACATTGACCTGCTAGTGGCGCTAGATGAAAGGTCAGGGAATCGTGAATGTCTGTATAAAATATCCTGGCAATCCATTCAATAGTTGATATATTTCAGTTTGGACCAAAGTGGTGGACCGACTGACATTGCTATCCCTGGAGCTATCCTGCTACCATGGCTATAAATCATATTGCGAGTATGATTTCTACTCCTTCCAAGGATTAGGTGTGAGTGCATCACAAATGTAAAAAAATTTGAATGACTTTCAAACATTCAAAATAATGTCTTAATAATAATTCAGGCCAGTGCCAGTTGGCATTCATTGTTGTGTTAATTTAAGTAAACAGAAAAAAGCAGTGCAGTGACAAGAAGGAAAACCCTGGCTGGCTTTCCACCCACCAACATAACTGTTACTACATACGACTAAGCTGGAGGTGCCGCTACCTTTAGTGCATTCCCAGGTTCGATGTGGTGGTGAATAGGAACTTTACTCTTGTGTGCTTGTCTGTCATACGGCAGCAGAAAGGTGTGTGGACAAACCTGATAATTTCCTAAAGAAAAAGCACACTTGAAGCAGCATAATTGAGCCCACTGCCAGAACTTCAGTGCATGTTAGCACGGGTGGATGGCTGTTATTTCATTGATACTTCAACTGCGTCAGCATGCAATGCAGTGGCAGCTACTGGCCATTGAATTTGCAGAATTTGCAGGAGCAAAAGCAGATATCAACAACCACAGTAGCAAAAGAGAGCTAAGGTCCTGCCCTCTCTCCTACGTACCCTCTCTACCACTAACTTCTGTTATCACACATGCAAAGAAAAAACATAGAAATTACTATGATGGTTCAGTTATTTCAGGACATAAAATTTCTGTTCACACTGTTTAATCTCTTCTGAGTCCTTTTGCAAAACAAGGTCATAGGTCCCAGGAGCAAAAGAGGCACAGTGGTTGCATAAAGGTTATAAAACCAACATACTTTATGTGAACTTGTTTTGAGGGCCAAGTGATTACTTGCCACTACAATCCCTTCTTTAGGCTACATGTTGTTTGGATCTAAATGGCTTTTTGTGCAAATGCCTTGGTTAAAGCTGGAAAAGCATTAACTATTCAGCAGTGTGTAATGTTTAAAAAACAATACAGTGAAATATTCATAATGGGATTGTAATGGCTCAGAAAAGTGTTACTTATTGATGCAGGGCATGTGATGGAAATTTGGGAGTGGTTCTGGGTGGACAAACATGCTTATGAAACAGGCGGATTCTGCGAAAGATTGCTGTGCATCCTATGGAGCGTTTTAGCTGCCCTGGCCTTGTTTCTCACCGCCCTCCCTGTCCCACATTCCTCCTTACAGTAGCCAGGTCACCCCTCCATGCTTAAAAGCCAGTGCTAGCTCTTTTTTATTAATGCTATTAGCGGGGGTTGCATTTGTTAAAAGCTGTTTGTTTGTGGTCAGCCTCGGGAGACATGACTTGCCCAGACTTGGAAGTCCACCCTCACACACACAGACAGAAGCAGCAATGTTGTGCTTTGATGATATGATGATTGTATTTTTTTTTCTTAAAAGAAATCTTTGTCCTTCTCAGAACACTATTTCTTTCCTGTATTTTGCTTTTTTCTAACCAGCAGACTCAATCACCCTGTATGGTTGTCTTAACGAATTAATTCACGACTGCTGTCACAGCAAAAGGCTAGCTACAGGTATAGAGGTGTGTTATGTGTGTGCATGTGTGTGTGTATATGACTAGCGAAATGCTGACAAAGCAGGAAGTTAAACTGTTAAGGGTGTTTCACTGAAACCTCATGCACATACAGTGTAGTGGTAGTGCATGCATGTTTGTGTGTTTGTGTGTATGTGTTGTGTGTTGTGTGTGTGTGTGTGTGTGCGTGTGCGTGTGTGTCTAAGGAGTTGTTGTTTTTTATTTCCACCTGTGTATTTTTGCTGTGAACCACCTGGGAGTCATTCAACACCTTGATGCTTTTGTTGAGTCCAGCCTCAACCAGGGTGAGCTGTACAGAAACAAAAGACCTCCCCCATGACATAATACTCTCACACACACACACACATGTTTGTGCATGCACGCACAAAACCCATTGCCTCTGCTTTTCACTTCTAATTGGAGTACCATCGTTTCCCTCCCGGAGTCAAGTCCAGACTTGTATGTACTTGGGAAATAATAGGAGGTATAATGAGTCTGGGTCAATAATTGTGTGTGTACAGTATATGTATTTACATCTGTTTGTGTGTGTGTCTGTATCTTTCTATAACTCACAGATTAAATCTACATGTATTATTGTAGTTTTATATACTTATTCCTTGCCCTCTCTTCCCACATCTGCTACCTTTAAGTCTCGTTGGACCTCTGTGTTGCCTGATGTTTGTCTTGAGGCTTTATTGGTATTCCATAAGGAACTGCTGTCCACAGCAAGCACTTAAAAATAATGTATTTTTCCACATTCAAAATACACATCAAATGTAAAGCAAGCTTTGTAATACAGCACTCACAGCAACTGTGTTAAAGAGTGAATAAGTGTATATGTGCATGTGTGATGGGCTGTGCTGGCCTGGTGCAGTTGAATACAGTACCGCAGCTTTTGCTTGCACTCTGTCTTGTTAAATTTATAATGGTTCTAACCCCCCTCCCTCTTATGGAGCAGGAGGCACTTCTGCTGCCTGTTGTGGGTATGGACGCATGGTAGAGCAGGCTCTTAAGTAACAGTGAGGAAGTGCTGGGCCTCCTTTAAACTAGAAAGCCATGTGCATGATGTGTTTTGTGGTGTTCCAGTCAAACCATTATTAAATATAATGACTTTACAGTAAAGCAGTGTTTTTTTAGTCCTTATGTGTGTGTTTGTATGTGTCTTCTACAAAGTGGCTCATCAGCCCTCTTCCACATCTAGCAAAGATGCATCTTGTTTTGTTTTTTTCTCAATGGAAAGTGGCATGCCCGATAGGTTGCAAGCCATGTGCTGATTTGTGATTTATTCATATTAATTTGTGTATGAACAGACACGCAGGGAAAGTTTCTGAGGATTCAAATAGAATGGAAAATAGCATCTACTCATATCAATGAAGATATCTTTAGTCATGTAATCACAAACCGCAAAAGTGGGATGTGGGACAACATGATTCCAGTGCAGGCTTTTATCAATGTGGTCCAGGTTGTCATACTGTACGAGTATACATACATATTTATGCATGTATTATTTTACTAATGTACGGTTGGTTAAAAGCTGCTCAAATACTCATTAAATGTGATGCTTCAGAACAAAGTGACTTAAGGGGACTTAACAGTGACCCTAGCAACGAAAGAGCATTTTGAAACTACAGTGAATGAATGGTTAGCTCTGCCACCTCACAGCAAGAAGGTCCTGGGTTTGCATCCTTGCAGAATTCTACACACTAGTCCTTTAACTCTCCTGTCATTGTCCTTGACGAAGGCACTGGCTTAGAACGGGAGTTGATCCCTAGACGATGCACAGGCTGCCCACTTTGGATGGGTCAAATGCAGAGAACGAATTTCCCTACACGGAGCAATAAAGGATAACTTAATATAACTTAACCCATACATTTAAAACTAACAATAGTAGTATACAGGGCACAAGCCTCAAATTATTGGTGCTGGTATTGTCATGGTACTGCATTTGATCAGGTTAGACTCATTGAAAGACATTTGATAGGAAGTAATTTAACTTTATAGACCGTAATGCTGTCAGAAATATATGGCTTTTGAATTGTGAATGGAAAGCCAACTAAACACTAAGTCATGCAGGCCATGTGGTGCTTAAGTCCTGGCCCTGCTGGGTTTGTGTAACACCTTTTTATTTTATTCACTTGTATAGCCTAGTAGGAAGTGAAAGTAAAAACCAGCAGGGATATGCTGTCTCCAGCTAAGTTTAAGAGAATAAATTATGATGTCTTTTAAACACCAGAGTCTATGTAGAATTACCATGTAAAAAAAGAGATGTTATAATCTAAAGAGTAATCTAATGGAGACTTGTTTATATTAAGTCTAAATTACATTAATTTTATTGGCCAGTTGAGTCCTGGTCTTGTGTTCCTCAGAAACTCTCCTTGTCAACAGACAAATAAAAGAGTTAGTATGCCTCATTCGTCCAGCGTGTGCATCATGCATATAAATTTGATTACTATTCCTAATATATTCTCTTATTGTCTTGAAAGAAACAGTGAACACTCACTGTGTTTATGCACTGAGTGGTTACAATGATTACAGCAGCATAAAAAGAGATATACACAGCAGGAGTGCTGAAATACAGCAACTGTGACTTTTATCAGTGCATATGCACCTGTTTACACATGTATATACAGATGCACATGTATAAACTATGTCCTGTGTGGTTCCTGTTGTGCAGGATAGTAACCATTAGAGCTGAGAATTATAAATAATAAATAATTATATGTTAGTATGCAATGCCATGATTGTGTAAACATGATAATATGATATAGTTGACAGAGGAAGACTGGGCTCAGTGAATGGGCTATGTGTTTTTAATAAAGTTTCTTTTGTAAAAACAAAAAAGACCAAATGTATTACAGTGAGCATACGTATGTGGCAGGCTAGTTGAAAACAGGAGGAGCCAGTGGGGGAGAAAATGTTGGCTGTGAGGATTGTGATTGAATTTTTGGCTTTTGAAGATACTGAAATTATTATGAAATTATTTAAACACTGATTTTGTTTTCTGGCATACTTGTACAGTAGCAGTAAACAGTTACTATATCAACACCACGTTTCTCTGAATCCTTCATGTTATTTGCAACGTCTTTTTATAGTGGCCCATTTATGTTTTTATTTTACTTGAAAAAATACTTAATTAATTATAGCTAATTGTTTTTTTATGGCCTGTTTGTCTTGAACTCAAATCAACTTCGTCTCCCCATCATCCATCACAGCAGAAGAAGGGGGTGTTTGGCTCAGACATCTGATTTATCACCACTGACTGTTGTGTTGGCAACTAGAAAATGTACTGAGGCTCCATTAGTCCAAGTAGAGCATCTTGGCCAAGGCTCGGAGTCGTCTTATCCTCATCTACTACTAACATATAGTTCAACAGAATAAATGGTGTGTGCACGGCTGAGAAAGAGAGGCGTGTGAGGAAAAGTAAAAAAAAATGAAGATACAAAGACTTTAATTTTTGTTTGTAACGTATATCCATGCGCATACACTCACACGCATACAAAAGCATATAATCTAACACACACTGGTAGGTAGCTTTGGCCAGCAGTCTCAGTCAACTGCCACATGTTTGGTGTGCATATCCGTGTGTGTGTGTGTGTTTTGGAGCGTGGTACAATTCAGCCAATCACAGTCTGAATTGACCACACAGGCAACAACTCCCAGGAGCTGTGAGCTGCACAGTAAAACAACCAGAGAACATGTTCAAATACAGTGATAGAAATAAAATGATATCAACAGGCTGTCACAGTAGCTTTCTTGCTTTAAAGTATTTTTAAGGCTGTAGGGCTTTACCCGACTCTGAATTTTGTCAGTGGTATTGGATTTGAATGTTCAATACAACTATTAGTTTCTTTTTTTGTTCAGTGGTGCGCCACACTAAACTTCTACATCAGCAGTTTCTGTGGTGGAAACGCAGTTATATTAGTCTGTTGTTTTAGCCTACCTCACATTTTAAAGTTCTTCGTCATCTGTGATGTGAAAACATCAGATTTCCACGCAGTCAGAGAAAGTAAAAGTGTGCATCCTGCTTATAGTTCAGATATAATATCTCAGTGCACCACGGAGCGTCTCTGCTGCTGGGCTGCTGATAGTGCCGTCAGCTGAAGAGTCGATCGCAGTGGATGTCAGTAGCGGAGGTTGTCTATTGACTATGACTGTTTGAAGCAGCATATTGTGGAATTAGGTGGCTATGTACAGTATGTTTTTCTCACCCTGGAAAGTTTACTTTAAATGTTTAGGTCAAATATTTGTAGTAATGTGTACCCTTAATGGATTAGCTTAGTTTGGTTGTGTATAAGCTTAGTGCCCTTTACCAATAATCCAATATTACAGGGGACACCAGCATGTACGAGCAAAGGTGGAGCACTCTCACAGCAGGGTGGGACATTTTCTTTGTGCTACCACTGTATGTGCAGGGTTTCAGAGACCAAACGAGAATGGGCCAGAAAAAGGGAGAGTGTTTTTCCATTAAAGTTTTTACGTGCATATCCTGTGTGCATGTGTTTGCGTGCGTACGTTCATGTGTATGTATGCTACTTTATGTAACTTGAGTATGTGTGTGTGTGTGTATTGTTCCGCAAGGCTGCCTGCTTGTTTGCTAGTGTCCTACATCAAAGTGTAGTAGCCATGCAGTTTGTCTGAGAAGGCACGTTTCATTTCAGTATTTATGTGAGTGCAGGCTCTGTGAGTTATAGTAGTGGGGAGGTTCTGCCTTCAGATACAAATGGCATCCATCCAGACTAGAGCACTGTAGCTCTGATGAATCTGTTTCAGTGCAGATTCTCCCCACAGCAAATCCACTACACCACGGTCTAATGGAGCATATTAGTCTCCCCCTCTCTGTCTCTGTATGTGCTTTTTCTTCTGTATACATGTGCTTATGTGTATGTATGTGTAAGATGGCATGTCAGTGTGTAGGCTAGGCAGTATTTTTACTTGTTTACATATGTGCATCTTTTTGTACCGACCAATACAATCAAGAACATATCGTAATATGATATTACAGTTCTGCATTTTTTAAACTTAATTTGCACTTTTTCCCAATCCCAACTCACAGCACTGTTATTCTGCTTTTGCATCCTCACGTTGTCATAAAGTTAAGTTAACTTTAGTGATTTTGATACAAATCTGTATAGTATAGAGCTATATGGCCATCTTAATGCAATACTCACACAGTGTATGTTGATAGATAGATATAGTCGTGTTCTTGGTTGTTGTAAACATTCCTCCTCTCCATACTGGCCATGAATCGACTGACTTGAATTTTGCTTACTCAGGCTGCTGATGCCTCATCATATTAGCTTTGGTTAAACTTTAACATTGTGAATTCTGCCCCAAATCGTTTACGGTGTATGAGCATTAGGAATGGATCACTTTTTATGAACAGGAGGAATGATTACAGCAACCAATATTGATATAATATATAATATAACAACATTAGATAGACCCAAAAAGACCCGAACCTCCCCTTTAATTCATTGGTTTAGCAAAGAGGCATCCAGTGCATTCCAATCCCCTTTATCCATTATACTTTTGTCTCTTTCCTTCCCATGGCTCCTCTGTCACTCTTAACTCTCCCTCTTACACACACAAACACACTCATCCCTGTTCTCTTTTCCCTCTCTAGCCCCTCTCCCTCTATCTCCCCCCTCTTTGGTGCATATGGAAACTCTAAGAATAGCCCTTGTCACCTGATGGGCCTGATAATACTGTATTGATGCCAGCCCTACACTGCCCTGCACTACCCTGTGTGGGAGTGTATGCTGCAAAGTGAGCGAGTGAGTGACTGCTCGAGAGCCTGCGCATCTGTGTGTGTGTGTGTGTGTGGTTCTCACCAGGAAGCAGGGGATCAGTGAGTTGTTGACATCCAGAGTCCTGTTCTGCAGGAGCTTAAGTTACCCATGGGGGACACTGTTGCTGATTAGTGCAGCTAGACGCAAGGGGGACAGGGGACACACAACTGTACCCCTCTCTCTCTGTGTCTCTGTCTGTGCCTCTCATTTTTACCCCCTTTCGTCTCAACCAGTATCGCTTCCTACCTGCCTCTCTTCTCCTTTCCATCTTTCCTGTCTCTCTCCGTTTAGTCATGCCTCACTATCCGACAGCTTTCCACTCCTCTTTCTTCTCTCTGAGTCACACGTCAATATCTTTGTGTACACTTAACCTTTCCACGTTTTTCCTGTGCCTCTCGCCTCCCTCTGCTGATCACACACTGGATCTTCTGTGATGACACATGTGGTTTATTCAGCGGAAAACACTGTGTACTCTGCCTGCATGCTATTCTATCAGAGAGGAAAACGGGAGGATGGAGAAGCAGAGGGGAGAAGGAGACAGTTTTCATTCTTTGTGCTGATAATCCAGCCCAAAATTGTCAAAAGGCGGTATTTGAGTCATAGTTAATCTTAAGCTTTCCTGGAAGGAAGAGACTCAGACCTGGTCTAATATAATAATTCCTGCGCCTGTGCTTTCTCACAGAAAGAAACATGATCTCATTTTAGTGTGCCATTTACAGTATAAGTGGAGTTTCTCTCCAAAATGAGACATCCACCGTTGATGCTGACTAGCACAGAATGTTGACTTGCAAAAAATAAACAAACCTCAGTCCTAATGGTATAATAATATATTGGTGTAACCATGACAGCCCTGATTTAAGACTGGCCAGGGACTTTTATTGCTTGTTAAATTCCTCCCTCTGTCTCTCAGTTTACTCTATACTGTGTGCTTTTAAATAAAGGCAAGAATGCAAGGCAATTTATAAGTTACACCATCATGAAGCTTATGATGTTGAGTTTTTAAAACAGCTTCCGAGACTTGATCGTTTCAGTTGCTGTAGCTTCGTCCTGTTGAATTACATTGCGTTGCAGGTGTTTCTAATATTTATTCTAACCTTATTGATGTAATGACTAAAGACTGAAGACTTGTTGGATCAGTGCATTTTACTTGTTCAGGCTGAGCCTAATTCTACTGTACGTAAATGGTTCAGGTTGGTCAACTCCGTGTATCGCCGTTTGTCTGCTAGCTGAGAGGTGTGTCTATATCTGAAACTGTGAAACTGTCTGGTTGAGGTGTTGCTGTTGTAGCCATGCAGAATCTAAACCTGTCATTATCAGGGTTTGCTAGACACTTTCCTTCCCCATAGAAAGCCTCGGCCACAGCTGGGGATTGAGGAAACTGACAGCCTGAGCCAAAGTAAGCTTGCTGTTGTCCAGTATTGGCCAGAAGAGCTGTGCTGTGTATGACAGCATGAGTGTGACTCCAAAATGTTTATTTATTCATGAGATTGTCAATGGAAATAAAATATGTTTAATGTATGAAGGAAAGCATTCACTGCTTTACAAGATTTGCTACTTTAAATTCAGTATATTTGTGTTTCTGACTGTTGATGATGATATTTCACAATGTCACCTTGGGTTTTGGTAAATTTTAAACCACATTTTCACTATTTTCTGACATTATGTAAACTGAGATATGAAAAAATTTCATTTGATTAACTGAAATAATAATTAACAAATATTGCAGCCTTTCGAGATTACAAAGCAAAGTTTCTGGGAAGACTATGTTGCGCTACTGCCCCTCCTCCAATGTCTAGCTACCAGTTGTTATCGCACTCTAAAAAACGCACAGGATTGAAAATAAGTTGAAGAAACAGCCATTTCTGTTTTTAGAAAACACTACTGAGTCCTTTTACTGTTGCAGTAGCAGAGAGCAGCCATCACTTGTGTTTTACCCTGCGGTAGAAACTTGTCATGTGTGTTCTTCCTCCAGATTCCAAGTGAAGTGAGTGTTGTCTAATTATGACATAGTGCAGTTAGTGTGTGTCACTCTCCCTAATGATAAGTGACTGGACACAGAGGATAGACCTTGTTGTACACCTCACATGCTTTATTCATGTCGACTGTACAAGGAAACTGCATTGGGGCAGACAAGCATGTTTCCGCCCGGATCTGAGGAAAGAAGCTTCATTTTGGGGAAGGGGTGGAATGGGAGTCTGCCCATTTTCCCCAACCTTTAATAATGTAGCACATGTTGTTTTTAAAATATTTAGAGAGGCAAAGTTCCACGCTCATTCCTTGTTTGGCTAACATAATGTAACCAGTTTACTTTGGCTGATACAAATTTTTGACCTGCAGTATGTGCTGTATATCATTTAAATATGTGTATCAGTTTTGGGAGGAATAATGTCAGAGAAACCATAAGGCGCAGAACAGCTGGCTTTAAGAATTTAATTAGACGGCAAGTTTTTGTAATCCATCTTGCACTACTGAGCACAGACGCACCCTGAGTCCTTGGGCGTTATTGCCACATATACCAAACATGCAGAAATTTGGAAATGTCTGACGTCCACTTTAGAAAAATTTAATTAAATTAAACTTCCAATTACCGGTGTCCTGGAGGCATTCCTCTCTGCACACTGTTTTTCTAACTTGAGTTGAGTGACTTGTTGATATATATCATTAGCCTGTAAGACAATATGAGGAAGTTATGGTGCTATAACAACCTACACCTTTTTAGAAAGCCTTTCCCCAAGATTTTGGAACAACCAGGAGGAGGAGGCAGGAATTTGCTCTCATTCAGCCACACAAGCATCCCAAAGTTTGGCCCTGTGCAGGCCAGTTCCTCTTAATAAACTCACTCAGCCTGGCTTTGTGCAGTGCTAACGGGAATTGTCGCCACAAAGTTGGACCCTTAATTGGAACGTTGCCATATTATGATTAAACATATACTCTGTATTGCCCACTCTTACTTTAATTGTAGATTAAGGCAGTGGTTCCCAACCTGAAGGGACCCCTTTTCTGTGATTGAGTGGATTGACAACCCTTGACTAAGTGATATATTTTATGAAGATTTTGTTTCATATTATATACCCGATAAACTGTACAATGAACCCAAGTGGTGAAAACAATAACTGCAGGACGTTTGTGTAAACCAAGCGATTTGGATGAATTTTTAGCAGATTATTTCCTGTGAATACTGATCAGAGATTAGTTTTCCTTCAATTCAAGTTATTATACAATTTTATGTCTGTAATGTGTGTTTTGAAATGTTTTAACAATCATGCATGCAATCTATGTAAACAATAGCTTTTACTTTTCTCCACGAAAATTACTGCAATATAGGCTACAGCATATATTTTCTTACACCCCTTAAAATTAAGAAGGCCTCCGACCCTATGTGAAGCTTTAGCGCCCCATAGTGGCCGCCTTGACCCCCAGTTTGGGAACCACTGGAGTAAGGGTTGTTGGTATTCAGAATGGGTGGAAGGATTTCCTCGTGATAGGTGAACAAAGGCAAAAGCAATCAAGCTCAGACTAGCATATCAAGGTGTTGTTTCACACTGTTGCCTTCCTTTGAATATTTAAAGCATGTCGGGGGCTTTTCCTTATGCCCCAGAAGGCAGTAGTGCTAAACCACAATAAGCCTTCTTTACGTGGCAGATAATAGTAGCAACAGGGAACAGTACTGGTTCGACTGTCAGAGAAAGAAGGGCCAGTTCCTGCTAAGAAG
This sequence comes from Morone saxatilis, assembly GCF_004916995.1. Classification (NCBI taxonomy): domain Eukaryota; kingdom Metazoa; phylum Chordata; class Actinopteri; family Moronidae; genus Morone; species Morone saxatilis. The sequence continues at coordinate 19,280,767 of NW_023340095.1, read as the reverse complement.
TCTCCCCACAGACCAGTGTCTCTTCCATGAACTCGCTTTGTCTTGCCTTAGCTTACTCCAACTCATCTCTCTGTATCTTGCTGACACACTCATCTCTGGTTTGTCAATTTTTTCTTTGTCTCTTAACAACCACTTATTCTCATCTTTGAAAATTGCCTCCCTTTTACTCCTCTGTACCCCCTCACACCTTCGCCTCGCTTTTAAGTATCTGATGTGTCTTTACCACGACACCTTTGAGCTGGTAAATGTCAGGTATACTGGATTGCTCCACCTCCTTGCATTGTTAACTCATTAGTCCTCTGATCTTGCACACTCACTCTTTCTGTGGATCACTTGTGTAAATAAATGTGCCTGTGTAGATGCATACTTCTTAAGTTATAGTGTGGAGATAGATGGGTCACAGTCTAAGAGATGTACCTGACTAAACTGTGGTTTTAACCTTAAATGTGGAAATGTAGCTGCGGTCGCCTGAATAGATCTGCTGTCCAACACCGGGATCTTTTTTCTAGTTACACAACTTTAACATCCCAAATTGCCTTGTTTGTAAGTGATAAATTCGCAGATGACTATCAGGTGCCATTTTCCCACCCCGTGAGTCAGCTCTCATCATGTTCCAGGAGGTGAGAAGCCTTCCCAGGGTTACAGACACAACAGTAGCAACCACCTCCCCTAAATACCTCATTCGCTGACAGAAAGTGGCGCCCCTGAATGTCTCAGACAGACTGCGACTCCACAGTAGATGATTCACTGACGCCGCATTACCAGGTTCACTGTGTGTTCAGGAAGGCACTGTCTATCATGCAAAAGCAGTAAATTAACCATTAACCTGTTTTGCCGTCATCATGGCCAACAGAGAACAGATGGTGTTGTCAGAGGATCTTGTAGCAGTGATATATTTTTAATGTACTGTAAGTGCTGAGGCTGAGAGGAAGTAAGGAAACGCCGAAGCTGCCACTGGTTTGACAGGCAGACTCTGTTCCTCATGGTCCTCCTTACATTTTGATACCCAGAGGAAGTAATGGTGTCACCATGCTATGGACACCTATCCATTTTGAATACAGCTGATGTTCACAGCTGCAGTTCACTGGACAGTTCACTGAAGGCGTGTTGGTGTCCTCAACTGACATCAAGCAAATGCCCATGCCATGTATTGAAGCATATTAGTTTGAAGGGGCATAAAAATAGAAACGACAGACCATAAATGCTGAAAGAACTTTAAATGTGTCAATACAGTCCCAACTCAAGGTATCCTTAGCTTTTTCAGTGAATGGATTTGGACACTAAGTTGTCATGGAGATGGATCTGATGACAGATCAAGGTCCCCTCAGTAGCATTTACAGTTCAAGCCTGTAATTGTTTTTGGAGCAATGAGTTATGTCAATTAATGTGTCTCTCATGTTACGTTTATATTATTTTATATTTTCTATATATTTATTTATATATGTATATTTTTATATATTATTTATGAGTTTGTGTGCACAACATGTTGTTGTCCAAAAAACTAGAACTGTGATTTTTGCCTGCCAAGGACCCACAACACTATTAGACACCTTTAAAAAGTCTTAAATTATCATTAATGTTGAAGACACAATTGTGTTGAAGACCAAATTGGCTCTTCTTCAGTACAGAGGAGTAATATGTGTAAATATCTGCCTACCTTTTTTACACATAATAGTTTCATGTTTTAAAAGCATGCTTATACTGTATATATTTATATATTTAGTTACTTATACTGTACACCTACTGTTCTCCTTTATCAGGTTCAGGCTATTTGGGATTTCAAACCTTACTCATGGACGTTGTAACTGCACATCTTCTTGGAAGGGATATGCATACATACAATTAAAACAACTCAAAGTGCCACAATAGGCTAGCCTAGCTTACTTTGGCTGACATTTCTCCCTGGACCAAATACATAAACAATAAGTAGAATTGTTGTATTTAACACTACTGATGTAATTTTAAATACTGAGAAAATTAAATTTCAATTAGTGTGGTGGCAATTCTTTAAATAAAGC
>NW_023340095.1:19257851-19278649 GCF_004916995.1 Morone saxatilis | reverse complement strand
AGGTACATAGTAGTGGAACAATTCTTGTGTGCTAATGCGAGAAATGACTGCAACGAATGCAGTGGGGAGCAGACAAGTCCAAGAGCTGACCCTTGGCCTGAGGTGGGATTCTCTTTATAGCTCTGTGTGTGTGCGCGTGTGTGTGTGTGTGTGGTGTGTGTGTGTGTTTGTGCGTGAGAGAGAAGGCATGAATACACTTACACATGTGGTGCTACAGTAGCACATCGTTGAGCATTTAAGAACCACTTGACATATTCATGCCCATCTGTTGTTTAGAGTCAACACAAGGCGGTGCTCCAGAGAGATGGGAGGAAGTGTCAGACCACATCGGGTTTGTACTACACTGAAGGTCCAGACAAAGTCATTTCTATTTGTTGGGGTTTTAGACTTGTCATCCTATTTCTTATTTGCATGTTGACGTCAACAAGCAGACGAAAACTTTCCAGAAAGTCTCCTAATAATTTCTGGAGAAGAAGTACGTGGCCAGGATTTTTAACAACCCCCTAATACTTTCTTACAAAATGGGAGACACTAATCTGTTGTCACTGAGCGTTCTTCTAATTCCTAAATATAAGAATTGCTGAACAATTTAAATCCTGTTATCGGTGTTCAGTGTTTTTTTTTTTGTCTGTTAAGTGCAGTTGTTAATACTTTTTTTTACAATACTGACAAAATGACCACCAACATACAGGTAGAAATTGAAAAAGACCATGATGTACCTCTTCTTTATTGCATGTGATGAAAGCCCTTGTAATTTAGTTTTCGATTTCCTCTTCCGTTTTTCCTCTATGCTTGTGGCTTACACACATTGTACTCAGTATAATGTGAAGCTGAGTGTGAATGAATGATAGCTGTGTCAGTTTGGAGTGTGTGAATGAGAGATGAGGTTTGTGCATATTAGGGTTGAGTATCTGTGGACGTTGAGAAGCACTGAGTGGCATTTGTGTGTGTGTGTGTGTGTGTGTGTGTGTGCAACGGCAAGACCCACTTACAGTATAATAAGAGGAACAGTTGGATGAAGCTAAGCAGGTTGTCCTGGATAGTATGGTCAAAATATGGGTCAAGACCAGATCCTTTACAGCTCCATGCTTCACTTTAACCCTTCTGGCTATTGTGCTTTGCCTGTGCAGTGTCTTTGTGTGTGCCAGCATGCAGGTGTACACGTTGAAGCATAAATTTGTAAAACTCATGCACAGTTTCTCATGTGTTTCACTGCTGTATTCATCTTACTGTATTTGCTGTACCAGCTTTACTTGTCCCCCTTCACGCAAAAATATGTTTTTTTTCTTGTTCCTATAGTTGGATGTTTGAGCTTCACTGTGTAGAATGCTGTATGTGCCGAGTTTGACACTAGAAGGATGTTTTTCACATTCATCTGCTGAAAGTGGAAAGTTTCCCTGCTCAGTGGAAATCTGATTTTGTGTGGCCTACGAGCCTGATATACCACATCACACATAATACAGGAAATAGTTGTAGTTTGGAAATCAAATCCGGTTTCAGCATGAAGTATGATGTACAAACCTCCAGTGCACACAAACTGCAGACAGACTTAACAGTTAAATAAGGAGACATCTTGTGTCCAGCATATTCATATATTCTGGAATGAAAAACATCAGATACACATTATTGTTCTAAGCGACTATTTGTATGCATGTCCTAATACATGTCTGAAGGGAATCTTTACAAAAGTCACTGCAGTGCTGTCATTGGTTTTGTATCACATTCTGTTTTTGTCATGGTTAAAAAAGCGCAGCTTCATATACTGTTGTTTTTCCAGTTCTCACAGTTTTTATTTGTTCCACTCCTGGATCATTGATGTCACAGCTTTATTCGTCCCTCCCACCCCACCGTGGTGAGTTCTGAGTGTCCTATGGGTGTCACAGCTTAATCGGTCCCTTTGGCCAGTGTGTAGTCAGAGTGAAGGGCACTGCTGCCATGGCTGACTGATCATCTGAACCTGTCCGTCAGCACCAAAGTCGTACCCACTTAATCAGATGGCTGGGTATAAGTTTACCTACATATCTAAGTGTGTTTCCAGGTGTGTTTGTGATTTAGTGCCCAGGGGGATGTGTAGAGTGAGGACCAGTCTCTTGGTTGATTGTTGAAGCTGTGTCACAGTTGGTTTGGAGAACGAAGAGTGGACGGATTATACTGTAACATGACCACCTGTCACTACCTAAAGGTTTACTGGCCCTCCTGTGACATGAAATTGTTCTTTTTGATTCTTGGTAATGACTGTCAAACTGTGACAGACTTTAATTGCTTTCATTGCTTCACAAACTTTGTGCTGTAACTGGACTGTTAAATTACTGCACATTTGGACCAACTCCTACAGTACCCTGATGCTCACTGTAAATCACTCAAAAATATATGTGCAAAATATCCACATTAGTCCACTTTAGTGTTACATATTCTCTTATATTCTTTACATATTCAAATTTGTTATGGAAAGAGAAGGAATACCTTTGTAGCTGAGATAGTGGCCAGCAAGACCAGACATTAAATTGCAGGCACCTTACAGAGCTGTGAATGAAATGACCTACTTTGCCATTTTTATACTGTCTACTTGGAAAAAATCTGTGAACCCCAAGATCAGCTCTTTGTAGTCTTTCCCACTCAGATTGCGTGCAGTTTGTAGATTTTAATATTATCTTCCCAGCACCTTGCATGGCTGCCCTGCCATGAGTGAGAGAGTGTGTGTGTGTGTGTGTGCGCCTGTGTGTTTGTGCGTGGGTGAATTAGAGGCATTGTAAAGCGCTTTGTCCTATTTAGCTTGAAAAGCGCTATGTAAGTGAGGTCCATTTACCATTTTGTATTTACTGAAGGAAGGTCTCCTCTCTGAATAGGCTCACAGTATTGTACAGTGGTGCTGCTGTCCGTGGTGCTGAATTCAAGCTGGTCCAATCTACTTCCTTCAGTTTTTTTCATATTCAGGTTTTTGAGTTCATACATCTTGTATGTCCCTTGCTTCTATTGCAGACTTTTACTTTGTAATCCATGCCATGAATGTCAAGAGCGGCTTAAAATGCCTCTTAGTGCATTATTTATACATTTTTGAGTTTGAGAGTTTGGGTCTTTGGCTTTGTCATGTTATATTCCCATCAAAGGCATTCCTTTTTAGGGTTTATTCATTTTGCAGATATATTTTCTAGCAATAGCTGACAGTCAAGAGAGAGAGATGGAGAGATGTTGCTTTGTTTAGTTGTCATTTACCAAGCCTCTCTCTATTACCATTTGAAATCAGCAGCTCCATGCTTCATTACACCACTCCATGCCCAGTTACCATCACTGTCATTTCAGCGTAAATACACCGTGTTTTCTCTCTTGCTATGAAACTTTAGTTCACACAGTAAAAGTTACGTTGTGACTTACAGCGCATGAAACATTTTAAATTTTCTAGAAGTATTAAATCAAATGCTTCTTCACTTGCATTGTAGTTTAAAAGCAATTTTTTACCGCTCATCAGGAAAGCTTCATCAGTTTCATACTAATGCACAGACTACACAGTCAGTCTACTTGCCTTTGATTAACTAGCAGAAGATATCCCAAGGCCTAAATGACACAGAGTTGTAAGCATTCAACCGTATTTTTGTGTGCACATTGGTTGCTTTGTGATATGAGTATACTCCAAGGGATGGGAGAGTAATAGCTGGTGTAGAAGGGCTGTTAGCCAGGAATCAATGCAAGACACCCCGTAGCTCCTGTAAGGGTCAATGTTAGGACAATGGAAACATATTGTAACCCTAAAACATGCTAATGTTATTCTCCTTATCACATGTACAGGAATAGTGTGTAGATGTGTAGATGTACAATGGTCATACTCTATATCTCAAACAATCATAGCTCATCTGTATCAGTGCATAGATGGATAGATGCTGATAATGAGAGACATAGAGATGAAGAGATAGAGACACAGAGCTCCATGGGAGAGTACATCATGAGTAGGAGGTATGCAAGCGTCTTGGGAGCTTGCCTGCAGGTTAAGTGAGGCTCTTGGAGAATCTGGAGAGCCTCTTTATTCATTTAATTACAGGTTCAGCACAAAGTCTTTGATTAAAGACTTTCTTATTGAATTCAAGATAGTTTTAACAATCCATGAGTATGTGCAACTACGGTGTAGTACATCTCATGTTAAATTAGCACCATGCCCTCACTGCACAACATGTGTAATCCACATGCAGGAAGAGACATTTAAAATGTGCGCTCTATTGTTGTCCTCCATGTTTAAAATGCTTAGTTCAGTCCTCTGAGCCAGGTTAATAATAATAATAAATTTCAGTCCTCTGAGCCAGGTTAATAATAATAATAATAATAATAATAATAATAATAATAATAATAATAATAATATTAATAAGCATTGTAAGGTGCCCTGAAGTCTCCTCATTAGGTTATCCTCCTTGATCAACAACCCAACATGCACGGACGAGGCATTTAGTCAGTAAACTTGTTCTCACGTGGAGGACATACAGTGTTGGATATAGGATGTTCATAGATCACAGGAGCAATCTTGGCTAAGTGCCATCTACCAGCCCACCTTCCTATCTCATCCATATGTGTGTGGCTACACGCTCATTAGCTTGCTCTAATCTTTTTTTGTTTTGCATTTTAAGGTTTTACTGATCAGATTAAGTGAAAAATTTACACTTTAAGTAACCTACAGTCTATTAATATCCAGGCTTTTATGCCTATTACACCAGAGCTTCAGCAACACTTTCAGTGATAAAACATGTAAACGACACCTGCACCATAACCTCTATCTGTTTGGATTTATTTTTACTCTTCTGTAACTATCAGTGGCAGGAATTATTGATTGTTGAGTATTTTGCAAAGAAAAAATCAATGAAGAACTACTTAATCAGTTGCTCATGGATACATAATACATTTACTGCTTGATGTAATAGGTATCAGCTGTCTGATGGCAACCTCTGTTTTTTTTGTTTTTTTACATAACTATCGATGTTATTTGTTATTGATTAAATGTTCCACTAATGTGTGTTTGAGTGTTTGTACACCTCTCAATTATGAATACGCTCTCAATTTACATCTCAGCTGACATGTGTGGGTCCAGGGAAGTGCGGGGATGTTGGAGCTATTGATTGTAGTCAAGGGTAAGGGTGAGGGTGAACTTTACTGTTGTTTGGATGGGATTATCTCTGAGACAGTACACAGTGTGCATATGCTCACACACATGCTCATATGCTGCACACTGCAAAAACCATCCCAGATACACACGCATCCTGTAAAAGTTTGAGCATCTGCATTTGTTCTACTTCCTAAACTTTTACTTTGAAGTAAACTCAGTCCCTTTAAGGCACCAATCGCTACTGTCTGCAGAGTGGAGTTCAGTATGAAGTGTGCTGGACTGTTTAGCTAGGTGCCTCTCAAAGTAGGCTGTTTGTAATCGAGGGGGGTTTATTATAGAAGGACAGAGGATATTTTAAAACAGATAGCAGCGTTCTGAAAGCCAAGGCTAGCTCTAACAGCCCTGATTCTGTCTTGGTGATTTACACCACTGTGTAGTGTAGGTCTTCTAGAGGCTTTTAACGCAAAGGACTGGGCCTCTATTGGGGCTGTATCCATGATGAATTACCTGGTGGTTATGAGATAACACGCGTCAAAGTGCTGCTGTCACACTCTCACAATGCCTGCACAGCGGTCACACACAGAAAACAATAGCCTGTGTTTTTTTTCTCACTCTAAACAGACAAAAGTGATGACAGGGAGGGGTGCCAATGTTGTAGCACCTAGCTGAATTAAAGATATCAGAGGTGTTTATTTAGAATATACGAGTCAGTGTCAGTGACAGTGACAGGCAGAATAGAGATCCGCTAATCATCCAGGGCAATTTCGCTGTACTTGAACTGTGAATGTTAACGCATCAAAAAGCTGAAAATTAGCCTTTTACTACATGTCGTTATATATGTTTGATAGTGTTTTGACCTCATGTGATTCATTAGAATTCTCCCTCTCTTTATCATCCACTTTATGTGAGGGCCTCTCATATATAAATGTATGTATTTCCCTGCATTTGTGCGTGAGTGACCTCTCTTCCATCAACATATTGGAATGATGCTTTTTGCCTCACGGTGCTTTTAAAATGAAGGAGCAAAGGGAGTCTGGTGGGTGAGCGGAGAGGACCAGCCACAGCACTTGTCCATGGTCCTCCATGATGCCCCAGTGAGCTCTCAATGACAGGTTTTCCCCTCTGTCCACCTCCAGACTCATCACCTTTGAGCACGGAGGGTCATGAATATTCAACAAAGTGTCCACTGTTTATTACTATGCAGCAAAGATCAATGTGTGCCCTCTGCATTTGAACACACTCTAATCTCTCTGCTACTGTACCAGCCAGCGTGCTGGACAGTAAAGGCCAGAACCACTGAACCGTTGCTAGCATTGCTCACTGACACTTTGGTGTAGTGACATTATGTGAAGACCTGAAGAAATAATGAGTGAAATGCAAGGGAGACACCTGAAGCTGTCCGAGAGGGAGAAACTCCTCCTGCACTCACTTTTTGGCTTTGTTTCTCAGTGGGAATGCCATGCCATGTACACAATGCTTGTGCTAAAATGCTCACCATGAATAAGCTGAAAATTAAACATTTGGACAGCTCCAACTCCCCCCTCTGCAGCATGCCAAATAAATATTGAGTTTATGAGTTTGTACTCATTCTCTAATTGGCAGCAGACTTTGACTGTGACACCGTAGAACAAATAATTTAATTCCAATTTGGTATCCCTCCAATCATTTACTTTCAACTCTGAAAATAATAGAGCATAATAGGCCGTATATATAGTGTAGCTGTGGTAATTGCTGGAGAATATGATATACAGTAAGGCAACATCCAAGTAAGTCAAACCAACAGTAGCAGTTATCAGAGGTACGCGGCCCTTTAGAGTAAAATCTAATGTATTTACATGTCGTTTCTCAACATGAGAATATGTGCCTCTGCCAGCGGATGCACATTGTCTTCCCCCAACCCATTTAACATGGGTGAGCTTGCAATGTATTTAATCAGCTAATGCTGCACTAGGTTGACTTATCCTGATGAAGTCGTGCTAACACTCGTATTGAGTGTGCCGTGCTGAACAGCTGAACTCAGCCACTTACTCAGTCCAACAAAAAGAGAGAGGGCTCATAATAAAATAGTTTTATTGGGAATACTCTAGCTAGCACATCAAGGGCAGTAGGAGGAAGGAGGAGGTGGGTGGGCTCAATGCTGTTGGGGGGGTAGTAGGAATCGGACAGACAGGACTTAGAACTAGCTGTGTGTGTGTTTGTGGTCTGTGTTCAGATGTTTGTCAATAAAATATGTCCTACAGGTTTAGGTAGAAGGCGAGTTGTCTTCATTGAAAGCGGGATCATATTGGAGTGTGTGAATGGAAGAAAGGACTCGTGTGGGTGGACTTTGTGTGTGTGTGTCCCTACTGTTCATATTTTCTTGTGTACACACATGCATATAGGTGGGAGCAGGAGGCGGACCAGTGGGTTTGCACACCAAATGATTCAGCACTTCATGGACAAGATTCATGTTTTATTAGTATGGGCGCCCATAAATTACATGTCCTGGCTTTTCTGCTGCAGCAGCACAGTGTCGTTCTCTCTCTCTCTCTCTCTCTCTCTCTCTCTCTCTCTCTCTGTCTCCACTCTTCTCATACTCCTTCATTTTTTTTGCTCCCACTTTTTTAAATTTTTCAACCTTTCCCCTCTGTTGCTATTTTGTTGCACACTAAATGTCCTATGAATTTATCGTTTCAATATATTTTAAGGATGCTGTATATGTAAATGTTGTCAAAAATCACCCTCAGTAGAAGTGCCTTAGGATGTTTGCTGCTCAACCTACTCGTTTGGCTATAAAGTACACTGTGGCAGAGAGACGTGCAAACTTGACTCAGTGTGTTTACCTGTGCACCATGTGTAGGCTTGTGACAAGCCACTGAACTTACTGAAGTGTACTTGGGGGAGCTTCTTGTGTGTTACTTAGCAACGGTGTGCTTGCACTGCAGAGTCTGTTTTAGTTTTCTTACAGAACGCCATCTCTCCCCATGTCCCTCTGTAAATGTGTATCTCAGTGTGCATACACACAGAGAAAGAGACAAAAACACAAAGTCAGAGTGAGACACTTGAATTGACTTCTCTGTGTGGTGAATCAACAGATGTGTCAGGAGAGCTGATGGAATAGCTAGACTCAGGGGAGTAACTTCTCCTGGCTCTGCAACTGCAATGTATACCTGGTCTCTGTCCTCACCATCTCTTCACTGACAAGGTAAAATTTTTTTTAGGCTTTTAAAACAAATCTGGACCGTTTTGCCTCTGGGATTTTTACACAGAAATCACAGGGATTGGTTGAATTTGCATTAATTGTTGCAATCATAAGCATCGCAAAGATAGATAGATACATACATTCATTAAACATACATTAAACATACATTAAAATAAAATTAAAAATTAAATTGTGTTAAAGTGTTAGTTGCTAACTTTGTCTGTCGACTGTTTGGTGTTGGATTAGCGTACAGTGGGTTTATATTTGTTTTTTCATCTGAAACTAGCTGATGCTTCTGGAAGCAATTTGATGGGAGCAGTGAGAGTGAACCAAAACAGTAAAGATGTAGCTGTAAAACCAAAACAGTGAGCTGAAAGACCCTAAATCTGCAGAGAACTGCTGGGTCAGCTAATATTTCTGCACATTTCTGGTTTGATTTGATTTTTTTTATTTTTAATATAAAAATAGTGATTAGTTGAGCTTTAAGTCTGACTTTCTGCACAAGACATTTAAGATATCAGGCTTGTTGCCATGAAGTTGCGTTTATGTTCTTGCATAGGAGAGGTTTTACCAGTGCCATCAGCATAGAATTCTCTACAGTGAATGGGGTTGGTAGTCTAATCAATGGTCCTATCATAACCTTGTACCTAAAGTGTTTTCATTCATTTTCTGTTCCTGCCATGCAGAAATGAAAAGAATCTCAGCACCAAAAGCTACAGTGGGAACAGCACTGGTACCGTTATCCTGTGAACAGATGCATTTATGCATGCTAACAGTTTTAATTGTTCCTCGACAAAAAGCAGTGTGTGTGCCGTTACATTGCAGAGAGACAAGACTCAGACCTCTCTATAAGATAGATGAGTTAAACCAATCTAATTCAAGCTTGTCGATAGGAAAGGAGCGCATTTCCCTGAGCAGAAATTGACCATGTGTCAGGGGAGCTGATGTAGAGGGCAATGTGGTGTGTGTGTGTGTGTGTGTGTGCTGATGTGCCTGCATGTGGGTTTCAGCTTTTGTGAGTGCAGACATTTGTGTGCACCTGTACTTCACAAGTGTCTTACTTATCCCGGGAGCTCCCCTGTATTTGAGACTGTTGCTATTTTTAGCAGCTGTGTCGAAAGGTCAACTCTGCTATCTGCTGGGAAAAAAATGGAAACAACAATTTAACAGAAAAACATGCGTCCTCTGGGAAATACACACAGCTTTGCCAGGGTCACCTGCTACATGCTTTGCATCAACCTAAACAATGCATTGCTGTGATACACACTACTGATGGTATTAGGTTGCCTGCTGTACACGATGACTAGTAAACTTCACATTAATCAGCTTTCACTGTCTGGAGTTATCATTACACCTAAATATACTATATTACAAAAAGACTACTGCTTCTTTAAAAATGACTCATTTTGCACGCTGGCATATAAATAAAAATTTCACCCAATAAAATGTGATATTTTTTTATATTTTCTATATGTTTTGGGCGGTCTTTATATAAAACCTGGTGGTCTACTCCTTGTCCTTAAAATGATGTGCAACCCTATATGATTCTTTTGACCATTAAATACTCACCCCATGCCTGCTTGAACACTGTCTGTGAAAGGTTAGTAGTTTTCTTCTTCACAAAGAGGTAGCAGCTATGGTCAGTTTGAATTCATGTGGGTACAATGGACTCCAAGGGTTTTATGTTTTCACATCAAAACAAGTATCAGAACATCTGAAGCCAATGCTGCAGCATCAATCCTCATATCTTCTTCAGAATAAATATATTCTGCGGTTTTATTGCACTGTTTTCCTCCTAGAAGCTCCAACACAATATATGTATTCAGTATTTTTGTATTTTGGCAAAAAAAGAAAAGAAAAAGAAAACGCTTGTTTGAGCCTACTAAGCAATATCAGATTGCAAAAATCCTTTTTACTTAAGTAAAAGTACATAAGTATTATCAGCTCAATGTACTTTAAGTATCAAAAGTAAAAGTACTAAAAAACAGAATGTAACCTGAGGAGTGTTATATTATTAAATACATTATTGTATATTTGATATATTAGATTATTATTGATGCACTGAAATTTAAGAGGCAGTTTAATGGTGAAGCTGGATGAGGTGGAGCTGATTTAAACTTTTTATACTGCTGCTTGGTTGTATAATCTATATCAATGCTACATATTTTATTAACTGACATTATGTTTTGCAAGTAAAATTTAACTCTGCAAAATAAATAATAACTACAGCTGTCACATAAATGCCCTGCATTAAAATACATTTTCTAGGGGAGTAGAGAGATTAAGTGCTCTAAAATGGAGGTGCTTAAAGTTCAGGCATCTCAAAATTGTGCCTATAAGTACTGTACTTGAGTTCATGCACTTATAGTCACTTTCCACCACTGTCTAAAATAAGTTGATTTATCCTCCAGGATGAGTTTATTTTCACTTTTCACTGAGGAAACTTAAGTAAGCACTGGAATTCATCCTGAGGAAGTAAACTACTAATTTCCTACAACCACCTTTTGAAGTATACAAAGTTGTACAGTTATATTTAATACTCAAAAATTAGTAATCACTTTAAGCTCATGGGCAGTAGCAGCGATCATGAGGTCAGAGCTGCCATCATCAACATCATCTGCTGTTCTCTCTCCTGCCAAAACCTCGATCTTATATATCCGGAGGCCGAGGATAAAAACATGTCCCTCCTCTTCGTCCTCCTCCACCTCCTCTGTAAGTAGGCGTGATGGAGGAGGTGAGTGAGCTTCTGTGGTACAGTGAAGGCCAACATCGATGTCCACGTTTGCAGGCTTTGTCCTGCCAATTTTTGAGCTCTCAAATCAAGTCCCACCCCGCCAGTCTGTTTAATGTGGAAAGAAAATGATAATCTTAAAGCTTTTCAACATGAACTTTAAGTCAAGTCAACCACATTTCCGATGGTTTAACACTCCCTCCCCCACGTGCAGCCCAGTCATAAAGACTTGGGTCCTGGCATCTCACTTACACACCAGCTAATTATAGTTCACTGTAATTACAAATGTGTCATTTCTCATTAGGCTCTAACGGCAGATATGCAAACGAAACACTCTATTTGACAGGGGGCTTTTTTATCTTTTCCTTCACTCTTTTATATCTTTAGGTTTGACACAGGGTAAAAAACTGCTTAAAGGTACTCATCCCTCTATTTTAATAAAGCCTACATATACAGTATATCATTATTATTTAATTATCCTGGTTTGCATAAATGTTAATTAGGCCCTTGGGGCAGAAACAGAAAGCGTAGTGTTAAGGCTTTGATTTTGGTATCATATCACCTGCTTCTCTTGTGAGACTACTTTCTCTTTGAACATGCACGACGCAGTTCTCTACCAAGACCTGCAACCTGTGGCAAATAGCCAGAGAAAGAAAAATAAAGTCTTTGAGGTCTGAAAACGTCTCCACAAGGCTGAGATCTTGTGTCTCAGTGATTTGTTTTGACATAGTGCAGTTGCAGAGTCACTGACTGATTGGTAAAGGCTACTGTCTGCTTTCTACATTAAATCAAGAACACATCAACCCAATGCCAACTGTGGTCAAATGGCTTTGCTCACATTAACAGTGACCAGCTGAGTGAGTGTGTGTGTGCAGTGTAATCCTACGGCACTGCACCACTGACCACTATTGGAAACTGTGTGTCCTAAGGCTCTGATCTATATATTATAGAGCCCGCTGTGCCTCCATTGCATAACATACGGAAATGAAAACAAAGGCCTCTTTCCTTTTTTTCATTCTCTTTATTTTATTTGACTCTCTCTTTCCATCTGTCTCATTCATGAACACACACAAACCTATGAGCAGTATGCATATAAAATGTTTATCTCAAATGCCAGTAGGCAGTAAGGTATTAATCAGTCTTATACAGCAGAAACCCACAATCACATTATGCTTATCACTGCTGAATGTTAGGTACTGCTCACAGCACAGCCTCACTTCCTCTGGTTGGGTCAACATTGAGTTCACTGCTGTTTCCATCATGTTGTGAGAACCTTTGAGTGAATTGATTGATAGATTGCTGATTTGATAAACTGACTGGGACACCAGGGGATGTCATTATCAGACACACATGTCCAAACACAGCATCTATGATGTAGCCCGTTTTCGCCACTTGAGGGCATCTCGGTTGTTTCAAGACAAAGAGCATTTTGTTTCCTGTAAAAGGGTTCCAGGTTTAGTTCAGTCCTTTGGCAGCTGGTTAAATGCAGTGGGAGATACAAATTCTGAATATACTGTTTGCAGTCAGGACAAAGCACTAACATAACAGACGTTACTTTCCCATAAATCTACTATTTAATTCCTGGATCTTTTCAAACTATGTGTTGCTCTGTTGCAAATTGAAGTTGATGGGATTCCATTTAGTGGGAACTCTTCTGTGTTCTGTCAGAATCATCAAAAGACTTATCTTTTTTTAGGAAAGAAAGACTTTTAGAATAGAGCTTCAGACCGTATTCTCTGTGCAGAGCAGTTTGCCTTTCCTTGTTCAGCACTGTAATCCTGCAGCAGTGTCCTGCTGAGCTCTGCACTGCTCTCTAGTGGCTGAAAAGTAGTAAGGCACTTAGTAAGTAGTAAAGCAGTTAAAGCATGACAGGTGGGTCAAAATCTTCCCAGCAGGGTCTGCATTTTCATCCTCATTTCAAAACCACAACAGGCAAGGTTATAAAACTCCCAGATGTGCAGATTATGTGATCTTTGCATGACACATAGTGTTTGCAAGCCTGTAGCAGTGCTCTGCTGAACTAAAACAGATGTAGCTGGATAATTGTACACCAAATGTACTTCTTCTGTCTAACAGTTTGAGAGGCCTTGGTATATCTACCAAGACATTCATCTCTCCTCCAAAGAAACTATATAGCAATATATGTCAGTTCCATGCTGCTAAATTATCTGCATGATCAATTCTCTTTTTTTGTAAGTACTATTGCCAGAGGCTCCACAATCACCTAAATTGTGATTATAGTGATCTTGTGGAACCACAATGTTTTGATTTGGCAGATCCTGTATTTTTTTGCTGCTTTAATATTACCTGTCATAATGTCACTAAATTCCAATGAGTTAATATTGCAAACTGGCAAGTACTAATTAACTGAAAAATCCACATTTATGTCCAATTTTACCATCAACCCAATTGATCTCCAAGAAACACTTTTAATATTCTTTCCTATAAACCCCAAGATAACAGAACTTAATTTCTTATATAACTGAACTTCAGGCAAGTTGTTGAAACATAACCAGAGACTTGTGTGCACACATAATCACATAGTATGAATATGGGACTTACCCCAGATTGCATCTATGTCAGATGCTTGCTGTTTGAAAATGTGTTCCATACACCACATGGATTGTCTATATATATCTTCTGAGCGACATTAAAATGTTTCTTTTCTGTCTAGTTTCTATCACCACTTTTCTATTTGACAAGTATACATCCATCAGAAAAGTACAAGTAAACTGCATTACCCCAGACTGCAGTAGCATCAGCTGTCTTACTTTATAGTGTGCTGTGTCAACACATAGCAGCCCCCAAAGGCCCCTTCTTCACTGATTTGGTTTTGTTTTTGTTTTTCCGTCTGATCGGTGTCTCATAGAATTTGGCTGATTAGTTTGATCGCACTGGCTTCTAGCAAACGACTGAGCATACATGAGGGTATTTTCTCAGCTTCATGAACATAAATCACCAACAGGTTATTTGAGGTGTTTGTATTCAAATACTGTGTATTTTTGTGCTTATGATTGTGTGTGCTGTAGTTGTGTGATTGTGTTAAAGTATAAACTGCAGATAGCATCTGTAGCAAAATATGACAGAAAATAGAGATATAAAAGATAATACCATAGCAATGTCTCATACTAACTTAATTTGGTGCATGGATAACAGCACAGTGGTAATAGGGACACAATCATCACCAGAGGAATTATCAATATAGCAACCTATTCAAGTAAAGTCCAGCTGTCTGCTAAATAAGTTAAAACTTAAAATGAAGAAAGTAAAAATGGAACAGTTACTGATTTTTCAAACTGATTTTTAAAGGACCAGTGAGTAAGTTTCAGTGGCATCTAGTGGTGAAGTAGGAGAGGACCCACTCCTTCTGTAGATACAAACAGCTCATTCTAAAAAAAAAACCACAACAACTCCTATTTTTAGATGATTATACACTAATAAAAATATACTTATATTCAATTTCTGCTAATAGATCCTCCTAAATGTTACATACTGGACCTTTAAATAGAAAACTTCTGCAAAAATAAACAGGCATGTGTTGTCTTTAATCATCACTGTTTGTTATTTGGATGGAGTCAGACTTTATCTTGTTTGTTAGTTCACATCAGGGATCACAGACTAGCAGTGACACCACTGTGGTAGACCTCTGGTAAGATGGAGTGGATCCTGGGAAACAGTACGTGGAGTATTTGATATATTTGGAGCTTTGTTAACATTTGATCTGTGACAGTGTTAATGGGTGTCTGAGTGTGTGGTAATGTCTGCCGGTTAACGACTGCTGTCATACTAGAGTATTAACCCCGTCACTTCAGACTAATCACTGTACTCCTTGTCCCCCTGTCACCTCCATTAGCTCACAGTCGAACACTGCTGCACATGCACTTGATTTCTGTAGTGGCGGGGACATCATCTGTTTTTTCTTATGTTATTCTCAGGGCCAAGAGGGTCGCACCAGCCTAAGTGCCGCCCCGGCTAATGACGATCAGCGTCATAACTTTGGCCATTACAGACATCATTAGTCTTTCATTGTCTCTTGGGGAAAACTTTACTGCTGTTCTCAATCAGAGGTGGTTGAGGTCCCATTCACACACTGTCTCATTGGAGATCTATGGTGCATATCGTATGAGCACACCTTAATAGACCTCTAAGAAAGAAACATTAAAACAGGAGCGATATGAAACACACTTATCTGACATAATATTTCACGGAGGTGTAATATTTTATGGTTATGGTTCCATTAACAAGAGGGAGTTTGTCATGTTGGCATAAAAAACTTTATTATTCACATGCAAAACTTGGTTAGGTAAACCACTTTAATTCCAGTAGGGTAGTTCATACATGTTAAGCTCCATTGAGCAATATTTTTCAACATTGACTCAAATAGGTCTGCATCAGAAACCACTCTGAAACACTCTGGAGACAAAATGTCCTCATAATAATAACAACACGAGGGAGAACCTGATCTTAAGGTTCAAACAGACCTTAAAGGAATAGTTTGACATATGATTAAACCCTCCTCCTGACTGTATGGTAAGTATGTAGTGTAGCTGGAGCCAGCAGCCGGTTATCTTAACTCAGCATAAAGACTGGAGCCAGGGGGAAATAACTCTGTACACATTTAATTAAAACCACCTCCCAACACCTCTAAACCTCTTTCTTGCAAGTTTATTGGGGTTGAAATATGAAAAGAATCCAGCACACAACATCCCATAAGTAATCATACAGGCACTAACTTTTCCCAAAATGACCAAGTATTCTACTG
The DNA here is from genome assembly GCF_004916995.1 of Morone saxatilis. Lineage (NCBI taxonomy): Eukaryota > Metazoa > Chordata > Actinopteri > Moronidae > Morone > Morone saxatilis. Next base: position 19,262,892 of record NW_023340095.1, on the reverse strand, counting down.
AGTTATTTCTTGGTGCTTCATGTCTGGGCTAAGGGTTTAGGTTTAGGGTTTCATTTGGGGTCATGGTTCGGTCAAGTATTGAGGTTCAATGTTAGAATTTGGGCTATTTCCTCCATAACATCTATCTTATATGGCCTGTCCAAATTCCTAATCATCTTCCATGCTGTTTGATTTGGGCTTGTTCTAAGGAGTAGTGGTAGTACAATCAACAGTAGGCAGGGATTCTGATGGACCTGTGAACTTCTTGCACCTGAATTCACATCATCTGTGGACTGCAGTCTGACAGGGAACTAGCTTAGAAAAGAAAACACTGATCACACCTGAAGGTCAGTGGCTACACAGTTTGTGTATTTGTAGAGAGATTGTCTTAAAATATGCATCCTCTTGAATTTAATCTATTATGTGTTTTCAAGCTTATGTTGCAGACAACCAAACTGATATCTTTTATATTCAACGTAGCATTCACTGACTGACTAATTTTCCCTATGTAGCATTTTTGGATTCACAAACGGAGCTCGGCCTGACCTGACATCACCCTCATTACCATTCTATTAAGCCTCCCAGCTTCGAAATACACCCAGGTCCTTCACCTGCATCAGGAAATTATTAATATTAATGTGCCCACCTATACACTCTATGCATTTGCAAGTGGGCACACACATTGTGTCTGCGCACCTACACACCCAAACACCAACATATTTTGCTTGCCGAGAATAAACAAAGCATGCACGCGCGCACACACACACACACACTCCCCTATAGGGCATCATCTGTCTTCAGGTTGTACTGCATCCTCTGTCACTCTTTTTTTCTCTGTAATCTTGCACTTGTCCTCCCATTTCCATCTCTCCGCCTCCACAATGAGAATTAGCTTTTGGCCTTCTGAGAAATTCTCAAATATTCTTTGGGTGCTAATTCACAGATTAGCCTGTATTTTCTGTCTCATTGGCCTACACTGTAAGGCGGGGGTTAAGGCGCTGATGGCCAATTCTGTCTTTCAGGCTTGATCTCGCTCTCTGACTCTCTTTCATTTCTCATCCTCCTCCCTTTTTCTTTCTCTAGATTTCTTTTCATCACACTCTTGTTCATATGCATTATCCTGGATAGCTGTGCTTTATTTTGTTTTTAATCTTCAACTCTTTGGCCTTTTTCAGTTTCTCTCCTTTTATGATCTCCTTGTTAATTTTCTTATGAAGGCAGGAAGCTACGGGTGGAGGAAGACGGGAAATCTATACCTCCCCTTGTCTCCCTGTCATCCTGTCATTCAGATGGATATTATTCAATCACTTTCTATCCCAGTGAGATTGAAGGTTGAGGGATAGGATGCTATAGGAGAGTGAAAGCAATGTGAGTCACACTGTGTTACCCTTTATATACTGCACTATTCTGTGTATCTCCATGTTAGGTATTCCACAAGGCTGGAAACTTGATACTTAAAAGTCTCTTTTATGCGGGACATGCACAGACATTTGAAAAACATGACAAGTGAATAAAAATTCCTGAAGACCTGATAGAAAATGGACAGAAAGACAGCAAGAATACAACCGAGATGATAAAGACGATGGCACCTTTTTAAAGATCAATTGAAGGAAGGCAGAATGAAGCAGATAATGTGATATTTGGTTCCACTTTTGTCAATTTGGTCCAAATATCTTTTACCAGAATCAGGAGAAAAGCTTCAGCTGAGGTGGTGTCTGTTGACGCCTAGGGCTGCCAGTGTTGCCAGTGTTGGAGTTCTGACTGTTTTTGAGTCATGCTGAGTTGTTCAAACATGAAAAAAGTTTGAACAAATGTTACTTTTAGCAAGAAAAAGCACAGGAGGAGAGATAAAATGGATTGCTGCAGGAGAAAGAATTGACTGATAGGGATTTTAAGTAGAACATTGTTCTTAAAGCTGTACAGACTGATGATGTTGTGAGGTGTCTTGAATTAAAACACTCACTAAACAGTGTAAACTGTCTTGGCAGTTCCTCTAAGATCAGTATCTTGTATCAGAGAAGAGAAATTAGTTTTATTTCTTAACCATTTTAAGTATCCAGGCAGTAAGAGGAGAGGTAAATAATATATACACGTGCCCTTTTTTTGTCCAGACCCCCTAATAACTGTGGGAACTGTCGGTCCCAGCTGATTGGACGTGTGTTTTACTCTCAAATCCCGTCAGATGAAAGGATGCGCTGGGTGGCTGTGAGTGTCGACCCCGGCTTGTGACTGCGAGAGAGGCAGGGTGACTTTTAATCTGCTCCAATTCCTTCAGCCTGTGACTCTCAGCTGACTGCACACTCACTGTGGGACACTAGGTCACACACTGGAGCTGGGCCGCTTAGCAGGTACACAAACACAGAAAACACAGCAAGGAAGGTGCGCCTGTTTTCAAAATACATGTGCATAAATGGCAGACATGGCCCAACAACAACAAACCTTTAATCCTCAAAGTTAGTAATAATCTACCATTAACATTTGTGCTGAAATGAGTTGGAGACTAATTCCTGTTGTTCACAGCCTCGGGGTCAGTACCCACCAGGAAGTCAAATGTAAGGGGTCATGAGACAATTAAGAGAAAGAAAGCAGAAAACAAATTAGCTAAAATAAGATTATTTTTTTCAGACCTTTTCCTAATCTTTGCTAAAAATTACACAGTCAATTAGTTTTTGGTTGACTTGCTCTTAACCCCACACAGATGCAATCGTAGAAGAGAGGTTGAAAGTTGACCAGCAGCCAAGAAAGATTGGGAACACCTGGATTAATCATTTGGTGGAAATTGTTTAAAGGAATTTATCAAACATGCTAAGCAATCACAGATTACTGTTTTTCAAATATGAGGATTTTCTATTTTTCTGTATTTTATAATATTATAAACTGAATATAATTTGAGTTTTTGACTTTTTGTAGGAAAAACAAGCAATTTTAACAAGTTTCTTTTAATAACAGGCATCTTGAAATGAGAATTTACCCTATTTTTAATTTTTAAATTAAAAATGTGTTACTATTAGATTGTACAATTAATTTAAATAAAGTAATTGATAACAAATAATCATTAGTTGTAGCCGTAATTGCCACATAATCTGCTCAATGTGTCCCTGTCCACTCCATGTTGATGCCTTTTCCCTGAGTATTGCTTACAAGCCACACTCCATAAGCCTGCCGTGTTTTGGTGTGTGTTTTGCACGTTCGCGTGTGTGCTCGTGCGTGCGGGGTGGTGTGAGGATTTGCCATTCAAATCAGGCTGTGAGGGTAATCTGGTCCATCCTGGCGGGACGTCACACAGACAGCCCCCCAGCAGGGGCCGAGCCCTAATCCCATTCATCCACTTTACTACAGCAACGCCATGGCAAGGAACCAGGACACCCCCATCACAGTGGACTGGTCCATTCCCTCACATTTTCGTGGTGTCGGGCAGGTACCACCGATGCTGCTGCTACAGGGGGTTTACTGTGGTTCTTATGTAATTCAGCATGGCACTGACATCATGGAGTAGTAGGAAGCGTGGCCTTTGATTGGATTTCTGGATGAATATAAAGCTGATTGTCTTTCGTAATATGGCTCAGCTTATTCATTTTTTATCTAAGACAATCTTAATAGCAACATTTTCTACGAGAGTTCGATCTCTCTTTTCACTCTGTTTTTTATGCTGCACTTGCAGCCAGTCCCATTAAACGCTGCACTGCTGTTCTGCACTCCCCCATAATTGCTGCAGTCAGGTTTCAGTATTTTAAATGTCTTTCTCCTTTTTAGTGCAGAGCCTTTTAAAATCCAACAATCCCTCTGTAAGCCTCTTGCCTTTTATGTGTCAGCATTAATGTCCTCCTGCTTTCCGTCCTCCCACCTCCTCAGAAAACAGGGATTTATTTTTTTGGTGACAGGAAATGTTCACATTTTATTAGTGTTTTTTTTTTTTTTAGATGTACTAATAAAAGTGTTCAAGAGTCTTTGTCAAATGCTGTTGCTACAATGAGGCTCTCACATTAACAACAGTTCAGAAACTCTGCCTTAAATAGTTAGACCAACGTGGGCAGAGTCGCTCAAAATAGCCAAATAGTTCCTCAGGTTATGCAGTCATACACACCGGTAGTGGTTTCAGACGTTATATGTTGGGCTAGGTGTTACTGCTGACTGACCTCTGCCTGACCCTCTACAGTAACGTCTGTGTGGTCTTGTGAGTGTGAAGGCTTCTGATTCATCATCTTATTTTTATCTGCCCTTGATGAAACCCCCATCATACCATTCTCCTGACACACTCTGCTTCTCTCTTTCACTCCCTCCATTCGTTTCTTTTTTCATTCCCTGTATCCATTCATGCACTACCAAAAAACTAGACCAAAAACCGGTGAGGGGAGGCAGCTTGTCATATTTGATTACTTTTTGAAGTCTTTCTTTCATCACCATTTTCGATTATCTCCATCTCAACCTCTTTTCTACCTCTCAGTTCTTTGTTGCAGTCTCATTTTATTTGATACTCTTGCTCTTCTTTGTGTTTTCATCATCCCTTTCTCATTTTGTCCTCCTCTCTATCTTTACTAGGTCAGTAGTCAGAGCTGTTGTTAATCTCTTACAGCTCCAGCTACTTCTCTTAACAGGCTTTGCTCCTAATTGAGAAATTCTAAAATTACAATCCTGCGGGTAAGACGGTAGGAGCATGAATATCACTGTGTTTTCTCATTGTCTCGGTTCATTAGCACTGGAGTGAATCACTGCTATTCATTAGATGGACTGTCCCTGTGAAAATAACAGATGATCAACGAGAAATGTTCTCTTATGATTGCATTTTTTGAGCTCATACAGCGAATGTACATCATTAGTAGCAGTTTAATAATATCCAAATGAATATTTGCTTTATTAGCGTTGATCACACGAGGACATTGTCACCACACTGACCTCATTAAGGACATGCTCTTATTTGCTATTCAGATCCTGTGTGGGATCAATTCACAAGTGTAGTAATTCTGCCGTGTGTACGTGTGTGTGTACGTGTGTGTGTACGTGTGTGTGTACGTGTGTGTACGTGTGTGTGTACGTGTGTGTGTACGTGTGTGTGTGTACGTGT
>NW_023340095.1:19257328-19257751 GCF_004916995.1 Morone saxatilis | reverse complement strand
GAGAGAGAGAGAAAGAGAAGAAAGCGAGGGTGTGTGTGACCAGCATTTTGACTCTTTGGTGAATTGCAACAGTGTTGTTTTACCTCTGCATGTCTGGCTTTTGGTCCCGTCGGTGTGATTTCCATCTTTATTTGCATCCCTCCCTTTATATTTGTCTCTTTGCATATCACTTTGTGCGTCCTTACACACACTAGTTTGGCTACATCACAAATTATGCACCACACAACTGGGTTGTTTGTGATGTGGCCTATTATTCGGCAGTTAACCAATCACTGCTGGTGAGGTGCCGCAGGCCAGTGTTTAATCACTGGCGCTCGTACCCAATTGTGCTTCCCTTTGCTTGCAGTAATCAGGTTTTTCTTAAATGTGAAAAAGTCAAGGTAGTTTGCAAAAAAGCCCCCAGCCACACATACACACACACAC
>NW_023340095.1:19239685-19257277 GCF_004916995.1 Morone saxatilis | reverse complement strand
ACACATATATATATATATATTTGACAAAATGACCTTTCTTTCCAAAGTTATAGTTATAGAGAAGACTTAATTAGGTTGCTCCATTAGCCGTATCACCACGGAAACTTGCAATAATCAAGATGTCGTTAGGAGACCCCCAACTTAACATCACATGCAAATATTCCTTCCCACAAGCCCATCATCCAACTCTCCTCCTCTTTGATTTGCTCACTTGCAGTTATACATGCCATTGATTTTGTTTTACTGTATGTGTAGTTCAGCAACATAAGTGTTAACTAAGTTTTTTTTTATTTATCTGGGAGTAGGCTGTTAGTGAGGGAAGCTCACAGTTTGAAGCCACTGTGTTTCATTAATGTCTCTGTTGGCGTGCTGCACACCTCAGGCCCTCTCTAATCTCATCCCTGGGGAGGGGCAGCACTCCATCATGCTCTCAACAGAGAGACATATTGTAATGTGCCTATACATATTCTCTGGTGGCATATTTAGTACACCTAGCGGCGATTATGTGATGTACATTTAAATGATTTTATGACACTCTGCATGAAATGATGAACCAGCTATTTAAAGGTCTGTGAGCAGAGACTTAATGTATCAGCTCTTCCACTCGTTTGGAACTAAATCTCTCTGGGGTTGTTTTCTAACCTTTTCAAATATATTATTCATTGACAGTGTAGCAGGAGCGACCTCAGTGGCAATAAAACAGCACTTAAGGATTGTTTCTCAGTTGATCACTGTGAAGGAAGCACATTCCTTCACTCATTCACCTGCATGTTATTGGGCTTCTGCAGGAAATAGCCAGAGGAAACCCTCATAAGTGAGGGCCAATAGTCACAAGAAAGGCACAGATCCAGGAATGCTTGGCCTTCATGTCACATCGGCTATGTCTGAATTATTCACTAAAGTATTCACTAAATAAGGAATTCTATGTAGATGATCAAATTATTTATTGGATCCATTAGCTGCTGTATCACAAAAACCAAAAACTGTTCCTGTCATTTCACCAGTCAACAAAATTTTCCAGTCTGGTGGTACACATGGTAGTGTTTAGCTTTTTGAGTTACTGACTTGTTTTATTTTGAATTCTGGGATGATTTGAATCCACTTTAAATTTAAAGTTTGAAACATAACCATATAGACACTATATGAACATGTACTAGCTTACTGTACATCTCTAAAGGTGATGGAGCATTTTCTATTGCTGCAGACACTTTCCTCTTTAAGTTGCTTTAGGGATGTTTAAATCATGACTGTCTGACAGTATTTTGTATATACTGCCTATCATCTTGTTCCAGCTCTCCACTGATGCTATATGCTGTTTACACTGAGGAAAATATTCAATCCTAATACCCCATGTTTTAAATAGCTGCACCATGTCATCACATGGAAATATTTTCACCAAAATTCTGCCCGACATATATTTAGAAACTTTTGGATCTCTATTCTTTAAAAGAAAGTTGTGTGTCTTTGAACAATGATTCACTATCCATTGTGCAGTTTTGAATGACTCATTGACCCTTTGTTTTAGCTGCTGTTTAGTCTCATCTGTAATAAATATGGCTTCATCATAGCTTTTATTTTGTCTGTTACTCTTATTTATGTATTTAAAGGTCCAGTGTGTAGGATTTAGTGGCGACCTGCGGCGTCTGTAGAAGATTTAGGTGATTATACACTAATGAAAACATACCTATGCATATTATATTCCATTTCTACAATAGATTATTGTAAATGTTACACACTGGACTTTTAAATTGTTCCGTCTAAAGCACTTTCTTTAAAATATGTAGTTTTTTGTGCTCTATGTAAAATATTACTTTACTTGACTATGGTAATTGTCAGTTGACACTTGGCTAACATTATTTAAAGGACAAACTCACTATACAGTGGATAATGTAGTCATTTAGAAGTTAACAGTAAATGATTTTGGACAGAGCCATTGTCTTTTTAACACTCCTCACCAACTCGTGGCTATATCACTACAGTAGTACAGATATTCTTGGTCCCTATCGTGATTTATAATGACCCCCCTGAATGTTTCGGCCCTCGCCTACCTCCAGGGCCTCACCGTTTAACAAAAGCTGTCTGTTTTCATCCCCCCCTTACAAGCTCGTGACATGCACTCATCTATCTCGGCTGTCTGATTAGCTCGGACCATTAGACTCTTCAAAACAAATGAGACACGCACATACATGTACACTGTGGAATACTCACAGTCCATAAGCGGGCTCTCTAAGCTTTTATTGCTCCAGTAGATGGACTCATGATAGTCAGTGATTAAACAGCTAAAGCATGGTGGAGGAAGAGAAAGAGAAAATGACATAAATCCTTGCAAAGTCAAAATCATTACTCCTCTCAAATTAAATTAACTCTCTGTCTTTGATAATACATTGTGATTTGATTCCGACAAGTTAAGCTTCTTTTATCTCTCTGGGTCTGAGAAGTGTCCCACTGGCTGTTTTCCTATTAGGACGGGTGATAAAAGAACATGGCCCTGAAGGAAAGTAACAGCAATAATCAAATGGCTTGTTTATCCCAGTTCCAGTGGGTGACATTTGCTTTGCCCCAGCAGCAGGACATCTAACTAACAGTAATGCAATTTCCTCAGAGGAGATTGGATTAAAATGTTCCAACCTGATGAGGCTGTGGCTTCACAGGTCTGCATCAGATTCTGCTTTTACATTTGGGTCTCCATGTTTTCCATACAGGACAGCTGTGCACTTCTGGCATTTCCTGTCCAAAATATATTGATCATAGAGCACAAGCTAATATGCATGCATTGTTTCTCAAGTGTCTTCTTTGCAACAGGCTAATTTCTTGCAAATAAGATCCTAGGGCAACATTTAGTCCGCTTTCATTTGTGCCTAGTCTCAGACGAAATGTCCGAATGTGTCAATCTAACTGCCTTTCTCTGTGACCAAACTTAAAGAATGAATTAAGTGTTTGTGAACAAATGAATGTGAACAGCTCAGGGCAGACTATCAGTTCACCATAACCATGTTAGGTCCTAGAAGGGGCAGTATAAATAGGGCATTAGAAGTCACAAGAAAAAGTCTTGGCTTACAGGGTTTTGGAATGGGACTGCCATGGACTCCCATACATTCACATGCAGGAGGAAAAAAAATGTAGGTATGTGCGCCCCTGTTTGGCTTCCATGACTGAATATTCCACAGGGTTTTCATGTGCTTTTTGACATCCTGCATTATATATTCTGTTTGATATGAAAGCATTCACGTGGTTTAGACTCGTGGATTGTTTTTGCTTCTCCAGTGTGTACTGTAAGGCTTTTGCATGCATGTCTTTAAAAAGCTTGTCTGCCTGTCCAAGCATTCAGCCTCATGCTGTGTGACTGAAAAGGTAAAAGCCACAGTGCAAGACTCTCCTCTTCTCTCCTCTCTAAGAGTTGTTTTATTTATTTGCTAGGGAGTGCCACATTTGTAGAATATATGGTATCACTGAAGCCCACCAATGCTAATTTGCACACACTTTCATATTGGGCCTCTTTTGCCATTTGCCTTATATTTTCGAAGCTCATTATTTACCAAATTCTTATTCCAAATGGTATTTTTTTTGTTTTGTTAAATGACTTATAGTTTGTGCAGTTGTGTTGGAAAAGCTCTAATAATGTAGTCTTTTTCCAATACATACAATTTGTAAAAAGCAATGTTGCCAACAAACATAGTCTAATATTATCTTGCTGCTTTAGATGAGCTAAACCTGCAGAATAATCCCTTATTTTTCCTGTTGAGATTTTACATTAAACTATGCCAGCCCTCTATGATTAGAATTAGGTGAGCAAAATAGACACCCCCTCCTATTCAGAAGCGGTGCTGTGACAGTGCTGTTCTGTAAGTTGCTGTGGGGAAGGGAACCATTGTTGAGCTGACAGTGTCCGCTGCTGGTTGGAGCGTTAACTGCAGTGCCTCCTGCAGCACCGCCGAGCAGGAGGCTTCTCTACAGCCACGGGACATAAACCGTGTGTGCATCCATAGCTGGAGTAAGTGGAGTTAGATGAGGGGGTGGAGGGGGAAAGGCATATTAACGACCGGTGCACATACCTAAGCATGACTTTAAATAACCAGAGCCATAAACGCCCCTTAATGTGCATCTGTAAGATAGTCTGTATGTAATTCAGTGGGCATATTATCAGTGGCCACCCGTGCATTCCAACGTTATCATTTCACCGTTTTTCTCTTTTAAAATTGACTATATTCTCTGAAACGTTTTGCTGTAATGGAAATGAAAGGGCACTGATGTTCCCTCTACAGCTGTGTATCTGCCAGCCCAACCCATAATATTTTTTTACACCGTTGCAGCTGGATATCAACAGGTGCGTCTGACATGCGGAGAGAGAACGCACACCAGAGCAATGCAATGACAACGCTCCAGTCCCCCGTGAGCCCAAATGTTTAATTACAGCCACAAACAGCAGATGGCTCTCTTGAGTTTTAATTTCTGTGCCTGTGATTGAGAATGAGATGATATTCCCCCCAAAACAAAAATTAAATAGGATCAAATATTTTGTCTCGCACTGGCTTTTATTGTGTGGAACGGACATTTCCACTGGAATCCATCATCTAAATGGAGGGATAAGATTGGTGTGGATCTCCAGGTGCTTGTGGTTCACATGAGATAACCCTGCAGTCTCTGGTGGACGTTCAGGTATAGGTTATGGTGAACGTTTCCCTCTGTCATTGTGTGGCGCTGTCCGAGGTGCTGAAACCACACAGAGCAAAGGGAGCGCGCAGCCTGAAGGGCAATTTTAAACAATATCAATGCGCCTCTTTACCACATGTGCAGCAACTAGTATGTCCCCGTATGAGCCAGAATATAGAGTTACTGTAATATACTTTGATTTTTTTTATTTATTTAAACCATGCACATTTGTTATCGCTACTAGTTATCATGTCTGTTATTTAGGTAAAAAACGAAGTGTTTCTTAGCAGCTGTCTAATTTGTAGGTAAATGTACTATAAAGCCTGAACTGAAGCGTGCAAGAATAAAATCTTCCCATCTAACGACCGCATCAAGACCCGGCTGCTCATTCTCCCTTCAAGCAGGGGCTTGGTGGTCGAGAGGGAGGGAGTGGGGGGAGGGCATCCTCTCCACTCAGGCGTGTACTAACGAGTGGTTAGGACTTGTTGATGGGAAGGATTTGTTGATCTGGGGGTATATAGACCACCGCTTCATTTCTTTTCTTTTAGCGTGGGAAAATGCATTGTGCTGTGTATCAGTGGCGTTATGCTCTCCTTATTCCCTTTACGCACTGATCGCCATACAAGCATCTCTCTCGCTGTGGGCTCAATGGGGAAAATCCACTGGGTGGAACCGTCTGCCGATTGCCGGCGGTTTTTAAGTTTATATATTTGTATGCAGCTTGTCTCACAATGCAGACGTCATCTCCACTGGATTTAGATCAGCTTTGGTTGTGTTTTTTCCATCACGCCCAGCCGCCTGCGTTGTGATTGTGGAATACAGTGAAGAAAATCCGTTTTTGAGAACGTTATCCCGGCAGATCGGCAGATAGTTGGAATACAACTTTCAATTTAGCCCGCTGCATCAATTCATAACTCTGCTACGGTTGCGTCTTTTCTTTCCGTCTCCAAAATGTGCGACTGTTGATCGGTCATCGCAGGGTTGCTGTCGCCGATTGCTTCCTGCAAACTTGGGAGTTCGTTTCGCCCGGGCTGCTGCGCCTTCACTCGAGCTGTGATCTCCGTAGGTGGCGCCTGCATTTCCTTGATTGCTGGCGGCGCACATGCACAGACGTCCCCACCGCTATACCCAAACAGCGACTTCTGACAGTGCAACCGTCGTCTGGCAGAAGGAGGACAAAACGCAGGGCGAAAGGAGGAAAAGAGTAGCTGAATGTTTGCTGTGAGGACGCTGCAGCCGGTATTGGACATTTAAGGAGGCGATGCCACTGAACATGTCACAGACAGTGAACAAAAACATCACTGTGCAGGTATGAATAATCCTCTGAAATCTCGGTCCGCGTGAGTTTGGCATAGCTCTTCATCAAGACTATGGTTATTGATGCATGTATGGAATTACGCATGAACTGATCTCATTTTCCCATCATGTCCAAGAATTTTTTGAGTGATGGTTGACAGCTGTTTTAAAATCGCAATTATCATGTAGTATTTGGACAAAAAAGAAAACCAGCTCCTAAAAACATATATATATTTGACATTTGACATCACGGAACGGACCACTTAGCCGCCACCATGGGACTGTGACCCGGGCTGCGAGCTCTGAGAGGCGGCTGTTTGTGTAGTCTGTGCTCAGTGTGCAGACTGGACCTGAGCAGTTGTGACATTTTGAGCCATGGCTGCTGCTATCGCAAGTGGGCTGATCAGGCAGAAGAGACAGGCACGGGAGCAGCATTTAGACCGGCCCTCGACCAACCGACGGAGGAAGAGCCCCAACAAGAACAAGGGGCTCTGCAATGGGAACCTGGTCGACATCTTCTCTAAAGTGCGCATCTTCGGCCTCAGGAAGCGGAGACTACGGCGACAAGGTCTGGGAACTTTAGTGTGCAAGGTGCCTGCTTTGTTGGCGTAGAGCGTTGTGCATTCAGTGTGAACATGTGCATACATGCAACCACTGGTTGACGACTCTAATTAGGCCTTCAACAATCACAATTACATTGCCACCCATGTGGTGGAAGTACACAAGCTAATAATAAAATGAAAGATACTTGTTTATTACTGATTCCACAGACTTGCCAAATTGCACCTCATTGCGTAAAAAGTTCAGCTGAGGGGGGAGAAAGCATTATGTTTGGTACATCAGCCGGTTGGGTTGAAAATAACAAACCTGCCTCTGATTTACATGCAATCCCAGGTAGCTGACAGCCTCCTGACGAGTTGTACCAAATGGTTTCGACAGGTTTACCGAGCTGTCACCTGGCGGCTCTGAAAAGGGCCTGATCGTTATGAAGCACTCACACGATTGGCTGAACTGCTTAGTACATAGGCACATCACAAAAACCAAGAAATGAAACTCATTTATATGCAAGCAAAAAGGTCAATATCTCCCAGGGAATGGAGGTTACGCCTTTCAAACATAATCTTTTCTGCATAATTGAAGGAATTGGTGGGCCCACATGGCCTCTTGTTGCTCCAGCTGATATTCGCTCCACTTATGAAAATGTCATGAACATTTTTACTCTAATGTTGCAACCTGGGATTGTTAAAGAGCACTGTCAACAATTATTTCACTGCTGGAATCAGTGCCAACTGTGAGGATAATTTCTCTTACAAAAATGAATCAGGATAATTCATTTAGGAAAGAAATTACTCCCAATTATTTCCCCCTGTTAGTGGATGATGGGAAGCGGCTGTGTGTTCCTCTTGGAATCATCAGGTATCTAAACCTGTTGCATCAGACACACTGTAACTCCAATGATTAAACACCATTTTTGCATAATTTGAAGGCAAACTTGCATTACAAACAGCATTTGTTTTAACAAAGCCACATAGAAGTGTTTAGTCTTTCATCTTGTTCACAAAGAGAGCCATTTTGATAGCTGAGTCTCTCTCATTCCCTCACTGTGTTCATATTGGAATTGAACAATACTGTGAGTGAAAATGTCCCCCTTCACTATAGCTCTTGGTGATTACATGGATTAAAATTACTTTGATATAACAGGATCTATATAATAGCACATAGAGGCAACATCTGGACATGGGTCAGGTGGCATCAGAATGGCAAGTTATAATCGGCTATCCTCCAGGCTGCTGTTTCTGCTTCTGCCCACTGTGTGCATGTGTTAGGATCTGTGTGTGTGTGTGGCTTTCCCAGTGTTAATTGTCTGTCCTCCTCTGTCACCTCCAAATCGGCTCGTGGAGTATTTATCTTTTCATTTGAAAATCAGTAGTGCCCTGCAGCCCCCACAGCGGAGATGTAGACAGATGATGCTTTCATTTGGTCTGGGGAATTAACGTCTGGCCACGCTGATGAAACCTAAAAAAGCCTAGAAAGCTACGTAAACTGGCTATCTTTTTCTGGTGTGGTGTCTATTTTAACACGACATGAATGTAAACGATTGGGATTTTGCTCAGATAAATCTGTGTCAGACATGTGGATGCCAAGTCAACCTGCACTGGCCACCCCAGAATGACTTCACACCTGCAACAGCCATTTTATAGAGCAACTTAGAGCCTCCCAGAGCCTCAGAATAATGATGATAATCCACAATAACACTGCTAGCACAAGTGTCAGTGAAGCTTTATAAAAAATAAAAAAAAAACCTTGGCCCTGCTGGCTGGAAGATGAGAAACACTCCCACTAAAATGAAATTAAAATGAAGGGGGAAGCTGTTTTAAAATGGGTATTTTGTCCTCATTTTGCGGCTCTAATCAGAACAAAGGGCAAACACTCTGTTTTCTCTTGCGTTCATTTTGTGTTATTTGTGATTAGAGGCCTAATGGGAATATAAATCATTAATTTCACCCTCACATGAGAATTAGGAAAATCTTCACCAAGCGATATCAGGCTTTGCTGTCAGGGGACTGCTTTGAAAAATACCCCACATCCCACCGTTTCTCCCCACACCTCTCTTACACACTTTTCTTCTCTCCCTTCTTCTTTCTTATTCACTGTATTATCACAAGAGCGCACAGCTTAGGAAGACTAATGGCTTGTTTGGTGTGCTTAATTTAATATTGGTCCCCAGAAGGAGTTTTTTTTTTCATGTGAGTGAACAAAGTCGCCCGCACCACCGATCATATGTGTTGTGATAACACAGGCAGACACACACAGTCATCTTCGTTTCCCAGGTGAGAAAGACACTGGGCTTCCCTGTGACAGCTGAGCCTGCGGAGAACACAGCAGCTTTCTAACCATCCAGGCTATGATTATACATTGAAGTCAGATTCCCACTGAGATGTGCGAAGACGAGGGAGTGGAGGTGTTTGAAATATACTCTTATGCTAGTATTCCCTTTGGCTTTGAGTATTGATCTTCTGAGTGAGACACTAGATTAGCTATTCTTATGGGCTATATTGATTGACACTGACGTGAATGGTGCTTTTGAGCAACATCGTTTTGGTTGAATTCAAAGAAAATGAATCAAAACAATCAAAAATCAATAGTAATTACTCTTATGTTTAGTTTGACTCAATTTATTTTTCAGATGTCATTATCATGGCAGGACCCAGTACCCACAGACCTAGATAAACAACACAAAGTCTGAAAATTTTCTTTTCCGTCTTGTCTTCCGTGTTCATTAGAATGCACAGATGTGGTTTCCTGTCCTTGTCCAACACTTGAGGGAATACGCCGGGAACACTTTGTGTTTTCTCTGTCACATCAGCTTTAATTTTAAATCATCCATGCATTTTGATAGCAGATGCGAAGATCACACAGATTTTTTTAAGGGATTAGATGTGAGTTGTAAATCCTATTACACTCAAACCCAGTAACTGAGCTGCGGGCACAGCCAACTGGGGCTCGCCCATAATCTCACTTCTCTGGCTCTAATTATCCCACTAGATTATATCCATAGATCATTAGATCCTGTTACATAGATCAGACCATTAGATTAGCTTACATGATCTAGAAACCCATTTGAAATGAATGCTTTCCTGCACCACGGCTGTTTATTCAAGAGTATGTTGACAGGGCACAGCAGTGCGTCATCGGCCAGCTTCCAGAGCGGTCCGTATCAGATGAATTATTGTTGGGATGTCAGAGATGTTGTTGATGTAAGAGGAATTGGAAAAGGGTGGTGGTGCTGTAGCTTTCCTTTGCTTGATCTACTTTTACATGACAACAGAAGCGACATAGAGGGGTTTTTCCTCCACAGGCTGGAAAAGCCCTTCACCAATTCCAGAAACGTTCAAAGTGGGTCAGGCAGGGCAGGGCTGACAGCAGTCTGCAACTGCTGCTGCAGCTGTGCCTGTGTGTGGGTCCTTATATTCTGTTTTTGCACACACAGATAGAGGAATGACACAACAGAAAATAAGACAGGAAGAGAACGAGGGAGCTGTAGAGAGGCCACTTTAGAAAAGAAAGAAAAAATAAATAAATCACAACCTTTTTGTGACAGATCAATTTATATGCAGAGAGGACTTCTGCTGCAGAACAACACGATTTGAGATCTTACGGTTCTGATGCTTGTTGTTTTCCAAGGAAACCCCCTGCTGCTGCCAAACCAACACTCTGTTTCCCTAGAAACAAAAGAGGTGGCATGTTGAAACATGCAGTGCTTTTGTTGTAAAAACTAATACCAGTGCGACTGGGAAAGTCCAACTGCAGCATAGGTTGAATACTCCATAGGTGATAAACAGCACTGTTGTTTCATCATTTAGGTGTGTTATAGAGGGAGAACACTCAGAGATAGACGAGGAGAAAGAGACAAAAAGATGATGAGTAACAGAAGAAAGAAGGCAAATGAGTCAAGGACCGTCTTGACTTAGGGAATTCCACAGAGACATTTTCAAAGTAGTCCTGTGTTTTTAGGAGTGCACACATCACATCAGGCTTGTCTGACATAACTGAAAACGCTGTGTCATTCTAAAAACAATTTCCTTCACATTTTAGCATTCATTTCATACTCCCCCCATTGTCATATGCCCTTTGTCAGAGTTTCATAAGATCATCCCCTCTTTCTGATTTGATAAACTGCCTCACTTACTAAATATTTTATTATAGCAATGCTCAAAAAATAAAAGCGTGTCTCTGTGCTGTAAGTAATGATGAGGCATAGTTGACCTAAGATCCATTTGAAACATTTTATCTGTTGGCCGTGAGTAAGTTTGACCTTCAACGTGAGTTGTATCAATAGGTTGCAAGAATTAGAAAATCCATTATGTCACTCTAATGTATTCACTAGCATGCATGGATGTCTGATGTGAAACTGTCAGTCATTAATAATACATTTATTGCATGTTATTTGAGGACATGATGGAATTCGGGACACCTTCAATCAGACACCCCACAAAATAGGATTTTATGTCAACAATCATCTATTATTGAAACTTCCTTCACACATTTTTCCATTGCTTTATGACAATGCTTCGATCCAGTTTAATTCCCATTTGATAGAATTCAAGGCCTAAAAATGTTACAAGAATCCTTCGGCGTTTGCCTTGTTGCTGGGCAGCTCAGAAAAATTGGCTCGAAGCGTCGACAAGCTGGAGAGGGGAATGTTAGGTGTTTGTGTCTGTCCTGTGCTGTTCTTGTCTGTCTGTGTGTGTGTGTGTGTGTGTGTGGTGTGTGTGTGTGAGTAGAGTATGAGAGATTATCTGGCCTGGCTCGCCCAAGGTGAACACCGCCAAAAAACCATTACATGTATTTATATGCGATGTATGGAGGGAAGCCAACGTTTCGACGCCTACAACATCACGCTACTGCACACCCTACTACCACACAACTTCTTTATATCATCCATTTACACAAAGAAGGGTAGTATTTCAGCACAGTCCAGCAATCCAAGTTATTGCAGTTTTAATTATGTACAGATGTGTGCCTCCCCAAACTAGATCTTGCTCAGAAATCTATCTGCTCTCAACCCGCCTGCACAGTTGTTTATAATGTCTGCTGATCATAGTTCAAAATTAATCGATTCGCGAAGGGTTTAAGCCCCGAGTCTGTGTGGCAAGCACAAAAAAAAAGAGTATTTGCTCAAGGGAATTGTGCGTGCTCATTAAAAAGTGTTCATGGTGAAATTGTTGTGTGAGTACAGCTTGTGTTTTGTGGCAATGTGTGTGCTTTCTGGTCTCGTGCTCGGTCCTGCCTGGTAAATGCAAAGAACGTCGCCCAATGTCCCCCCCCAATCCACTAGTGTTCTTGGAGCTTATAACAGTAATTGGTATCGTCTGATTGCTGGGACGTACATGTTTGAAAGACAGTAATGGAATTCAAATAATTTATTATAAAAAATCCTACTGCATTTGGCAGTGGCTGGGAAACAACTAAGGCAAATTATATGAACAAGAAAGAAGTTAAAGAGTGATACAATAAAGGCAGTGGCAGGTTAGGAAATTTAGTTGTTTTTTTTCCGTCCTTTCCCCACCCTATATCTGATCATTCAGGTTGGCTTTGGAAAACCCTGTCCTCTTAGTCTTTAAGATTTAAGTGTGTCTTGTATTATGAATTGTAGCGAGAAAAGGTGCTGAAACATTTCCATGTTAAGTTGAGCTGGTTAAAGTTAGTGGTTTCCAAAAGGGGGTCTGCTAAAAAGGAGATTTCTACTTGAATTAGTTTTGAACTAAAACAAAGAATCAGGTTGGTGTTCATGACATTTTAGCCTCCCATTAAACTGGTGTGATTAAGCATTTGGTTTTGTACTAATGTGTTCTCAGAAAACAATTTTATAAAGAACTGAAACTTATGGAAAAAAGTCTGCTTTACTGCCATGATTGATATGAAAAAAAATAGATAACAAGTTATGTCAATGCAACAAAAAATAATATGCCTCCTGGGTAAGTGTAAAAATTCAAAAGAAATACTGTTGAACTGGCAGGATAAATTGCTTTATTCCAACACATTACACTTATCGGAATATATAATTAGATTACAATGCTTATTTGTAAAATGAAAATTTTAATGTTTAGTGCAGGCCTACATATAGGATTCTTAAGTCATGGTATATCTGTTTCACAATGAATAGTAAACCATACTGTGTGTTATACGTACTTTATGCAGAAGCAACGAGATGAATGTTTACATCAGAACGACCCATGTAGCTGGCACTATTAAGATAAGAGTAGATTAAGAGAGACTTTAGGGGTCTTGGTCAGTTTGTCATGCATGAGACAGAGAGTATGTCTTGCTTAGCCATCCTTTTTTTGTTCTCGGTGAGGCAACAAGCAGGCATTGTTGAATGATGGCGCGTTTACTCCGCCGTTGTAGCGTTATTGCTCCAGACACCAGCAATTAGAAGGCAATTTTTTCGTCTCTTTTTTCCCAAAAAGTGCAAGCAGTGAAAAGTCTCAAAGTGATGAAGCAAAAAACCCTAATATGCCATCAAACCTCCAACAAGAGCAATTTCTAGAAGAAAGACTGCTTGAGCTGTACACCTGACACGATAAAAAAAAAAGCCTCTCTCTGCCCCTCCAGCAAAAAAGACGCGTCTTGAAAAAAGTTTCTCCTCCCTGTGGCTGTGCTCTCCCTTCCTCTTTCTTCTCTTTTTCTCCCCTCTCCTTTCTCCTCGTCCTCCTTTCTTGTTTCAACAGCCACACCACCAACACCACACACAACACCAGCACACAGCGAGTTTCTTGGCCAGAAGGTAGCAATGGTTGTAGGCTGCAGGGTACACACACACACACACAGTTGCTTGCAAGGAGCATGGTTTAGGCTCAGGTGAAGTTGATTGTTCACCTCCCCGGGGCTTTCTTAGAATGAAATCTAGTGTGATGGCTGTCTCCACAATAAGACTAATGTTGATGGTATATGACCCCAGTGGTTGTCCATGTACACACCCAAACAAACGCACACACCCAAACATACACACACTTCTACACACACACAAACACGCAGATGAAGAAATATTGTCGCACAGCTTGAGCACAAACACTATTTTTCTAGAGATATCCCAATGTGCAGTAATGTGCAACTTCCCTTTAAATTTTCCATTCCTTTCCTTTTTACATTTTCTTTTTTCTGTGTTATTACAACCCCACAAAATGCCAACTAAATTGCAACATGACTTTTTGTCTGCTGCAGTGATGCTGGGCAATTTAACTGTAGCAATGATTTATTTACAGTAGATAGTGGCTAATTCCCCTGTTGGGCCAGCTGGAAGGGACCGAGCTCAGACGCTTTCACATCCTACACACACTATGGACCCAGAGAGGGTGCTGTTGGGTTCATTATTGGAGTCAGGCGACCACAGATTAATTCTGCTGCCTATAATTGGATGGCCTATCTCTGAGCAGGGCAGGGCTTATGTGCCCAGAAAGTTGGCTATGGGATTTGCCTGTGAACATACACAGGAGTTAGTACTGTAAAATAGTCTGGCACAGTGTGCAGTTAAAACCCTCAAAAAACAACAGACAAAAGTTAGAATATCTTTGCTATATTAAAGCAAACTGATTTGCAGTAGCAGTCCTTGTAACACATTTTCATTATTTGACTAATTGCTAATGTTTTTCACTGTTCTTTCTTCCTTTTTCTCTTCTACAGATCCCCAGCTCAAGGGTATAGTGACCAGGTTATATTGCAGGCAGGGTTACTACTTGCAAATGAACCCCGATGGCTCTCTTGATGGGACCAAGGATGACAGCAGTAATTCCTGTGAGTACCCTGACAGTGTCTTTTGGCCTTCTAGATCAAACATTTGATAGGTGTCTAGAAACATTTGATGAATTGCTAAAAGAGAACACTATGCAATATAAGTCAACTATTAGTATTGTTGAAAACTGCTGAGTTACTGTCTATACAGTCTCCACAAGCACAAATGTTGTTTTCCAAGAAGTGCCTTGCTCACTTCCTGGTCTAGATAGATCCCTGAGGTGCAGGAAATTAACCAGTGACCTTCCAGTTACGCTTCTCTAACCTTCAGGCCAATACTTTTCCTCATTTTTCAAGCTTTGGAGCAAAAATCTCTTCTCAAGTGGCAGCAGGTATAGGATCACACTGATTTATCCTCCTCTCTGAGGGGGAAAGTGGACCAGGAAACAGTAGGCTTAGCGGGCAGAAAGGGGTATTATTAGCTTGATCTGGCACTGCTCCTCTAGCGCTCCAGGCTAGGTGGTTAATTTGATTCCAGTCCTTGGTGTTAACTCCAGGCTGACACTCTGTATTGTGTCACTTACTTCTTTCAGCATGAGGAGATGTGGCACATGTCACATCTGAAAGGCTGCAAGGACCTATTGACCTAACAGTGGGCAGTGCATATTGTGTTCACCGAGGGATATATCATATCATTAAAACTCCTAAATAAAGTCAAGTTCTGGCCCTGACTGTTCCACATTAAAAGTAACATTTTTGAAATTGGCCAAAAGCCCCCAAAAAACAAGTGGCCACGCTGTATTCTCTCAGCCTTTCCCAGGCTCCAAACCTGCCAATACCAATTACTTATAGGGTCAATAGAGGTCATAAGGCGCCTTTAAGTCTCCCATATACACACACCTAATGTCACAGTCAGGCCAGTCCTGTTGTTCCTCACCAGTACAAACAACAGCCATTACCTACCAAGCCTAAGGAGTCTGCTACAACAACAAAAGGGCTATTAGATCTGCCACGCACCAGTGGTGGCCCCAATTACAGCCACTTCTCAGGTAGCTCTGGGTGGCAGCGGCTATGCTAGGTGATGCTGCAATTTATCTTCAGAGATTACCTAAATGCAACAACTAGCATTTGTATTATACATGCTTTGTGAAGCATTAATGATAGGCAGCTTGCATTTGGATCATGAATTACACTATGTTTTTTCTCACTGTATTTAATGTTCACTTAATGTTTAGGTCTGTCGATGGTAATGATGTTTGGTGATATTTTTATGTATGTGTGTATGCCTGTTCAAATGTGTTTCAGCTTTGTTCAACCTTATTCCTGTGGGCCTCAGAGTTGTTGCCATTCAGTCCGTGAAGACAGGGTTATACATCGCCATGAACGGGGAGGGCCATCTGTACACATCAGTAAGCAGACTATTCTGTTCTATTGCATGTCTTGAAGATGTACTTGATTATGTTTCAACATAAGTGCATACAAAAACCTCCATTACACTCAGCCACAATGCATTATGCTAAATATGCATTCTGATTTAAGGCATGTTTGTGTCTGTACTCTGTGTGTTTTACATATGAAAACTAGATATTCTCGTATAGATAGTAGATTGTAGATAAATTCATCAACTCTGACAGCATGCAAGACACTATTCCCAATAAGGGGCCCTAAACATGTCTCAGATATTTACCACATTTGCAACAGGATAATTGCATTTCTCTGAAGGTTAAGGATCCCATTAAGCAGAAATTCATGCATACATGTTTATATTAATCTGCTCAATGCTCCCCAGAGTTTTTATTCCATGTAGGAAAAAAAAACATTTATATCAGGTGACATATTTTGCTTTCATGCTCTTACACCGTATATCACACAGTGTCAATATTAAGGTCTATAAAAGTGAATTAGATGTATGCTGCTGGCAGAAGAATGCTGTGACACATTTGTTTAGCATAATGTAAACCATACTTTAAAGTAAATGAAATGCAGAGCTGTTTCTGACCAGAGTTAGGACATCTGAAGAGCAGCCAATCTTTTTCACTTCGTAGTCACCCACTGTTATTGACTACCTCTCTTAAAAATAAACTAGACTTCTTCTTTGGGCTAGACAGCCAAGAGGGTGATAAGACCTTGCCCAGCACAGATAGTGCTTCCAGTCTCACTCCCCTTACTCTGTCCTCTCCCAGTCATTCCAGTCAATCAGTTGGAAGAGCACTGGGAGTAGTGCTTCTCTCCCAGACAGCAGTATCCATCAGAATCACTGCCCCTTCTTCCATCTGCTGCCCTCTTGTTCCTAATCGTCAGAGCGCAGAGCAGGAATTGCCATCTTATTCTTCATTCATTACCTTGGAGGTTTAGAGGGGCTACTTCTCTTACTGTACAATGCGCCAGTATTCCAGTGGAATTCTATAATACTTAATCACTGCATGACTTAAGCCATCAAATGAAATTAATTTGAGGAGGATTGACCTAGAATACTATGGATTTTGTCAAGGAACTGTTTGGTGGGGATTATGAATTAATATATTCTATGGGTGCACTAAACTGCAGAACATACATTAAGGTATAATTTGTATGATTGCATGCAATCAGTTTCCCTGTTAGACACAAAATTGATCGTAGCACCATACCTTGAAATGTAGAGCTTTAAATGTTAGTTTCTTGTTATGTTGATTTTCATACCCAACTTTAAACTTTTATAAATGTATACACTTTAAGGAAGTTTGTTTTAATTCATTTATCTATTCAATTCAATTAATTCAACCTACTGTAAAAGACAATAAAGGCAAAAAGCCAACATTTGGACAAGCATTAAAACTTAATAAAAACATAAAAATAAAAAAAGGTTCAAATCAGCCTTAAGTCTTAACACAACAAAGAATGTGCGGAAAAAACATAATTTTATAAAATATTAATATATATATATATAATATAAAAGAATTATGTTTTATATATGATAATGTTAATATTTGCGTTAGAATATGTATAATTAATAATGCCCAGTATATATATGCATAAATAGTTAAAACTGTGTACATGCACAGTAAATCTCCAGGTACTGTATGTACATTACAAAAATAGTAGTGGGCATACAAAATCATGAAATGAATAAAGGACCTCGTCCACACAGATAATCTGTGTTTGACATATGTTTGTATGATTTTGCTACTCCACTTGTCACATTCAATAACTGTGAGTTGTTTTTGGCGCCTGGACGTTGATCTCCAATGGTTTGGCGTCTCTGTAGTAAGCTGACAATTATTGCTGTGAAAACTCACATCCATGTGTTGATAGCCAGATCTGTTTTTGAGCAGATAAATACTGCTATTTGGCATTCAAGTTAACCTACAGCTTGCAGGAGCATTTGTAACTGTGATATTACATTTGGAAACATTTTGTCATTAAGTGTTTTTGTTG
>NW_023340095.1:19233270-19239665 GCF_004916995.1 Morone saxatilis | reverse complement strand
GCTAGCCACTAGACATGTTTAGTCCAGGCAGAAGTGCCGTGATGTGGGCCTTGTTGAGCCCAGTCGGGGCGTTGTGTTCCTTCAGCACAGTTTGCCCTGCTCCTCTCTTCAAGCAGCTCCATTTGCAGCTTATTTCTGTGCTAATGGAGATTCTGATCAGACCTCAACTATCCAGCCACCCACTCAAAGGTCTTTCTTTGCTCCGTAGTGTGTGAATTACTCGGGTAATGGCAGCCTTGTAAGATGTTCCTCATCCTCCTCCATCTCCTCCTCCCTCTTTCTTTCTGCCTCTTCTCTTCTACTCTGTAAGCAAGGTACAACCATTCCTCCCATTATCGCTCT
Organism: Morone saxatilis; assembly: GCF_004916995.1. Lineage (NCBI taxonomy): Eukaryota > Metazoa > Chordata > Actinopteri > Moronidae > Morone > Morone saxatilis. The sequence goes on along the minus strand of NW_023340095.1, from coordinate 19,239,323 downwards.
GTTTCCAAGATCCTTTGATAGCGAGGATCTGGCAGTCGACCTTTTTTACCCATTATGGGTATTTGATTATAGAGCACTCACATTTTTAGAAACTACTTTGAGGGTTATATTAATGCAGGAGAACATGTTGATTTGGAGTTGGTCTGTGCACACAGCATGTAGGGAAAATCAGCAAAAAAACAACCTGTTTTTATTGGAAGAAGTATTCTTTCTCAATATGGCATCATTTCCCTGAAGCCCAGCCATTTTTATTAACTAGAATTCACTTGGTCAGTTGTTATTCTTTCACAATATTAAATATTAAATACATTACAGAGGCTTTTGACGTACTTTAGAAATGAATGATATTCAATTTTAAAACAGATGAGGTGAATCAAAAGGAGAGTAACACTCTTTCAGGAACTAGATGGAAAGCCCATTCAGGGCTTCTGGTAGTGCATCATATTCTTTTGTGTGAAGCACCCAAGGCGCAGCGTATGGCTCAAATGACAGAGATAGCATCAAAGTGACTGTGCAGCCTGGCACAAAGGACACACCATGGAATAAAGGAGAGTTCAATCATCTCAACCCTTTTTAATCTGCTCCTTTTGTATCTAAGCCAATAAACTCTCGGCTAATTTCTCCTCCAGGCTGCTCCCTGGAACGGGCATTTCTTCTGAAATGTAATAAGAGGAAAGGAATTTCTCCTCTTGCTTGTTGTAGAAGGTAGGGGAAACAGGCTTTGTGGTAATATCTAGATAACTGTAATAAAAGTCCTTATACAAAAGCAGAGAAATTCAAATGAGATAAAAACATAAAAATCTTAATTATTCTGTAGGGACTATGGTATTAAATCCCTAAAAGCAAACAAGGAAGTCTTGAGTTGTATAGTTTTGTTAAACATGATGAAATGATGGTACCAGAGAATGCAACTCCCTACTGCTGATTTTGTTGTTTTTCTGTCCTGCTAATACAGTCTCCTACCATCTCTCCAGTGTAAAGGTTGGGCATTTCATGGTTGGCTGGTTTTCTTTAGAGCTAGTTCCCCATTCCCTCACTTCACTGGAGTCTCTCACTGCAGGCTGTCTTTATCAGGAGTCTGCACTTGTTAGTGCTACCTTTCATTATTGTCAAATTGACTTGCCACATCACTTGAGTGATCCTTTTAGAAATGAAATCCTTGAGAGGGCCAATCTGCAGCAGTGCAGTGGCTTTAGCTTCACTTGTTAGAGGCTGTATCATCAGCCGTATGAACACAGAAGACTAAGTGCATCTGTTTCCTGTAGTGCCCAATACAGAATGTATGAAAGCTCGAAGGAGCTTGACGTGAGGTCTCCTGCTCAGTTTGCATCAGTATGAAAATGAAAGTGCATGGCGGCTGTGTGTAGGGAAGAATAGAAAAGAGCAGCTTATTCAGGAGTTGGTGCATGGTGTGAAACCAAGAGAGTCCTATGAGAAGGCTCAAGCGACGACTCCCCCGGGTTGGGGTATTTGATATTTTCCCACCAACATTTTTATTCATCTTTTAACCTCTTAGGCCGTTTTTCTAATGCTGCTCTCAAATGTTCTGCCTATTTTCTCCCATATATGCCCTTTGCGCCTTCGCTTTGCTCTTCAGGTGTCTTGCAAAGACATGGCATTTCATAGGTGGAGAATTCAGTTCCACCTCATATTAAAACGACCTTTCAGTTAGAGATCACAGGAGATTAGGATATTTAAAAAAAAACAACTATTTGAGATGTGTGCCTTGCACATCCAGGCTTATGTTATATCTTTTTAATCTACTGTATATGCATCCCTTTTATTCATAGATAAGCTTATGATTCGCCTAGTCACACAAGCATAAACAGAGGAATCATATCATTGCATTCGCTGCAGCCCAATAAATCCTCACTACTCCATAGTTTATGTCCAGCTTGTGAACAAACTCATGCCACTGATCAATATCATATGGTCTGTACAGTGCTGACCGTTTAAGAGAATGGAGACAAAGACAATCCAAAACAGAGACATCTGGCTCAGCTTATGAGCTGAGTTCCACCAGCCACTTTTATATAACCCTGCTCTGCTGCAAAAGAGGCATGATCTGCAGACAGTTAGGAAACAAGAGTCAATGGTACAAACACCTATTTCACGAGGATGCTTGGATGAACTTTGTAATTCCACTTTCTGGTGTGGCCAGGGCTTAAGTGTAAAAAATCGATTCTAGCTATGTACTTAAAGCATATGGAGAGAATAAATATAAACACATAAACATCAACAGAATTGTGACACTTCTTCACAAAACACCATGTGAGTATGAGCACACACGTGTGTGAGTGTTTGTGTTGTTGTGTGTTTGTGTAGGCTACATGCAGCATCAGTGCCCAACAGATGGCTTTGTGTGAATATGTTTTATTGGTGTTGATTGCAAACCTGCCATGAATGAAAACGATCTTTTTCACACTTTCATGGATGTTTTTTGTAAGGAGAAACAATGAAGATGGGGCATCAGGGGCAATCTTTTAATGCTAATGGGGCCTCCCGCATTTAGATGTGAATTACTTACTCGTCAACAGTCAATAGTCAGATTGTCACACTTTTGAAAACTTACATAAAACATATGTAATGAAATGAATTTACAACAACTGTTGTGACAGTGATTCATTTTTGTCACCTTGACATACCATAGTAGCATGAATGATGGGAAATCAGGCACAAGTGACAGGTCAGGCAACCTTATCTTCTATACTTCTCATAAATGCAAAAATGTTGCATTGTTAGCCTGGAAGACAAAATACCAAATGGCTGAAAACTTTTAACAAACATGTATTAATTTTAAATACAGTTATTCCTAGCATCAACATTTTATTTGTCAGAGACCACGCTTTTTAACGGTCTGTTTATGTCTTAAACCACATTAACAAATCCAAAGACAGGCGTAACAACACAGTAGTCTAGCAGCAGAGAAGGGTGCTGACCATAATATTTTCACATTCCCACAGATCTTGGGTAACTATAGTAATTACACGGAAGATTTTGCTTCTGGAGGAGTGTCAGGTTAGAGTTGAGGTGGGGGGAGCCTCATTATCTCCAAAGCGTTGCTCTCTCTTGCATTTAATGCAGTGTCACAGGAAGGGTGGTGGTCATAAGGGCTGAAGGGAGAGCAGCTTCATGCATTAATGAACAACAAGGTTGGAGGTAAGCGTCAAAACTGAACTGGTGAACTGATGGTCGGGGCCAAGAGGAGCTAAGAATAGACAGACCGGTCCTTCAGCCATTTAAAAGCACTGCTGTTATTAATGGCTTTCTAAATTTCTGTTGGTTTGTTATAAAATATTACAGCTTGAAAAAAACTCACACTGGCAGAATATTTATTTGCTTCATATCAGTTGTGCTATGGAGTTGTAGTTTGAGATGTGCCAGTGCTGCATCACAGCAGTGAGTTACCCTGCCCTAAAACAGGGAGTCCCCCTGCGGTGTTTTTGGCTTTACCTGTGGGGATTATGCCTCTCTGAACAATAAATCATAAATAGCTGATTTGTCCTCTATCTCTTTACAGGTCAACAGCTTAAGGTCTATTAATATCACATCTCCTCCTGTTCCTCAATCACCCTGTTATTCCCCTGTTTATTTAAGGCAATTAAGAGTCAGGAAGTGCAGCTGTTTTCTGAATCACTGGCACATATTTATGATATGCCATATAGCAGTGAAGTGACTGAATGTGCTGGGAGGAATATCAGGGAATACATAATGGATGTCCAGGATGTCACCATGTGTTTTTGCTGTGAGGCTTGTTACATTATCATCCTACCAACCATCATGTAAATTAATTTCAGTAGTCCCGGTGGATATGTGTGGTATAGTATATGGAGCGTAGACTTAGTTCAAGCAGAGCACTGAAGTCGTGAAGTCATCAATTTTTTAACTTCTTGGCTACCAGCTAACTAATAACATTCAATTGTACTTTATAACCAACTTTTTTTCAGAGTTACTCTGCTGATTTAATTTTCATGTATGCATTTATTAAGGGGGGATTAGTTCTCCCAGCAAAATCTGTCTTTCTGCTCGGCTTCTTTAGAGCTCCCTCACAGAGAAGAGCCTTTTCTGCCAAATCTGTTTGCCAATTTCCTGAGTATGTGTCGACTGAAATAATTTTGGCTAATCCCCACCTCTGGTCTCATGCTTGCAGACCAATTGACCAATTCCTGGGTTCCTCTTTTCCCCAAACCTAAAACATACTGTAGGTGTGTACGAACATACTTGAACATAACTTAAAACATCTGGGACAGTGTTGCATACGGGTAACCATAAAGTACAGGGTGCACAAAATAAACCTGAAAATGAAAACTTATTTTGAACTAAGGAAAATAATTCCTCAACCAAGCTGTTCTTATAAGTTTTTTTTGCTCCATTTTACATCTATTCATTTTTCCCATTAAAATTGTTTGCTTTAGTTTCAGTGCTTTGCTTTGTTTATGCCCCGCCTCAGTGCTACACAGTGGCCTTTACTTTACCAAGCAGTGCTGCATTGTACAGTTGCGATAAAAAAGCATCTATGAGCTTCCCAGAAATCCCTTTTCTGCATCTGTAACGTTGTTTATCTGTATCTTCATAGAAGCATGTTCCTGCTGTATTTCTCCTCCCCAAGTGGGCTGACTTTCTACCGTGGTGGCCATCAGCCAACTATCGATCTGTCAGCTAGAGCTTACGCTGAATCTCCCTCATCCATCTGAGATAATCCTTACATCTCTATTAAAATGGAGTAGCCAAAAACACACAGAGGGTGGTTAGTCTGCATGGTTTGAAGCTGCAGTAATAGCTATAAATTATGTGTTGCTGACAGATAATGGGAAAGCAGGAAGGAATACAAATATTGCATCGACTGGTTGGGAGACTGAGAGCTTAGAGAGAAACAGAAAGAGGGAACTCTGTGGTGTGTTTTTCAGGGAAAGCCCTGCTGTGGTCAATATAATCAGTGTTGCATGCAGGCCACTGCTTGTTGTCTGCTGCTCCTTCTGCTAAAAGCATTCACCATTTTGAGTGACAAAAAAAACATTATCCAACAAAACAAACAGCCTTTAGAATTACAAAGTATTACACTATTATCATAGCAGGTTAAAGAAACCCTTGTATCGAATGCAGAGTACTAATATTTGTGTTCTCTGTGGCTATTAAATGAAAGGACACTGGAAATGTTATTAAGCCCATCTCCTCTCTAATATTACCCTTTTAAAAGACAATCTTAAGGGGTATTTATTTCCATAAGGGAGTTCTAATCTACTCATATGGGCTGTGCTGTGGTTGCCTACATGTAGACTTCCTGATTTCTACGCTGAATGCTTAATGTGTTAGATACCACAGAAGATGTTCCAAATGGTGCTAAAAAGCATTTTTAATTAAGTATTTCAATACCACAAGTAATCATATTTTATTACCACACAGCATGTGTTAAAAAAATATTACTTCTTATTCTTGAGTGCTTGAGTCAAGTACTTTCAATCATGAATTAATAAATAACCAACCAATAAAACACTAAATCAACCTTTTTTTGAGGACCATTTGAAAATATTCAAAGTAAACATCAAAAGGCTATACTGGATTATTAGTTGTGATTTATCCATGTGGTACTCTCAATCATCTAAATTGAATTATTTGCCAGAATATACATTTATATTTGTTTTATTTTCTTTCTTTACATGGTTTTAAAAGATACTCTGGATCTGCCTCCATCAACTTCTCGCACCTCCTTCACAGAGTGAATATTGACTGTGTTGTCCCTATATGTAATATCAAACAAGCACCTCTTCTGCAATTGCTTTTAGTTTTGGTAAACTGATGTGAAAAATTCACATGTTCATCAAAATAAAACACTGTAGATCAAATTTACATTCACAACTGCTGTCAGCAGGTTGTTTAGTGGATATTGGCCTGAAGCCTAATCTACTGCAGGAGAACATTTTAGACTTCAAGTTATTAACTGCTCTCGTATACAAAGGCACTAGAGTGAAAGGCTTTTATTAAAGGAAAAAAACGTTCAAGTAACACTAGCTGTCCAATACAAACAGATTACCAGGGAACAAATGTTTGGCCTG
>NW_023340095.1:19213000-19233170 GCF_004916995.1 Morone saxatilis | reverse complement strand
GCTTTATTATCCCCAAAGGGCAATTTGTTGTTTGTTGTACAGACAGCAGAATATGCATAACCAATATAACCATCAAAGAATTTGAATTATTGGATAAAGTATCTATCTAGCTATCTATCTATCTAGAACTAACAATAGATCATAAATACAATACTACAATATAATTACAATACAAAGAGAAAGTTATTTAAAAGTCCAACTGCAGCCACAACAGATGCGTTGAGGCTGCATTGTTCATTTACTTGTCAAATAAATAAACTTCCTAACTTAGGACTTCCATCAGAAAGGTGTGTGACAGGTGCGTTGGAGGAAGATGAACAACGAGAGACTGTAACTCTTTTTACTTACCATTCCAATGGTTAACTATTCAAATAAGTCTGTAATCTTCATGTAAGCAATTAGTATCACTCACTGATTCAGTTACTTGTTATTTTTATAAGCTATGATCCAACCTACCTCTTTTACTTTAAGTTGGTATCGACGGGCAGCAACATTAATTCATACTGAGCACTATGTGCTTATTATGTCCTTCTTTGCAGTGCTATTGTCTGTATTCTCGTGTTTTTCTTTTAAGAGTTTGAAAAATGCTTGTTCAAAGAGTGGGCCTTTATACTGCTTAGACTCAGGCTGCTATATAACAAAGACCAATTTTGTTGTTGTGTGTGAGTGTAAGTGTGTGTTTACACCAATGCGCAGCATAAATAAAGGAGAAACAGAAGACGAGTAGGCGCAGGGAGCAGGGAATTCAGATAGTCATCTTTCTTCCTCTGTGAGACCCACAGAGGATCTGTTAGTATGTAGATATACAGATGGCATCATTGTCATTTTTCCATGAATACATATTGCAGTAGCTATCAGAGCAAACACGTCTAGCCTGTTCACTGTATTAATGACCCTAGTTCTGGCCTAATTGCTTTCCCAGTGTGTAAATGTCAAGCACCATGCAAATACAAATGGCACACTTGTGCTTGTTGCCTCAAGAGCGGCATAATGTGCAAATGAGCAGCGGAGAGATGAGAGCTTGAAAAGCAACAAGTACTCCTCAGGAATTCAGTATCCAAACAGTAACAGGGTGTGTATCACATGCAAACTCATGTCAGACTGAACCGTTTGTTTAACTCTAGTTCTGTCCAGATGAGCCTGTTAAACCTTTTGGGAGTTTATTCTTTCTGTGGTGGAACAGAAGTAGCTTCACTCAGTTTCAGTTTCCCCATGGTAATTATCCAGTTTCTTATTATAAGAAACTTTGGAGAATTGAGCTGTATTTTTTTTTAATATATAATCTCAAATATCAGATGGTAAAAATACCACATGGAAGTTGATAAAGTGTTTTTATGATGCAGCATGGCTAAAAACTTTTTCTTTAGTGCCACTAAGAGGCAAAACCTTTTACTCATCTAGTTCAATATCTCATGTCTACAACACCAGTAGGCATTCAAGGTTCCCAGAGCATGAATACTAATGACTTTGGTAATTTTCTGACTTCTACCTCTAGTACCACCATGAGGTTTACATTTGTAATTTTTAGTAAAATGTCTCAACCACTATTGGAGGATTGTCATAAAATGTTCCCCCTCAGGTTGAATTATGATCTCTTATCCTTTCCTCTAACGCCATAATCAGGTCAAAATGAATTCTAATACTGGTGGTTTATGACTAAATACCTGCAAAACCAATGGCATTCCCATTAGCCTCAGCTTTATGTTTTGTGCTAATCAATTAAATTGCTAATTAATAAAATTACCAAATGGTAGCATGCTAACGCACTAAAGTAAACATGGTAAAGAGGAACCCCTGCCTGTAGCTGTGTGCTGATGTAGCTTTTAGCCCAAAGCACTGTAAAGCCTCACAGAGCTGCTAGCATGGCTTTAGACTCCCTCGCCACAGAATAGGAATTACAGCACCTTTTGAGTGATTTTGAGTATTTCTGGTGCATATTATGATACTATTTAGCAACAAGGAATGATTCATAGTGAAATTCTGCAGGGTTATGGCTCTTTTATCATGGCTCAAACCTCAGAAAGACTTTTGTGTCATGCCCATGGGGTTGCAGGTTCAAGTCTTGTTCAAGCTGTTCTCCGTGGTTGGATCAAAGTGTGGGTGTGAATGTCTGTATGTGAAGGATGGAGATGCTTCTGCTGCGACAAAAAAAAGCCCTCGATGTCCTGCCTGCCTGCAGGTGTAATAGCTACAGTTCTCTCTTTTCCTCCACAAGAATCCGTCTTCCTTTTCTACTTCCACCCATGAAATGAAAGTAACATTTTATCAAGCTTCACCCCTGGAGTTGTAAAGATCAATACAGTGAGAGCTCTTGCAGAAAGGTTGTAAATCATGAAAATTCGTTCTCTTAAATCTGAACTAATCCTCTCTTCACTATGTCTATGTTGCTCTTCACACTGTGAGTCAGGCAATACAACATCTACTAGCAGAGCACTAGAAACTGCAGGTTTGGGGACAAGTGTGTTTGGGTGTACATTGTTTGTTAAACTGTCAATATATCATTGGTCTAAGAGTGACACTGTCATACCGCATGTAAAATTGTGAATTATTTTATTCTGTATGAAAAAAGTATCTTACTCCTTCAGTGAGAATAGCTCTGTAAATATTTGTACTGTACGATCTTATAGTTACCATACTTACACCACAGCTTCACTCTAGAGGACAGCGGGTCAGAAGGAGATACACCCACGCTTACAATACTACCACAAAGCTATTCATACTAGAAATGTGCACATGCACACAGAAAAATATGTTTATGGCTTTTTAGATAAAAACATAAGCAACTTTCAAACCTCATTGTTGTATTAAGTAACGTATATTCATTTAAGTCTTTTACACATGATGTGAAGGAAATCTTTGTTCCAAACCACCAAAAACAAAATACCTAACTTTAGAGGGACAAATGAGAGTCACTCTGTTAGAATTTTCCCCAGAGAAAAGACAGGTTCTGCCCCTATGCAACTGCACATTTTGTCTTGTTTAAAATCTGGTCTTCTTGGAACCTATGGGTGAGGCTGTTGAAAAGGCACCGCTTTGTGGCTCGGGATACAGATCTGCTAGGGGACTTGAAAAAACCTGCAAAGGATGATTGGAACGAGTGGTGCTTTGTTACTGAGCTTGTGTGCTCGTTGCAGACTCTCCACAATAGACTGTCCATCAGTCACCACCACATGGTGAGTTGGTTTAGGAGGTGAGGAGGATTTTTTCTTGCATCTGGGAAGATGTAAGGACACAGTATTCAAGTGGACCATGTTCATAGTCTTTAGTGAGGAGATGGTGTAGGATAGCTGTGGCTAGAAAATTGTCAGTGCCATTCATGGTGGCAACCCATAAATACTGCAAGAGACCCAGCAGCTGAAAGTTTATTCCAAAGAAAAGGATGTATGGCAGAAGGCTCTAACTCCTAAGGATTTTGTCTTAGGCCTTGCAATAACCAAGAGGACTGACAAGATCTCAGAGTATGCAAAAGATTATAAGGAACATTTTAAAATCAGCTCTATGAGAGCCAATGCATGGAGGCTTTATGAGTGCTTGTTAAAAGCTTTGGTAATTAGTATCCCTCCCCTTAAATTGTCTTTGGTTCGTTTGATTATGAGACAAAATACATCATTTGGAATAATGCATGAGAGCCTCAGACAGTACCACATGATTTTGATGAGCTGCAGGTGAAGTACTGACTACATTCAGTAGAGGAATTCCCCAGCTCAAATATGGCAGCTGATGGACGGGCCGGTTGGTTTCGTAGTTCCTTTCTGGCTGAATGGTTGAATCACTCAGCCTTCCAGCTGTAGCCATGCCACATTTTATCCTCAGAGAGAGACAGGCTATTGGGGAATCCTCTACTGTCTTCATGCACAGATACTCAGGTTAAGGGCTCTGGCTGCATGTCAACAAGGTTTCAGAAGAAATGGACACTGTGAAATGGCTACTCTACAGTCAGATTTCAAAAATACCAAAGGGAAAGCAGGAGTCTCTGTACCCAAATCCCTTAATCCTATTACATATTAAACAAAGGCACTTTGAAGATGTAGCTGTTCAGGTGTTCAGATTTACTACACAACAGTTCCAACATCTGGCTTTATGTATAGCTGTCATCACACATGTAGTAGTAATTGTGCAATATAACCTATGGGGAACTATCATAATGCCAGCAATAATAGTTACGTCTACTTCACTTGCATCCAGATTATGCACTGCACTACAACCACTGCCCATGAATGATTACCTCATTGTGCCCATAATATTACCGTTCACGCTGACCTTTGATGTAAGATACACAGACAGCTGGAATCCTTTGGGCTCGAATAATATAAACTTGGCTCCCTAAATCTGGGGATAAGTGCATGTGGATGTGGCCACCAAAAATAATCCTGTTTACAGGGAAATATTAGTGTAATTTCCAGTAAATGGTCTTTTGCAATTAGCTCCTCAACTATAAATCATTTAGAATTTACAATTATTTACAGGTTTTTAATGCATGCTGTTAAGGTTTAGATTGTTTGAAGATTTTCCTTTTCTACAATTCCAGGCCACCATTGGTTTCCATTTATTTCAGTAAGATATGAAAATCAGTAAGAACCTTCTTGATAGTCAGTAGTAAAATAAGAATTAGAGACTTCAGATGATATTCACATACAATTTTTGCTGCCATGTAAGAGCTACAATGATTCAATCATCTAGAAAGAAAGACCCTCACACATCTAAAGTATAAGCAGCTGTGTATAACATTGTTGTTAAAGAGTAACCACTTAGTCATACACTGTACAGACAGTTCCAAGACTGCTGTCAAACTTTTGACCCCCTGAATCATTCAGGCTCCCCTTCCCTCCAAAACACGGTATCAATTAAACCCTTAAAATTATCTGTGCTTGTATTTGTGCTCAGACACCATTTCATGCCAAAACTGGTACCTCACTCCATTGTATCTGCATAAACACAACCTCTGCTGTGCCATTCCACCCACACAGTGCCAGGTGTCAGTTTAGAGCCACAAAATTGGCACAAAGACGAAAGGCCAAACAATGCAGGTGTGTCTGACAAAAATGGCATTGCACCTGCATTTTCCCTGCCTCTGCTTCTATGAAAATAGAGCGCTTTATCCGTCAGCCAGATAAGAATTATTTGTAGTTACGCTGCTACAATTCTGTTGCAAGTTTAGCTATAAGAAAACACAATAGGTAGAGTATGCTAAAACCCCAAAGACAGCTATGAAATTAGATTTCATAGTTCAGGAGAGCAAGACATTCCTGGCCCAACAGATGATCCTGTGATGAGATGTGGGGTTATTTTTAAAAGCATGGGATATGATATTTTACATTATAGACTGTGTATGTGGATTATTTAGGCCTTGCAGATAATTCACACACCGGTACATGCTTTACTTGTTTGTCGTCACATACGTTCTAGTGTTTCTTATGTCACAATTTAAGTTTGATGCTGCCATTTTTTTTATTTAATTTTTTCTTGTTGTCAACTAAATCCCATGAAAAGACCAAAACCAACAGTGTGATAGGCTGGGGAAGTCAAAAATGACTGAGAGACAGACAGTCTGTGGCATTCCGCCCTAGTCTATCCATATACTGAACATGTAAATCTGCAGGAAATTAAGTTTTTAGTTTAGTTTAGTTTAGTTAAGTTTTTTAAGGAAGTTTTTAACAAATATAGTATTTAATTTAAATCAATTCAAAGCAGGGCACTGTGGTTTTTAGCAAACATCATTCTAAAAAGAAAAAAAAAATCAGTATTTGTTATTTGTTGGGGACTATTTTCAGCTGCGTTTGGTGCTAGTTAGTATTTACAGCACCAGGATGTTGTTTGTGGGATTGACACACATAAAACCACAGTGCCCATGTCACCCATTGCAAAAGTGGGGCCAAGAATAGAGGTCTATTGTATAGAGGAATACAACATATCAAGCTTTGCAAACACAGAATATACCTGTTAGCTGAATCAGTTTATTGTGGGTTTTGGTCTTTTCATGGGACTGAAAATTAGTAATATATAGAATATTGACAGCCTTATAGCCTTATTCTTTAAATCTTAGCAATGTCTTTCAATGAATGCAAATCTTTTACAACTGTTGGTTAGTTGAACTGAAATGAAGCTCAACTAACAACAAAAACAGCAGCAATGCCACCCCTGCAACAAAAAAATAAAACAGCATTACTAACATGAGTAAGAAGACCAGCACATTGAATGTTAAAATCCACAGTAACACACTTACATGTTTTAGCTGTCCCAATGTGATTACACGAGATGCAGAGACAACAAAAGGGATGAGTTGCTCGTTCCTCTCCCACTGCAATTTATTCATATAACTGAATACTCACTAGAGTAGAGAGCTGAGACGAGAAAGATGTTTAAGTGCAAAGCAGCAAGAGAGAGAGTCACCGATAAGTGAATCTACAAGCAGAGGACATGCACTTCCTCTTTCAAAACAAAAAAAAACTGGGACACTGTTCCTAAGGGTGTAAACAACACAAAGCAGAGACACAAACACACAGAGAGGAGAAATAGCTCCATACCTGGAGACGCCTCATTCTGTCTGTATGTGCACTGTAACTCTGCCTTACAATGAGCATCTATTTATTTATTTCTGTATGTACAGGACTTGCAGGAGTGTGCATGTGCGCTTCAGTAAATTAGTGTGTGTCTGTCTGACATGTCTGATATATGCTTGTCAGCTTGTTGAGCAGGGCAGACTGCTGGCTTGCCTGACAAGAGATGACTAGCCAATCTAGCAAAAAATCTGGCTGCCTTGACACCAATCTGGCACCAATTTACGGATCAACAGCAGTGGAGTGGACTCTCACACACACACACATGAATTCAAACTCTCACACACACACAGACACACCGAGAAGTACTCGAAACCCCACTGGCCTAGGCGTGGGTGGTTGCGCTTTTTTTGTGTGTTTGCTCACCAACAGGCTCTCTTGCAGTGTTGTGTGTTTTCTATAGTATGAGCAAGGCAATTGTTTTCTCTTGCAGACTTTACTGGGTTTTTCAATGATTTATTCCAAAGGCTCATGATGTTTGCCACTTTACGGCCATGCCTTCCTCTGTGTGTGTTTATCCAAATTGACTCCAATGAACCCGGAGTTTGAGTATAATGCCTGCTGTTTACTAACCAGTTTAGCCCAGTGCCTGTTTACTTTTTTAATTGCAGCTTCAAAACTAACCCAACAAATAATGAAGAAATTCCAAGAATTCAATAGCGAAAACAAATAATAAAAGCAAATAATTTCAACATTTGTTTTTCATTGAGAAAAAAGACAAGGTCAAAGGGGTACATACAAATACACATACACACACCTTAATGGCACAGAATAACAATACCACCAGCTGAAAACAACATATTAGATCAGAGATAGAAGAAAAGAAAGAAAAGAAGAGGAAGGGCAAAAAAAGCTTAACGTAAACATTATTGTTACCTGCAACATAGGACAAAAGGTAGATTAATATTCATATACATACAAACACATCTCCATATATATATATATATACACACACAGACGGGTGACAAATAAAAGGATAAATCTCAATTAATGCAATACGAATGCAGATGCTTTTACACAGGTGCACTGGATGGTACAATTAAGCAATTAACATCCAATCATTGGGGCATGTATAAAATGAAAAGCAGGCCCAGTTGATTCAGATTTTGTCAGAGGGGTATTTTAGTAGGGCTGCAGTGAATTAACCCCTAATTACAAAGATAAATGCATATTGAGAGTTCAGTGGTACAAAAATCGTCAACACTGGTCTAAAGAGATGTGGAAAAAAATGATATGGTCAGATGAGTCATCCTTCTCCATATTCTTGACAAGTGGGCGAGTGCATGTGTGGTGGACACCAAGAGAACGGTACAGGCCTGAATGCTTGAACCCCTACGCTGAGGGGATCTGGTGGCACTTTTATGCTGTGGGGGGGCGTATTTAGCTGGCATGGTTTGTATCCACTGTCCCCTTAGAGGAAGGGTTACCCAAATCAGTACTGAGGTGTTCTCCATCTTTTCCAGGATGGCAAAGCCCCCATCAATAGGGGACGGATTGTTTGATAACTACAGACATATTATCAATCATATACCAATTCAACTGAACACCTATGGGAGATTTTGGAGTGACCTGTTAGACAGCGCTCTCCACCACCATCATCAAAACACCAAATCAGGGAATATTTGTTTGGTATAATGATGTTCATCTTTTCAGTAGAGTTCCAGAGACTTGTAGAATCAATGCCAAGGAGTATTGAAGCTGTTCTGGAGGCATGTGGTGGCCCAACACCTGGCTAAGACATTGTGTGTGTGTGTGTGTGTGCGTGTGTGTGTGTGTGTGTAACTACGCATGCTTTCCCCATCATAATTTTGACTTATTTTGACACACATTTGTCTTGATGGTTAACCAGAAATCTTATTCCAAATGGAAAATGTCATCACTGGGCAGACAGTTGACTGGAGAGTTTGGTGTTTATTCACATAAAATAACAGACATAAATCTTTAGCTTGATGTTCTCTTTTCTTCCTATTCAATTTAAATCACTTGTGAAGTGCAGTTGTGTATTATGCACTGTATAATCATGACATTCATTTTGGCTGCGACATTAAGTTGCCCTTTAACAGATTTTTCAGAGCATCGATGAATAATTTTTCATTGAATTCCCTTCAGAACATTTGCAGAGTCTTTTATTAGGCTAGCTGAAAACTTCATACCAAGACAGACACTTTTAGCACATTTTATAAAGCCAGATTGTGACCTAAATCTTTATTGGACTTTTTGCATGCCACAGCTTTGTGTGCCACTGAGAAGGGCTGCACTTTTGTGTAACATTTCTAAGCATGAACTGTTTGTGTGTGATGTGTGTGAAATGTGCCAGGGGAGCTGTACTGGGCCAGTGTTAAAGGGTCTCTGCCTTTAGGGAAACTTTATTGAACACTTAAGTGCTTCTGGTGGCCAAACACCGTAAAAGTGTCAGTGCTTTTTTCACCCTTTCAGTAAAATGCATATTTTTGCTCACTTGGGTTAAAAAGGAAGCATTTCAACAGCATGTTAAGGCCACTGTATACGCAAATGGTGTGATAGGAATGTCTGTTAGTGTAAAATATCATCAGTCTGCTGGCTCACTGTTTTATGGCTGCAGATATGAAGGTTTTTTGTTATCTGTCTACTTCATTAAATAAGGAAATAAAACATATTCGCCTACAGAGTACAGGGGAATGGAAATGTATGCTACCTGTATCTGTATACAGGTAACATACAGATAAAATACAATACCTTTACAAAGAGACCATGTTTGCAAAGATTATGCAATGGTATAAAAGGAAATAATTGAGGGGTTTGCTACATTTTGAGATTTTTTAATAATCAGATCTGTTGTAATACCACTGTCTTTCCTGTCAGAACTAAGAGCCAAAATTAACTTTTTGTTTAAAACTCTTTCCAAATAAACACAGACTTGATGATTCATAACGTCATCACAATTTAAAACTGAAATCATTCATAAAACATGGTGTCATTTGAATTACCTATGAATTGCACTTGTAGCTGATAATTTGTCACAGCTCAAATCTGATGTATCATTTGAGTCAGTGTTGCAAAGCATGACAACATACACTTGCGCTGTCTGCAAATCCAAGTATCTGTGAAGAGCAAAGATATATTCCTCTGACATTGTGACTTTGAGGCTCAGCCAGGAAGTCTCCTTGATCATACTTTGACTTATGTTCTCTGTTTCTATTGTCATACTCAAAACTACAGTCTAAAAATTATAACTCATAAAAAACATACCATTACTGTTAATTTGTGTTTTTGGATAAGTACCTAATTGCAGGTGTTCTCTCTGGCTGTTTTATCAGCACATGTGCTTCCAATCATGTGATGTGCATCCAGATCATTCTAGGTATAAAAAAAGGAGGGTAACTGTAACTGTACACTGTCTGTGTACACAATTCATCCAACTGTTTACTGGTGACTCTCTTCATTTGGTCCCTGTCTCCTCTTCCTCCTCTGGGTTTGATAATCAGACAGGTCTGCTGAAGCCCCCATTGTCTGCACACACTGTCGACGTGACTCTTATACACATGAGAGTGGCTTAGCATTGTGAATGCAGCTCAGCTTTCTGGAGGTTGACCTTTTTCCATGGATTAATAGGTTTTATGCTGGCAGCATTAATAAACAATTTCTTCGTTTCCACAGTGGGGTAGTGAGCAGTCACTCTGCATATTAATGTATGTCCCCATCCCCGAATGAGCCTCCTCTCACCTACTTTTAGGCGGTCATGAATGGCAATCACCGCCCGTTTTGTGGTTTTTCCAAAGGATGTTTATTTTCGAGTGACTCTCTTTGCTCTCTTGTCTTTCATTGCCTATTCGTCTCTTTTTCAGGGCTTTTTATTTGAAACTCCCACTCTTTCCATCTGTCTGTATCCATTTGCCTCTTTTTGTTATTTTTTAATTTATCTTTTTTTTTCTGTAGAAACCGTATTCCTCTCGATCTGCCCCTTCCCCTCAACCGCATTCCTTTCTCTCTCTTAGTCAATCTCTTAGCCTTTTTTCGCTGTGCCTTCACTTGACTATTCCTTTATTTCTGTCCCTGTCTTCTTGCTTTGGTGACTGGGGCTGATTATGTGGGGCTGAGCAGTTTTTGCCCCTCACGCTGTCAGTGGCCAAGGTCAATTATGGCCTTCCCTTTCAGAGCAGGGAGCCACTGATGTGGAGGGCCAGGCAGGGAGATGGAGTGGGAAGAAAATCAACCGTTTGGTGCCTCAAAAATGATTCGATTTGCAACTGGTGTGAAAGTGTGTGCTGTGTCTTCTTCAATGTCACCCATATTTTTCCAAAATATTAGTTTAATGTTGGTAGAATTATACAGCAAACCACTCTCAATTGAAGGGTAATACTGACACAAACCTTTTTTTCTGGGCTTTGGCTGCTCCTTTAAAATGATCCCATAACAAGCTCCTCCTATTGAAGACATGGGTTAATATAACAGGCTAAACATTATACATTGTCATGGCTGACATTTACCATTTTATCATGAACAATATAAAACTTAAGGAAGAATAAAACTGAAGGGTGCTTAACAAGTTAAAAAAAACAACAACTGACAGGTGGATATTGTTAGATTGTGATACTACATGTGGACGATGTGGAATTTGCGTGCATCCCATGGGCTTTGATTTGTATGTATGGATACAACAGGCATACCCAATTGACCTTGAGATGTTATCACCATATTAGTTATGACAAATGGAGTGCAGTGAGACCAAAACAGTAAAGCAAACGTGACATTTGATCCTGTGTTAAAGGTCCAGTGTGTAACATTTAGGAGGTTCTATTGGCAGAAATGGAATATAATATTCATCGGTATTTTCTGTTAGTGTGTATGTATCACTTGAATATAGAAATCTTTATGTTTTTGTTAGTATGAGCCATTTATATCAACAGACACCGCCTTCCATGGAGGCTGCCATTTTGAACCGCTGTGTTTCTACAGTAGCTTAGAAAACAGTACAGACAGTAGATTGTTTGCATCTTTGTGGCAACATGTTATGGAAAGCCATCTGCTGGTTCAAAAGTCATGCACAACATGATATGGGTGTAATATTTTGGTTGTCCACATACTTGTGGCCAAGTATTGTATAGCTAGAGAAATTGAAATTAGTGCATATTTTAGATTATCAACAATTTCTGGTACATGAGTGAAGCATTATTGAGGACAAATGACTGAACTGTGACTGTGGCAAGACAAAGGAGGAACATGATGAAAGCCTTCGGCTTGTCACTGACATTTGACACACTTAAAATGCAGTTGATCAAACAATGTGTCTGACGCCGGCTGCCTTCACTGCTCTGATCTTCAAATCAAACTGATTATGGTGACTGGCAGTGCTACATTTTTGTTCAGCTTCAAGCACCATTCCACAAACAAACCACCTCCACTTGCACTGCCTCCATAAACAAAGACAGACTTTTTGTGCGTCTATGTGAAGGCGTTTGATTAGCCACAATTATGGCCTTGGCACCAGCTTGTATGATTACTTTGACTCGAGGCTGTTTTTGTGTGTGCCGTTTAAGTAATCAGCGTTGGGCTAAACCTGGACCGGCATCGAAATGTTGTGACTAATTACAGCAGCCAATCGACCTGCGGTGCAGCTCACCTGACGAGGAAAAACTAGAATTAATTACCTAATTGAAGCAACTCAGGGAACCATGAAGGTAAAACTGTTTGCCTTCTAATCGGCTCAGAAACAGAGTTTGCTTCAGCATGAAAAGAGCATGTTTGAACATTCTCTCAAAGAACAAAGGTTATTTGGTTTCATTGAAGCGGTGCAATGAAGACATTTGTTCTGGATTGAAGAAATCATCCAAGTGGGTATTTTTATATTATACAATATATACTATTTTGTCACCTGTCCAGACAGGACATAGACGTTTCTTTCTGACAGCTTGAACATAATAAGCAGCTATTTGATAAGCTGCTGCTTGCTGCTGACACACAATAAATCTTAATGTGCACGACAAAATGAATAATGATGGGGTTGATCGTCCAGAGGGAATGTTTATTTATTTCATATTAAACATGTCAGACAGCCTCGTGCTCAGGGTTTTTATCATGCAACACTCAGTTTTTATTGCTTCAGCCTGCAGTGTCTGGATTGTTCTGCTCAGCTGGTGTGACAGAAGCAGCAATAATAGTTTTGATCCGAATCCCTACATTTGCCACTAGAATAGTCTGAAGTTAATTCTCTTGTGTAATGTAATCGCTGGCGAGACGGACCAACATCAGGATGTATGATTCCCCAACACATATCTCGCATAACAGTTCACCACTCTGACCTCTCAATGCCTGCACTTTTGACTGTTTCTCACTGTAATTGCACTGTGAGTTTTTTTTAACATCTCAACTGATTCTGTATACGCTCAGAAATGCCCATGAGTCCTCAATCAAGGATAGCGAGGACACTTAAAATATAGCCGGGTGCTTCTCAGAATGATTAGGGTCTTCCCAAGTGTCTCTCCGCTCCTTCCTGTACTGCTCTGCTTTCAGCTGAATGCTGTCTAGAGGAGAAGATCTGACAGGAGTAATTCACCAAAAGGCTAATTACACCCTAATTGTGGCATAGTGTGACCTGTGTTAAAAACTAACCATAAATAATGTCCTGTGCAGCTACAGTATAGGACATTTATAGAGAGAAAGCCTCACTATAGTAACTATAAAATTTAATTTAACACGGAAATGTTACTGAGAAGTAATTTCGAGGATTAAAAAATTGTAAAGTTTTTCTTTAGGGATGAAATTTAACACAGACATTCCTGATCCCCAGAAGATGAGTCATACTGACTTAGGTGATCCTTTCACTTGTCCCCTAGCACCCCCATGAGGTTGTTGTTTTTTGTTTTTTTGGATCCCTTCCTTTCCATCTTGTGCCATCAACAGGTCAAAGTTTTTACTTATCTAGTTAATTTTTTTGATATCTATTTGATGGACTAGAACAAAATTTAATACAGACAGAATTCATTTTGGGATGAATTGTGAGAACTTTGGGGATCCCTCAACTTATCATTTCACTTTGAGTTATGACCAAATACCTGCAAAACTAATGACACTGGCCTCAACTAAAGTTTGCCAATTATCAAATGTGAACATGGTAAACAATATACTTCTAACATCAGCACATCAACAATGTGAGCATGTTAGTAAAGCAACGCTGTGCTTGTCCAGCCCCATAGAGCTGTAAAGTCATGTCAGTTTATGGCTTTTAAGAAATCTACACACAGGCTGCAGCCATATTTTTGTATGATCTAATTATCATATTATATTCACATTTACCCATGTCTTTCAAACACAGCTGAATCAAAGAGGCATACTTTTTTTAAAGAAATTAAACGGTTGCTTACTTACTCAAGGATCTTCTTAAAGAGTCTGGCATTGAGGACCAGGGCAGTATGGGATGTATCAGAAGATTTTTACTTTGTCAGTTGTTCTTTGAGCCAGCTCAGTGTGAATCACCCACAACAGATGTGGCGAAACTCTCCATTGTGATGAGTGCGCTTTGATTAATACACCCCGATGAATGCCTTTATTTTTAGCCTGGCAGGGCGGACAATGTGGAAACGCTTTTTATTACCCTTCTGGTCGGAGATGAATGGGCAACAGCAGAGAGAGATGTGGTGCCTCGGTGTTCATTCGTCATTGCCAGATTGAGGTGTTAAGGATGGAGGAGTCACTTGATTAGTTCTATCATTATTCCTTCAGAAGACAGTCATAGAAAAAATGCCAATAAAAGACATAGTATTTGGGAAGAATGATTCCCTTTGGGTTTTAACAAACAGAAAAAAAATAAAGAACAAGCCAGGAGTGTATGGATAGACATCTGGGGGGAAAGAAAGTGCTGATATTTCTAGTGCTGAGGTGCTGGGGTCAATGCCTAACAATATATACTTTCTGCCAGGAACATGGGCTAATTGACTAAACGAGTGCTCCTACATCTGATGTCAAGGTTAAGGCCAAGGAGAGAATGAGAGTTGCATTTCATCAGAGCAGGTCATTAGGCTCGGCTTGAATCAGAGCTGATAATAGCGGGAGAGACTCTGCAGCGCTCATCTTTTTCACGACAGGTGGAAGTATGAAGTCCATTTCACCTGGTGAGGCAGTGCCTGTGCCCGCTGTGTATTATTCTATACATTGTGAGCGTGGCATAAAATTGCCATTTGTCCTGGTGACCTCCATGAAAGTTACAATATCAATTATGAATCTGTTTCATTCTCTGCCATGAATTATTAATTTGAATCCACTAGAATGTCTTCCACATGTTATATTCAAATGAAATCGGTGTATTGTTTTTGGCGTGAAAGACCTTGTTTTTATAATCTGTGTGGTGCTTGTGTCTGTCTCTGCAGGAACTCTTTACAGCGGAGTGCAAGTTCAAAGAGTCGGTGTTTGAGAACTACTATGTGATCTACTCGTCCATGTTGTACAGACAACAGGAGTCGGGGAGAGCTTGGTTCCTAGGGCTCAATAAAGAGGGCCAAGCTATGAAGGGGAACCGAGTGAAAAAAACAAAACCAGCTGCTCACTTCCTGCCCAAGCCATTAGAAGGTAGGTACTCTATATAGACACTCAACTGCTCAACTAATACTAAAAGTCTGGGAATTTATCATTGTTCATTTTCATTATATACAGATAGATGTGGTGATTTTCGTTTTTCATGAAACTGAACAATTTCCATTAAAGGACCAAAACTAACAATGAATTGAATCACTATCAATTATAATCTGTGTACCCAAAGCCTGATATATCGTATGCCTCTGTGCCACAGAGCTCCATTGTTTCCAGAAAAATCATCAATAAGCCACACCGTTGTACGATGAACATGGGCTGTAGTTTTATCAATCCCATATACACCGTCCTGCTGCCATAAAAACTTACTAGAGCACCAAATGTTATTAGTATATGTTATTATATATAATTAGTCCATAGGTGAAAATAGTCGCTGACAAATGTGCTGCTACTACTGTTTGAGTATCATTCTCTGAAAGCTACAGAGCTCAGCTGTTTTAAGAAAGTATACATTTGTGACCTTGCTTTTTTTTTAAGATTTCTGTCCTCAGTAGGAGCCAGTGGCCTTGGGGCTGAGAGCCAGAGACTGGCTGCGGAAGTTGGAACGAATTTAGAGATGTACTAACACTTTAGAGATTTGTTGACATTAAGAAAAATAATCGCCTTAAGGGTCAGATAACATCGTTTAAAGGGTCAGATCACATCCAAATCACAAAATAACTTATTTTCTCAGTTTCACTTTTATGTGCAGACATTTTTGACATATACACCTCTGAAAGTTGTTCTAGGTGAACAACGTTTTGGAAAACAGGACTCTCAGAGATGGATTTCTCTTATATCAGGCAAACAAAAGTGAAGCTGAATCTGCCCGAGCAGTTTCCACTTGCCGCAGGGATTTAAAAAAGAATTCTATGTTTTGGGTGAGCTGACCTTTATAAAAAAAAGAAGAAGAAGGGACTGAGAGTTAGATTTAAAAAATCATAACACAAAGAATTTTGCTATAAAATGCAGCTTTCTGTTTTGTTTTTACTTATTTATAGGGACTCAAGGGGCATAATTAACATTTCCTCCCCATTTTGTCTTCACTTTTTGCCACCTGAAGCGGTTTTTCAGCTGTCAACATGGCAAGAGACCTTGTTACTGTAAATGATGGCATCTTTTTGCAGCAGCAAACATAACATTTAGGTGGACACATAAATAAATCTGAATATATTTGGGTCAAAAACAACTGACAACAACGAGGCATGACTTGCCATGTTATATTACAGGGCAGATGTCCAATATTATAAGAC
Organism: Morone saxatilis; assembly: GCF_004916995.1. Lineage (NCBI taxonomy): Eukaryota > Metazoa > Chordata > Actinopteri > Moronidae > Morone > Morone saxatilis. The sequence goes on along the minus strand of NW_023340095.1, from coordinate 19,216,819 downwards.
ATGATCCTATCCTTAGTAGAGGTAGAACTATGAGAAATATCTGTTTTTCATATTTTTGAATTCATGTGCTGTTTCAATATTTTGCTGCTGTAAGCAGACAGTGTAGGAGGCAGGACAGCTCTGTAAGTGGAATATGAAATGTTGATAGTCCAGCAGATGCCACCTTCACTCTTGTCAGCCACCAGCCTGATTGCTTCCCCTCAGTTAAACATGGAATCAAGTTGAAGTGTCCTGTCAAGACAGTAATACAGCTGTAGTCTAGTGGCTGTAAAGTGGAGGATAATGAAACACTTTTTTGCTGTTTTGTTGAAATGTATGTGCTTAGATTCAGAATCAGCCCTGAAGGAGACAGAAGCAAGTCAGGATGGTATCATGAAGCCCACGGGCAAAAAAATGTATCAGCTTTTTTTTCCATCTGTAAATTGCCACATGTCTTTATTGTAGGTTCGGAGAGATTTTCTTCTGTATGAAAACTCTTCAAAAAAGAAGCAACACCATGTAGTGTTAGTGGATATATGTGCCTCAAATAGTTTTAGACAGGTAAACTCAAAAGTATGGAAGAAAGGGTTCTTGCTAACAGCTTTTCCCTTGTCTCTCTGCTTTCTTTCCTGATCGCCTGCTCCTCCAGTCGCCATGTACAGAGAGCCATCGTTGCATGATGTTGGAGAGACGGTGCCCAAGGCAGCGGTACCTCCCAGTAAAAGCACAAGTGAGCCGGCGGTGATGAACGGAGGTAAACCTGTCAGCAAGCCCGACAAGCCCGCCACATAGCCACACCTGACCAGTGCCCAGTGTGTGTGTGTGTGTGTGTGTGTGGAGGGGGGGGGAGGGATTGTGACGGAGGCAGGGTTTCCCCCCCCCCCGACTAGACTCCAGACCCTCTTTCTTCCGCGGATCAGATCCAGGCGAAACCTCCCTCCTTTCCTTTCTTCTTTCGCTCCTCCTTCCTCTTCCTCTGCCTCGTCCTCCCTTTTTCTCTAGCTGTCTCAACACGGATGGATGGATTCTGCGGCGGCTGAGTTTCCCCAGCACAGGAGGGAAGAGGACCGCTGATCAATGGAATGCCTTCAGATTCCTCTGTAACTGTGAGAATTCATGTGAATAACAACGCGTGTTTCACGACCATGCTCGTGGTACTTTGCTTGCTGACGGTTCATTCAAGAAACCTTCCCCCTCTCTATAATGCCCTGTTGCAGCAGAGTCTGTGTACCTTCAGATCTATTTTCTATACCACAGTTCACCAGCTATGTTCTGGGATAGAGACTGTATAGATAGAGTAAATATTTGGACTGTCGTCCTCTATTTTTTACGAGTATGTTCCCCTCTCCCTCTCTTTCTATCTCTAGTCACACACTTTTCTCTTTGTCAAGTAACGTAGAAAAGATAAAAACATTTTGCAAGGCAGTTGTGTGATTTTATAAGAAACACATTCACACAGATGGGGCATAAAAAAACAAGCATATATATAATAAAAAAAACAATCAAAATTTTCGTCTTGCCTACAACATGCACACACACTTAGAGACAGACATACAAAGTTTGTGGGGAAAAATCAGAGATGTTGCTTTTTACAACTGATACAAAAACACACTGGAGGCTGGCAGATAGCTCCTGCAATCATAGTTGATGAAGTGCTAATTACCGCCACTGCAATCAATGCGAGGAGCTCCCCACACACATACAAACACACACACACATTTATAAACAGATGTGTGTGTGGGTGGGAAAGAGCGCTGTAAGGAATGGTGTATACATATCACTATCAAGTCCCACCAGCGGTTCAGTCCGCCTTCTCTGGTAAATAGAAAAACCTGAAGTCTATTTTTCTTTAATCTTATTTCCGAGCGTGGGCTCTAGGAATATCTCTAGGCCTTGTAGGCCTCTGTCCCTCACTCACTGACTTCTTTGGACTACGAGGCAAGGCTTGTGGCTTTGACCCAGATGGTCTATAACTGCAGCACTGGCAGCCATCTTATGGCAGCGTCTACTTAAAGCCAGAAAACAACATGGCTGAAAACCAGTAGGTGACATTTATACTGGCTGCATCCCTATTTGGTTCGGCAAACTAAAGCATGGGCAAGATTAATATTGTGTTCTCTCTTCTTGCAGCAGTTATACAAGAGATGGCTTGTATTGTAACATTTTCACTGTATAAAACTTAGGGAAAATGACTATTAAAAATCATAACTTTTTAAATGACTAGATATTATTATTATTATTATTATTATTATTATTATTATTATTATGAGAGGATTTGTCTCCTAGCTCAGCATGCAGAGTCCAGTACTGATCATCTTGGCCTATCACGTGCCTGTTTGGACCTTGATTCCCGGCATGCAAAAACAGGTTCCCAGTCCCCACTGGGCCAAAGGTGCCTCACCCACCCGATACATCCATGTAGAGGACACGTAGCATTATACATTGAAAAACCACACTCCGATGTATTCATTCTGAAATGACCAAAGTCTTTTTTCATCCCAAGAAGAACTGATTCTTTAAAAAAAAAAGAAAACAAATCCTGATTCTCTTTTTGATTGTGATCCATCGAAGCTTTCACTGTGATAGCATTTGTTCTGTCAGAAAGAATCAACTCCACTCAGACCCCCCAAAAGGTCTTGACTGATGTCATTTTGGAGAAGTACGTATACCTTGAATTAATCACATGCATGTATTTTCTATAAGGAACAAGGTATGGGTATCATTCTTCACTCTGTGTAAGCCGAGGAGCACTGAAGTTGGGTGTGGGAGTCGAATGGGCATGTTGTAGGCTACAGCACACTCACAGCTAATCTGAAGGTAACCCACTGCACTTTCTGTTTTGCATTCTCATCATGACTGTTAGCAGTTTATCAAAGCTCTACCTGATCAATCAATTTTTTAACGTTTGTCTTGCTTTAATGGTTGAATTTTCCCAATAGTTTTGTTAGATAAGTTTAAAATATTAAACACATTGTTGCTGCTGTGTGCTGCTAAAACTGCGACTATATTAAAAAATTGATTTGGTAAATATGATTTGTAGTTTATTGGGATTACACATGACCATTTCTTATTACAGAACATCAAAGCACATTAGTTAGAATTCAATTTTTGTCTGTACAAAACTGTTAATGCTATAACAAAAATGGCATACTACACACACACACACACACACACACACACAAACACACACACCTACACACACACACACACACACACACACACACAGGAGCTGGAGGAGCTTCAACTGTCATCAGAAGTTGAGGATGGAATCTTAGTTAGTGAGAATAATGGTGTTATTATTACAGTGAGGTAATGGCAGATGGAGGAGCCAATGTCACACACACACAGACACACATCCATAAACACACACACCCACATACACACACAGTACACACTCTAAGCCAGTAAACACCTGTCCACATAGACATGGAGACCATCTGTACACCTATGTCTACACACACATGCATAGAAAAACACACACACACACACACAGACGCTGTAATGGAAATATAACTTTTTACTGCCACTTCACACGATGTCCAGAGAACAGAGCAACAACGAGCAACTGAGCGCGCTCACAACCACACGCTGCTGGTCTTCAGTGTGAGGGTTTGGGAGAGTGCTGAGCTCCCCTGCAGGAAGCAGAATTGAGTGTAAATGTGACAGACGCTGAGTTCCTCTCACCACTCTGTCAGTGCTGTAGACATTATTGCTGTTGATATTGGATGAATTTAAAGCTTAAAAAAACTCTCTAGAGCCACAGATAATCACATTGGTTGAGCTAAACCTCAGTGAGTGGAGCCTCAGAACCACAGCCTGCTCTCCGGTTGGCCGTGCTGA
>NW_023340095.1:19206842-19212900 GCF_004916995.1 Morone saxatilis | reverse complement strand
TTTTTTTTTTTTGTTGTTGTTGGTTGGTTTGTCTTCATTTTCTCTTGTATACGGGTCGCCTGTGATGTCGTCTCCTGATCCCGATCACTTATGCTTTGTTCCCCCTCTCTTCAGATGTGTTACAAGAATATTCTAGCAATTTAGTTTCTCTGTTGCTTCTGTTTTCAACCTCTTATTTTGTACGTTGTCCCATCTGTTGCATGGGGAGAGGATGGCATTGATGAACTGCATGTAGTAGGCTATGTCTATCAAGAACTGTTGGTATGTACCGCTAATTTTACATACATATATGCAACGAGTTTGTCTACACTATACAGTTTGTGTTTGTTGTATACACATATACAACATATTGAATAAAATATTTATATAAGGGTGTACTGTAATGTCAGTAACATACTTAATGCAATATAGTGTGCAGTATATTATTGCACCTGTCATTTTTGATGGGACAAAGAAAACAGAGGGGGTTGGCTAGTTTAAGCATGAAAAAGGCCAAAGTAGAATTTACATTAAATTTTTTCTTTGTGACTTCTTATCGGTCCTCTTTTCAAGTGGTGACTGAGCTCTTGTGTCAATGCAGCTCTCATCCCCTGTCGCCACCTTTTGAAGTGACATGGACATCCAGCATGCCACAACTGAACTATGTATGCCCTTCTCTTTGTTTCCTCCGCTTAGAATTTAACCTTATCACTAGTATGAGTTAGGAGTGAGAAATGTCCATTGCGTGCTGTACCACCAGTACAGTGTGGGTTTCATGACGGATTGTTTGGTTTGAGTTCCCGATTGAGAAGAATAGGCACTATTAAAATGATTTATTTTCAACAAAATATATATATACCATTGCAAGTATGCCCATTGAAGTTATGTCATGTTATAACAAATTTGTAACCATGTATGATTAAGGTCTTCGCATTGTTTTCCATGCAAACTGTTGTGTCATGCGGCACATTTAATGTTTTATTATTAAAAAGAAATAAAAACCTCAAACAGTAATCTCTGCCTTGAGATTTTGAGTGAACTTTCAGTCCAATTTGGGAGCAACACACCACTTAGAGTTAAAAACAGATGTATTTATCCTCTGCAGTATCGCACATATTGCGACCTCAATAATCCTTCCCTTTCCAACATTTGGATTTGTCATGTCACCTGCATCCTACTATGTGTAGCCATCTGGAGTATGTAAGCGTTCCTACATTATATAAAAAAAAAGATACATAAAGCTGTTCTGGAAACAAATGTTTACATGTTATTATGTTTATGTTTCTTTTACACCTACAACACCCAGTTTTATAAGGATAATTTGTAGCCAGTACGATAAAAGAATGAATGCTGTTAATGATATGCAGAATTACATCCATGTTTAGCTTGGTTTTCTCCCTCCTCCCGTGGTTCTCCAGGCTGTGATGTTTCTACAGCCCGGGTGGTGACCATCGGTGGTGCTCTGGTCGCTCCGGGCAGCCAGTCTCTAACACCAGTGTTCTCTCCTCTTCAGTACTCTGCTCCCACCCAGATTTCGCAAGCGTTCCCTGTCCAGCCGTCCCAGCACTCACAATTGCCACAATTGCACATCCCATTCCCTGTGAGGAGATGTGAGAAGAAAAGCTGTGAATTAAGAGCTGTGCCATCATGCCTGACCTTTAACAAGGTTCCTCTTTTCACACCCTGCTTCCCTGGGTGCAGCCCAAATGGTGGGGGGGTGGAGGCTGACTAAACTGCTCAGGACAGTTTTCCACTGCTTTTGCCCACACAGCAGAGGAGAAAACTTTGGTTTAATTAAGAGTGAAAAGCCTATATACTTTACTCACCACATTTGTTCAAAGCTCATATATAGCTACATCTGATAGTCTTTATTTATTAAACTGTAGTTGTGATACAATAAAGTCTGACAGTCCTCTGGCTTCCGACAACCCTTGTTTGTTTTAAGTCCAGTAGCAAAGGAAGAAATATTGCTGTCAGGAGTCTCAGACAGGAGTTTGGGGGGGACGGAGAACTGACTTCAACACAAGAGACTGGGGCCTCATTTATAAAAATGTTCTTGGATATATACTTGAAATTAGTCTTAAGAGCATTTCTGACTGTGCTTACATTTGATTCATAAAAGATACTGAGCAGAAAAAACCTTTCTTAAGAAGCCCATTTGTAACTAACGCACCTGTGATCTATAAATTTTAAATTATCTTAAAAGCAACGGTACTTAATGCTTGCACAAATGAGGATTTAGTCAGGAATAGCCATGGACCAAAACGCACATGTGATAGACAGTGAATTAACAGTACAACGTACGTCTGATCCACCAACCAAGCACTCATTTCAGTGAGAAATCTTAATTTCTGAGACAGTTCGACTCCTATTCCAACAGTCTTCTCCCACTAAGTGCAGCTAACTATCTGAAGCAGACGAGTTGACGCGGCGAAATGTAAAGTTTGTACAGAAATAAAGTTTATTTTCATGTATTTTACTGATGTCGAATTGACAAGACCGTCAACGCATGACATACTTTAGCTTGTGTTTCTAGAGTTATGTGTTTCTCCTGTCACTTAAGGAATTGTTAATGTGTCATATTTCTTAAAGGGAGTTTGGTGTGATATTTTCCCCTGAGAGCACAGGGAGCTTTTCGAACTTCTTTGTATATTTTTATACATTTATATTTAACATTTTGTCACCATTACAGACAAAGTATGATAAGGCATCTGACGTTGACTGCTGACTGTTAGTTACTGGTTTAATAATGTGTTTGTGCATTGAATACTGATGGTGCTGATCAAGCTAATTATCATCTAATTGTACTCAGTTTCTAATGACAGCATGCAAAAAGCGGTTGCCCTTTGTCTGCGATTATCTGTCACTCACTGCTGAAAGTACAGAACACAATGAAAAACTAATATTTTTTATATATAATAGTGCAATAAACTGAGCTTTATAGTTAAATAGCAGCTCTATTGGTCATGATTGAAGGTTTTATATTGCAGGAAATGGTACTTTCAGGTGGTAATTAAATGAAAAATTTCCTGCAAAAATTTTGTATCCCTACTTTTAACAATAAATAGGCGCCCATCATTGTTGTTCACCACAGGCCTGTGCACATATGTGTCCCAAACTGCAATGCTCCTACAAAACTTTTCTGTGCAAGTGAAACTTAAAATCAAAATGGAGCTTTAGTTTGTTTTATAAATGTATCTTTCTCTAATCTTAACTATGTAGCTTAAGCAACCTCGGTTGGAACCAATAGGGGCCGGATCAGCATCACCATCGCAGTGGGGTTTTTCCACCCATAAGTCCAGTTGCCTCAAGCTCGTCACAAGCTCCCTGAGTTGTCAGACAGAAGATGCTGAGGCTAGGAAGACTCCTCCTGCTGGCCTCCTGTCACACAGCTGGAAAGACATCTCCACTGCAAAATATCACTTTGGGAGAGGAGGGAGCAGTGTGAGGAGGCAAAAAGGGCGATGGATGGCGAGGAGGATTTAAACAAAAAAGGGGAAAAAACCGAAGTCAGCAGAGATGGGTAAGTAAGTGAGAAAATAAAAGTGAGGTAGGAAAGCAATAATGTCACATAAAGGGACTAAGCTTGAGGAGTCAACGCGTGGTTTCTAAAAGAAATGGCTGAGCTGCTTGTTGATCTACTGAATTCAGGTTGCAGACTAGACAGACCTTCCTCTGAAGGATAAAGGATAAGACCGCTTTACTCTTTTTATTGTCAATAAATCCCATGAAAAGACCAAAACCACCAATGCCTTAGTCTGGCTCTAAAACATTTCCTTACTGCACTCAAACACAAGCCCATTATTCTTCTAGATCTTTTTTTATATACAGTTTTTTAAATGATTCCCTTAAACAGCTGGCTAACATTTAACAAATGTTACACAAACACGAGTAAACTGTGATTGGTTTGGGACTATTTTCATCCGTAGATAAAACATTTTTTGAGTATTTACAGACAGTTTTGTAATGTAACTGAGCACATTTACTCATTTACTGTAAAGTACAATTATAAGGTGATTATTTCAATTATATGCTATTTTATACTTATATTTCACTACATTTTCAGAGGGAAATATTGTACTTTTTACTTAATTTATTTGGTAGCTATAGTTCTGGTTACTTTACAGATTCAGGTTAGAAGACGTGATCAGCTTCTAAAATCTGATGCATTATTATAAATTGAACAGCATATAATGTAGTTAATCGTAGTTTCCCTCCACCAGCTACAGTACACAACAAAAGCTGTTTAGAGAGAGATCAATAATAATGATCTATAATAATACAATACAATACAATAATATAGCCTAACACTGAGAGGGACCAGTACTTTAACTTTTGATACTCAAAGTTCATTTTGCTGTTAATCTTTACTTTTTTATAATTTTAATGCAGAAGTATGTTAACATGTTTAAATGCTTTAGCACCAGGACAGTGTATGTGGGACTAAAATAAACTACAATGCCCGTGTTCATGTAATGAAAATACGTGTTACTTATTGCAGCGGTGCAGCTTACTCATCGTTTTTTGTCAACAATTGAGGAATAAGATATATCAGGTTTTGGATACACAAACAAAACTTATCAGTAGAATTAGTTCATTGTCCGTTTTGGTGTTTTCATCTGAGTGGAGAAACAATGCTTGGTTTAAATGATAATTCACTTTTTCAAGTTACTGTATTGCTCATAATAAAACATTTCAGGTGATTGTAATAGTTCTAAATAATTTCTACAAATTGATTAACATGCTCCTGATAAACAATTAGATGTGTTAGATGGTGTAAATGTTGTAATCTATTTGCTTTTATACTTTACGACCTGTGTTGTAGACAAACAGACCTTTTTGTCTCTTTTCTGAAACGGTTGCTGAAATTATAATATTCAGTGCATGAAATTAACCAGCAAGCATTCCTAATACGCTGAATTTTCCACATCACTCATCAGTTGTATGTGTAATGAGAATCTACAGCTTTGAAGGGTCCATGAAATCTCCAGATGCAAAGTAATTTATCGGCAAACTTGCCAAACGAATTTTTGCATCATCAAGGTGGAAAAAATGACTCCATCATTGCTACCTGGCGAAGCAGTGACTCCTCTTACCTGCATATTCAAAAATTGCCTTTTCATGTAAAACACCATTACATTACTAATTCTCATGTATATGGTAATTTTCTCCAGTCTGTAATATGGTAATCTTTGTTTTCCTCCCAGTTTTCCACAATTTTTAAGCAATGTGTCTGCATCTGGAACCACTGAGACTCATTTGAATGACATTAAGGCTGACATTTAGAGTCATGGAGTCATGATGAAAAACACTTTTGAACAGCTGTCCAGATTTTGACAGGCCTCGGGGCAAAATAATTTTAAACATGAACTGAGATTTCCATTATCAGTGGGGAGAATACGGCTCCTGTGGATAAACGGCTATAGAGAGAAAACTGTATGTTTGTGTGTGTCTCAGTTCATTTTCCTGTTCTCTGACTCACAACCCTAGCCATTCACATTAGGGGGATCAGTACAAAATCTTCCAAAACTTTTGTGTGTGTGTGTGTGTGTGTGTGTGTGTGTGTTAGATAGACACCAAATTCAGAGACTCCAAATTCATCCCCACGGGAGAAAATACTCAAGATAATTAAGACCGTGTATAGTTTAAGTAGAAATACTGTACCATAAATATACTCTGTTACAAGTAGAAGCCTTGAATTCAAAATTGTGCTTAAGTAAAAGTAAAGAACTATAAGCAACAAAATGCACTTAAACTATCAAAAGTAATATTATGTTATATTCTTATATTACATGTAAGCAGTACTTTATTGTTGTTGCTGGTTGATGTCGGGCTAATTTTAGCTGCTTACAATACTTATGGGGAGTGTAATCTGTAATAACACATCATTTGTTATAAATTGATCACGTTTTATTATGTAAAGTCTGAATGTGGAAAACTACTACAGTTGTATTTATATATGTCTAAAAAATGTAGTACAAGTGTAAAGTTGCTTAAACCTAAAAGTAAAAGCATAAAAATTGTACTCAAGTTAAGTACTTGTGTAAATACTAGAGATGCACGATATATCGGCATTAAT
>NW_023340095.1:19137364-19206817 GCF_004916995.1 Morone saxatilis | reverse complement strand
ATTTGGCTATGTGTATTTGTTTGGCCGCGACAGTGGCAGCACAGGATTGTGGGGATGTTAAACTGAAGAGGAGAAAAAATGTCAGCGGTGGTGGGTGTTTCACGGGTGTCAAAAGGAAGACACTCAAAAGCCGTATGCAACACCTGCAAATGTCGGAGGTAATGCGGAGGCGGATGCCGCGTCAGTCATTCAACACCACAAATTTAATATGTCATTTCAGTGTTTCCTGATGGGGGCAGACTGTAGTTCCGGTTGCCTTTCTAAATGATCCTGCCAGACATACATGCAGCCCCGCTTGGCTGGCCGCCTCACAATTGCATTTAACAACACATAGAACTATTCAGAGGTTATTGGCGGCTGTCCAGTATTAACTCCACATACTGTTGTGTTGATGTAGCTTATTGTCAAAACGTTCGCTTTCTTCCAAGTCGACTATAAACTAACAGCTCACCAAAAACGTCACCACGGTGGCGTCCGTCTTTAACGTTCAACTTGTCAGTTCTCAGCTCACCGTCCTGCAAATAAAACATCTAGAAACATTAAAACCGGTAACTTTATATTTGTTGCAGCGAAGTGTCAGTTCTGTCTTCATACGTAAAACGTTTGGCGCCGACGGGGACGGGACGGGGGGAGGGGAATTGCTGGTAACGTTAAGCGTACTCCACCAGACCAAAGAAATTTGGCCAAGGACAGCTTTGCAAAGCCAGGTCAATAACAACGCATGAACGATAAAAATGAATGATGATGCAAATTACACTTGCAAGTTGAAAAAATGTGCATAACATCAGGACATGTTTTGGATATTTTGTTTTGCCTTTTTACAGATTTGAGTTTAATTGAGTGCACAGAGCTCAAAACATCTTTCCGATGATACTGCAATGTGAGAGTTTGGTAAAGGTTGGTTACTTATGTTTTATTTGTAGCCCTGTAACCTTGTATTTGGAAAAGTAAAATACGTTTGAAAATAAAGGAACGGCATTCAGAAACTCAGAAACTTTAAAAAAAAAAAAAAAACATATATCGAGATATCGGTTAGAATATCGGGGCCATAACAGCAAAATTAATATCGGCCAAAATTTTCATATCGGTGCATCCCTAGTAAATACTCTTACTTCTTACTTTCCACCACTGCTATTTAATGACAATCAATTTAATATTTAATAAGGTACTTGTCCATTACTTGAGTACTTCCATTTTATACTACTATGTTTTTTATATAGCTACTTCTATTTCACTACATTTCAGAGATAAATATTGTACTTGTGATTACTTTGCAGCTTCAGGTTTTACAGAACACGTAATCAGTTTAACAGATCTAATACATTGTTATAAAGTGAGCAGCATATCCAGCCAGTCCAGGCTACCAACTGCAGTTTTAGTGTTGTTGAATATCAGTCATCTCTGTAGAAACATTGGCATAACTGTCTGTGAATTTGATTCACACATAGGAAATTGGTTAGAATGTTATTCATCCTTTGTCTACCTGTCACCCAGTTGGCTACAGTAGATGAAAGCAGATGAAAATAGAATTTTATTTTTATTTTTATAAATAAGTATTTGAAGCATGTAAACAAATGACTTTACATTTATTTTTAGGACATTAGTATTATATGGTTGTTTTCAGCTGCAGCTGTTTGTTGGCTGGGTCGATTGGATTTTGGATTTCTTGAACATTCATTTGCGCAGGTTGGGTTTGGGTTTAATCCATTTTGGACCCATAAAGACTTCCAGTGTGTGTTTGTTTCCTACTCTACCTGTGCAGATGAGGCCGTCATGTTTGTCACACTCCCGGTCGTCACACTCACAGTACTCTCCAGACACCCACCAGTCTTGGGGAGAGCAGATACACTGGCCACAGTGGCAGGAACCTGCAAAACACACACATATAATTAACATCACATTTTCCTCAAGTAACACTTTGACAGTGTATATTTTATATTTCTTTTTAACGCCACCCCCTTGTGTTTTTTTTCCATAAATGCTGTTTGTATTATTTCCTGTAAATTCTTTATTTTACACAGAAGATTAATAGTGTTGGACAGAGTGGATATGAGATATTCCCTGAGGAAACAGCTACTAATATACTTTTGCCACCAGGAAAACCAATCCACCCACACTTTAAACTTCCTCTCTTCCCCGCTAGTGTCTATGTTTCTCTTTCTGAAGGGCAGCAGCAGGATAATAAGGTATTAAGGATTGGCAGAGGAAAACAAATCTACTGCTCTCTGCTTCATTTTTTTCTCCCAATGCTCACACCCAGAGGTCCAACAACTATGTTTTCAATCTCGCCCAATTTCTATCAACATACTCAGGGTGACAGGAACCCACTATGAGGGGTGGAGGCAGGCAAAACAGGAGAGAAAGTGAAACATAAGAGAGAGGTGAGACAAGGGGAGGAGCTGAGGGAAAGATTGTTCTGGTATCCGAATGTAGTGGAGCGTGGAGAATGAACATGCTCATCTTCATTTTCACACCCAGCTCGGCTCTGCAGGGCTGGACCCACTGCAGTCGGTCTATTTCTGTGGATTCAATGCTACGCAACAGAGAAAGAATCCTGTTGTGTGGTGTCATTTGCCACCTAATGATACATACAATGTAATGACAATGTACAGAACTTCATTACAAACGTATACGGTTGGCAGGCAGATACGATATATCGATTAATTGATCTATAAAAAAGTCTATAAAATGTTGATATTATTACATCAACAGTCATAAACGGAAAGATATTCAATAAACAATTATATAAAACAGAGAAAAGCAGAATATTGTCACATTCGTGAAGCTGAAATCAATGAATGTTTGGCCTTTCTGCGTGATACATAATGTAAACCGTTAATTTATATGAACATTTGTTAAATTAACTCTCTATCAATCGATACTAGCTGTTCATCTAGTAATAGTTTCATCCCTGCAGGAGGCTATCTGGGTTTGTATTAGATTACTTCAGTTTAATGCATATTATTCTCATTATTCCACTTTGGAATATACTGCAGCTGAAGTGTGTTATGTACTGGTTCTTGTGTAACATGTTCCTGTTGTTAAATTGTGTCCGGGTAAAAGATTTCAACATAAAGGGAGCTAGAAGTAGATCTCATCCAGATTATTACTTTAATCATTAAATGACCAGAGCAACACAATTGTAGGTTCAGAGTGGAAATTTGATGTTAATCTTGAAAGATCTGCTGTAAAGCACTGCTATCAGTTTAATTACTTGGTACTATATTTCACTGTAAATCTATGACTATATATCAGAGACAGAGTTGTTTCCTTCCAATATGTGATATAGTGTATAGATAATTTGGTCTGATTGGGTTAGGGATGTGGTCCCAGGACTGTTTGGGATTATGATATGACATCTTTCATCTATCATTTTGAGCACTAGTCAAGAAAGAAAGTTAGACAAAACTTGTAATTCAGAGTTTGTTAAAATGGTGAAAGAGCTGAATTAAAACCGTGCAGGTTAATGGGAAAGGGAAAGTTCTAGAAATTGCAACTTCTCTGTGATCCTTAGGCAGAGAACAACTATTGTTATTCTACAGAGAAAGGACATAAAAAGGGACATAAAACCTCTGAAGAAAACACTGAAATAAAATCATAAAAATGCCCCAGCTTCTAAACCTGGAGAGCCTCGTTGTTGTTTTCTGTTCTCTTTCTTCTAACGATCTCCTGCAACTGTAACAGACGTCATTAAGAATTAATTTAGAATCTCAGTGGAAGATGATTGGCCCTCAACAAATGTTAATGATCAACATCTTTTGAAAAAGAGCCTCCTGGTGTAACAGCTTGAGCGTCAAAGTTCACCCATTTATTTTGTATTTTTACATATTATTTCAACTTTATTATAGAGTTGACCGGTTAAACCTTTGATAAATGTATCCGCACATATGGTATTTCCAATCTGTGGTCTTTGAAATGATAATTATGTATTGTCAGTGTGTATATACTGTATATGTGCAAGCATGTCTTAGCCTAACACTTTAACCAAAAACAAGTGGTGAAAAGAAAGTACTCAAGCACTGTATTGTACTTACTTTTGGTATAAATTTGAGGTACCTGTTACCTTTACTTTATACTTCTACTCCCCTACAATTTAGAAGGAAATATTTTTACTCCACTATAGTTATTTTACACTTTTAAAGTACTAGTTACTTTGCAGATTAAGATTTTACTTAAAAAACATATGACAAGCTAATACAATTTGATTCTGTTGTAGATTAACCAATCCATCATTGTATAAAGTAGCTAAAATCTGCTCCACTTTAACTAACTACAAAAGTAAATGCTAGTTACATATAATGCATTGTAATAATAACCAAATTCTATAACCTTAAATGGGGCGATTTTTTTGCACTTTTACTTTTGCTTCTTCAATTACATTTTTCTTACAATACTTCCATACTTTTACTTCAGTAACATTTTCAATGCAGGACATTTACTTGTATTTAGTATTTTACAGTGTGGTATTGCTATTTTTACTTAGTACTAAGTAAATAATCTGAAGACTTCTTCCACCACTTTTTAAAGATTGAAAAACAGATTGTTCACCTTTTCCATTGCACATGACTCCGTCGGAGGTCTCACAAAGCTCCTTGCTCTGGGCGTCGCTCATGTCACAAGACCTGGGGAACTGGCACAGCTTCCCGAACCAGCCCTCCTCGCAGATGCAGCGTCCACATGAACAGTAGCCGTGACCTGGCGGTGGAGGGCAGAAGGGCCTTTATTTAAAGGAGACAGAATGTGGAGCATGGCCATGAGAAAATAGCCCACATAGAAGAAAAGAACTGATAAATAAAGCATTCAAAGATAGCGTGAAAAGTCAAGAGCAATGCCACTGGAAAGCGAAAGGAAAGCAATAAAGCATATAAACACAGAAAGTTGACAGTGCAGACATTGACAGTAATAGGCAGTACAAGGAGACAGAGCCACAGGAAGACTAGGGACGCAGCAGGCTTATTGTATTTCCCCTGGGGACATGAAAGGAACTGTCATCACTGGTCTTGTCCTGTCCTTAATACATCTCCAGCACTTCAGAGAGAGATGAAAAACAAAGAAAGGCAATGGCAGACAAAAGCTCACAAACATGCACACACAAACACACAAGAAACCAGGGATGTTTAATTGGTTGAAAGAGGCAGTTGGGTGCTGAGATGCCTTAATAGCCGACGGCATCACTGTGCTTTTAACAAGCACATGTACACACCAGACACACTCTCATTCACTTATGCCCTCCTTCATCTCCAACAGAACCCTCGGATCACGCAATGTGCTTACTTCAATACAAATCACCTCACATAGAGGCAGTTGCATCATTGATTGATTCCTTTATGTTCACATCTGGTCACAGATGCCAGGTTGAAGAGGTGGTAATGAGCAGAGCATTTTTCCATAATTTTCTTCATCGCAAATCCATACTGTGCTGCTGGAAATTACTGGACGTCAAGCTATATTGATTCAATCAATCAGCGGCTCAATTCAGAGTTGAGTTGGAGTTTTTTGATCCATATATCTTACAGCCTTTTAAAAAAAACAAAAAATCTTTTCCTGATAGATGCAGCTTCATACTGATGAAAAATAGGTATTATATATAAATGTAGTTTTTTTGAGAAATATATCTGACAATAGATATTTGCTTTCTTGCCAAGAGTTAGATGAAACAATTGATATTCTCATATTTGTATGCTAAGTATTTATGCTAAATCAATTAGCATAGCCCAACATAAATGCTAGAAGCAGGGGAAGCCTGGTTCTGCATTCTAAAGACGCCTGTCCCATTGCCTACCAATACCTCTAAAGTCCACACTAATTAACATGGAGTCTAACCTGGAGTCTTTTTGCAATCAACAGAGACTCCTGGAAGTGAGGCCAAGACAAAAAACACAACTTTTTGTTTTTACACTTTAGTTATTGTACAAATTAAACAAACAAGATATAACACGTTGATACTGGTGTTTCTATGAGCAAATGAGTGAGGAAGAATTCAAATCTTCAGTGTCTTGAGGGACAGATCTTGCACAGAATATAGCTAAATACCAACTAAACAAACTTTAAAGCAATGGATTGTTATCCAGCTATAGATAATACATCAGTATCGGCTGTCTTCGCTCACTATCTCTCAATCTCTATCACCCACCCCACCTCACCTTTCCTGATCCTGAATCAATCAGAGGTACAGGTGGGGGTGGTGTACCCAAAGATGTGCGTGTGTGGTGGTGGTGTTGGTGGGAGGATATAAATGAAAGTTAGCTATAGCTTCTGTCTCAGCTAGAGTGGAGTGGCAGCTATGGCAGGCCATGCATGGCTGCCTCAATCAGCCAGCCTGGGAGAGCGGTTAATTGCTTTGGAGGAACAGCAACCTAGCCCTCATTCAATTAGCCTGCACCTGCCTTTCACAGAGCATGCATTGTACTAGCAGTTAGAGGTGGACTGTGAAGGGGAGTTGGTGGTGAATCTGGTATTTAACCCAGCAAAGATCTGTAGTGTATGCAGAAAGAGAGTCTGCCTCTGCCAAAGGTTAAGAGTTCATTGCCACAGAAAAAGGCTGGAAGTAATGTGAGGAAGAGGAGAAACCACTGAGGAAGGGGGTAAGATGTAGGCACACACCGTTAAGGTTATGGCGTTTTATAAACATTTCTATCTTTACAAATCACCAAAAACTTTGATCCAGTTTCCAATAGAGATAAACTTGTTTCAAAAGTTTTCTAGAAAGTCTGTATCTTGAAACATTCAAGTACAAGACAGATAGCTGCAGAAAAAATAAACTTTGTTTATAAATAACTTGAAACACACAGAAGTTGAAATGTTCATAATGGAGATTCTTTTCACTTCTTTGACCAAAATAAAATTTTAAGAACTCGATTATGGATAAAAAATATTTAAGAAGAAGAATATTTGTGTAGATCAGGATCTTTACCCTCATGATTACACATTTCTAGACCAAATATGTTATAACAAGCTTACAAGGCACATCCCATTTTAAATGTTCTGAGAAATACAGCCTTATTCTGTTCAAAGCAAGAACTGAATCCTGTTTCCTCACCATGCCGCAATCTATTGTGCATTGCTCTGTTACTGACTGGTCATTGATCGTTGGTAAATATTTCACTGGAGCTTCATCAGTATAAAAGCCATGGCAGTTCATTAATGTCAATAATGGAAGCCATGCAAAAACTCTACTAGTTCTTCTTGCTTGAAGTCTGAATGTGTTGTAAATCTCAGGGTGTTACAGAGAAATGGAAGTTATATGTCACATCTGTCTGTTTTATTATAATATTGATATTAACCAACTACAGTATTTGGCCGTTATATATAGTGTGTTGATGTGAATTACACTATAAACTTTGGTATTATGGAATTTTTCGTGTTGTTTCTAAGTGGTACTAAACTTGGAATTAGATGACGTAAAATGTATCAGTGCACAGTGTTATTAAGCCTCACACGACCAGCTCTGCAGTCAGACAACCATCTATAAAGTTAGCCACTGAACACTTTAATGAATGCTCACGCTTCATAAACATGGGAAGCGTTCCCATCTCTACCATTTATCCTATATGACATGAATGCAGCTTCAATGCAGAAAATGTGACCAAGTCTGAATAATGAGCACTTAGGCCTTAAATGCAATGTGGACATTTTGGCTGCTCTCACACCTTGTTGTTTGTGTTTAGAGAAAACCCTGTGGACTGAGCTGACTGATAAGCCGGTCGACACTGAAGGCCTGAATTATATGCAAGCAGCCTGTGTCATTGCTCACTTCTCTCTTCTCGGTTGTCTGCACTGAGGCCCAAACATCCAGTGGCACTGACAGCACTGTACCCGGGATTGGGGAGTTTTCTTAAAGCCCAAGCCATAAATGTACTTTCTATTTAATCCCCACTCTTCACTCTGGGTACCTGGTTTAGAGACCTTCACAAAACACTCAATAACTTCCAAAGGCCTCTGTGTATACAGACTTAATTGTCAGCCTGACAGCATGTCTGTGCGTGTGTGTGTATAACTGCGTTGGTGTTTGGTGCTCAGGCTCTCCCTGGACGCCTCATGAAGAATTGTCTCTGGATAGCCCAGCACACAATGAGGCCCAGTAATCCATTCACATAAATACTGCATCCCCCTATAAAGGAGAAATTTACCCTCAGATGCTGCAATGCACCACTGATACAAAATGGCACAGCCGACCAAAACAACATTAAAAAGCCCCACTCACAGGGAGGCGCTTACACAAGCGTATCTGTATGTTAAATGGGTGACTGAAAGAAATAGACTGCATGTCAATTTAAGAATGAACACAAATAGTTTGAGCAAAGAATATTCTCAGAGTGAAACAGACACCTGTAGGGAGAAAGCTCATTGTTGTTAGAGAGGTTTGGGAAAATCGGCACTCTGTTTACTCTCCGGAAAGCTGTGCATGTGTCATGTTGTATTACTTTTCCAGCACTTTAAGAGCTTCTCCTTGAAGACGATCCAGAAGATACAGCACAGTAATGAAACAAAACAAAGGCCTGTGGGGAAGTATAGAATCAACACAGTAATGTTTCTCACAAAACCCTTACAATGAAAATCATGTTTGGCTGAATGAACAACACATTTCATCCGGTTTTCCCTCAGACTAATGGTTTTGCTGAAGAAGAATATAACTTTTCTCCAATTTTCTTCTGCTTTTCTTTAGGAGCACCACAATCCTTAATTGCACCTTGATCTAACTTCCTCTCTCTTGTCTCTGTCTGACAGCACCAGCAGCTGCATAGGGAAATATCAATTGAGCCTCTAATGTTTTAGTGCAATCTATTCATTATAGCAGTTGTGCCTAAATGGCTCAAATTAAGAGCACAAACTTTCCAAGACCTCAGACAGAAGCTTCAAAGGCTTGGAGCAATTTCTCTCAAATTCAGCTCAAGGGTTTAGAGGGTTGTGCCTGTGGATATCAAAGAGAGCAGATAGGATCACACTGTATTGATCTTCAAATTCAGCGTCTGCTCCTGGCATAATTTCAAAGTGGGTGAGTGTATGTGTGCACATGCTGTACAAAATGTGTGTATTTTTCTGTGCAATAATTAGTAGAGTAGTGTTACCATGTCCAGCACATCAGCAGTTATACACTTAATGTTTGGGTTCTTAAATGGAGCAGTGAAGTGGATGGATGTGTACCCTTTTCTTAATTGTAAATTTGCTACATTTGATAACATGTGTGTCCCTCAACATAGAAAATACGGGAGTCTCAAGGATATACCAATAATATGTTGCAGTGATTGGTTGTAAATACATCAAGTCTGTTTTTAAGAAATTTATCTTTTTTCTGTAATAGTGTGGCAGTACAGCAAGAATGGCTACTAATGCAAGTACTATGGTACCCGTGAACCTCAGCAGCTATTACTGTAGAGAGGGAGGCGACCGGAGACAGAAGCCAGAGCCATAGCAAATTGACAAAGCTCTGTCATTGCAATCAGGTAGAAAATAGCATGTCATAGTGGCTGAATTCACTGTCCGTGACATCACATGGGCTATATGCAAGATCATTTTCACATTCTTAACCCAAACCTCTCATACTTTTGTCTGTGAGGCTTAGGAGTATGAGCGGTCCCCACTGGATTGGGCAAACTCTCTTAACTGCATTCATTTCTTGTAAGTTGCTTGTTTCAACCTGGTGAGTATCACATGTTCATGACTAGGTGCACATTCAAGATTAGTGATCATTTGCAAAATTGACTTCCGCTGTCGGAAATCAGTAGACATATTCGTAAAAATATGAATACAGCTGCCAATGACGGGTCAGTATTGTAACAGAAATAAATAGAGAATGGTTTGACTCCAAGTTAGATGCTCAAAAACATCTAGCTAAAGCAAAGTGGCAATTGACTTAGATGGGAGGAGGTCAGGGGGACATGAAAGTAACGGAAAATATTCCGTATTTCAGAAATACACAAGAGAGTATTATACAGTGGAATTGCGGGTGTAAGAGTGAAGAATTTCCCTAAAAACTACTGAACTTGCCATACCAATGACATCACAAAATCTAAAAAGAAAGAAAGCAAAATTAAATGTAATTTTATCTTATATCTGCAAAATATTTAAAGTCCATATTTATTCAGATTAAGGTATTATACATCCATATGACAGGTCTGATCCATTTGTGAATTTTATTTAAAACTACAAAAAATTCTGAACTCTGAAAGTATGTAAAAAAAATGTGCAACTTATGAACAAACATTTTTGTACAAGTGGTTCCATTGTCAAAAGAACAATACTTACCAAGGATGCCTAAAAATACACCTCCCATTTCCAAACTCTATACAGTAATGGTTTTGCCATTTCTTTATTGCCATGTTCTGTCAATTCCCTCAGTTGCTCACACACATTGAACAGCCATTAATGGACATGACAATTCAATGAATGTGTATGTATGGGTGCGTGTGTGTGTGCGCTTTCACCTCCACAGACCTCTCCACCGATGTCCTCGCACTGACGGTCGTCGCACTCACAGTTTTTGCCATGAACCCGACTGTCCCCCGGTGGGTGGCAAGTGCACTGTCCACACTGGCACTGACCTACAAAAATAGAGACGTCTCACATCTGAGCAGTGTTTCATAGCAGAGTTTTGTTTTAAATAGCTGTTCAGTACTTTTTTATTCAACCTGTAATTCATGGGAGTCATTTCCATACCCACAGTACATGTGTGCAATGATTAAATGATTTAAAACTAGATCTGCCTGACAGCATTCCCTCCAGCCACACGGGGAAATCTTATATGTAAATCATTCACTCCAACAGACACTCTCATGGGCTACGCACCCACACATACACACACCTCAAGACATTGCTATCCCACTTCAATCAGTGAGCTGCCAGTGAAGAAGGCCACAGGGGAACTTACTGAGTGAGCATGCCGGCTAATGGGGAAACTCATTAGAAAAACATAATCTATTCTGAACTATCATTGGAGGTGTGCGGTATACCTGCTCATTGATAATTTTACCATGCTGCTCACAGTTATGTTAATTCTGGACATAGTGTAAGCCACATGCAGATATTTGGAGGATTAGAGGGAGAAATCTCCTTTAAAATGCAAGTCATGCTCACGCTTCATATGTTATCTTTGTTATGCATACAAACTTTTTGCTGAAAATACAGTAACTTAGCCATTTGTTTATGTAATCGTGCTTCTATAATAATACATTAGCAACAATTCTACTGAGGGGTGAAATGTGAAAAGTTCAACCTGAGAATACAGTAAGATTTTCTTATTACTACTTTAAATAGAGCTTAAGAATAACACTGCATAGAAGGCATTAGCATGTAATATGAGGCACGGTCTATGCTTTACTGACAAAATATAAAGAAAATATTTCTTGGAAATCTTTCAAATGTTCTCCTATCCACTGATTCTGCAGACAAAAGACACCCAGAAGGGAAGAAGACAGATGGTTAAAACAGCATAACGAGTGGCCCTGTTTCTCTTTTCTCCTGTTTTTATTGAGCCGGGTATGTCCTTTTTGCACAATCATTATTCACTCCCTGTACCCTGTCGGGTACATTTTGTGTTTAGTGCCACTAAATAACATCTAAAACATGTCCATAATGTGTATATGCCTGCCTTTATCTTTTGATGACTCATTGAGTGGAATTAGGGGCAGTAAATAGAGCCGAACATGAATTTACAAGACAGCCACTCGATTGACAGCGTCATCTAATGTGTTGTCCATGTCACATCACTGTCAGTTCACACACACACACACACACTAGCAACCTCTCTTCCTGCTTCACATACAACATACCACCATCTGCTCTGGGGACTCCGTTACCCCAGCAACTGGTGATGTCATAACACCCCTGCCTTATCGATTATCTCTCTGGTCGTCAAACACTCTACACTAGCATGAACGTGTGTTTATGTGTGTGTTGATGTTGGATTTGTCATCCTGTCTGAGGTGAGCAACACCTTAATGACAACGTCACATCCATAGACACCAGCCCGAGACATTCTGGCTATATTTCTTTAAAGCTGAGCACAAATGTATGTACACATGCAGGGCATTGAAGGAGTGGCAAACTCATTTTTGTCATTTTAGTGAGCAGAGATGCAAGTTCAGTCATGTGGCAAAAACTGGAAAGGGCTAGAGCAGGATGAATACATTCTTAAAGTTTTAGCTTTCAGGTTTCCTTTAAGGTTAGGTTTCTTTCAGTTCATCATATCTGAGTATGTTTAAATGTGCAACTAATGAAACAAGATAATAGTTTGTTTAACCTGCTCACATGACATGAACTGACGTTTTAATTCAAGTATCCACCCTGTTAAATTAAAGACTGTAGATAGAACATGGCTACAAACACTTACTCAACTTAAAGGGGAAGCTCTCATATATTCTGCAGTGGCAGCAGGACAATCATTAATGCCACCTGTTATAGAGACACACATGGGAGCTTCCAAATTCCAATCAAAGGCGAAGATGCAATGTTCAACAAAAACAAAGATGTGTGACCTACCTAACTAAACTGTGTCACATTTGTTATAATTTCAGTGGTATGAACCGAGCAGAAGTGCATGTCCATTTTCATGCCAAAATGAGTACCAAAATTGTGCTGCGCTGGCTGATCTGCATAAACACAACCACAGCTGTGACACTCTTCTCACCACAGAGCTGCGAAATTAACACACGAAAGCACAAATGTTCTCGCATTGCACCGACATTTGCACTTCTGACATCTCTGTGGCTGGAATAAAAAAAAACAAAAAAACAAGCTCATTGATTTAAAGAAAAACATTTAGGCCGAAATGTAAAGTCTAAGTGTATTTACTGATATTCACTGCACTACTTAAAACAATACATGACTTAAATTAATCCTGGATGTTGGTAACAACTACTCCAAAAGATTTTCAAAGAGACTCATCACTTAACACCACCATGGATTGGCAGTTTTAAAACCACTCCTGCAGCCTTCTTAGCTCGAAAGCTTGCTTTGACTTGATTGCATTGTCAGTTCTGTGACAGCTGCAATGAGTTCAGCATCACGCCAAATACAATAAATCCAGTGTAACAATGTCCCCACCCCTTCCACCCCAACAAGCTTTCTCCCACCCAACAAGCTTTCTCCCACCCAACAAGCTGTCTCCCACCCAACAAGCTTTCTCCCACCCTGTAGTGTAAATGAAAGCATTCCATTAGCACCCAAAGTGAAGCACCTACCAAATGGGTCTATTGTCACTAGCAGAACGTATTAAGTGTATGATAGTTGTTTAAAAAACATACAGTAAAGAGCACGATATGAGTAGGCAGCAGTAATCAACCCATTTAGATGCATAAACGAGCAGCAACTCACCATCCATTGCTACAGAGACATAGGGTCTTATTTACTGGGGTAAATACCATCATTAACACACAGATAGTGCTGAAGATCTGGTTAAAGGCAATGCAACATCATTATTGTCACATCATTAATCACAGAAGCACAAGCAAACTGCTGATCTTAAAGCAGCCCTCCACTGTTTTTACACATCAAGATCCTTTAACTAGTCAAGGAAAGTACTCTGCCTGCCAAATCAATTTAATAATGTCTTCTGTGGCTTTGGAAGGACCTTTATAAAGTCTAAGAGAGTATCCATAGTGATGTCACCAGGGTTATTAAAGAAGGTCTGTGGGTGCATGGGCTATGAAAAACTTTGGAGCTCACCAGTCGCAGAGAGTCAAATCGAAGAAAGACACAATCGGACTGCGTTATAGGAAATGTAGGATCAAGTGTTTCGGAAGCTCAAAGACCCACTGAAACAAAACGAATACAATACTAAGTTCTAATCCACAGTCCTCTGCTAAAGGTCCAGTGTGTAACATTTAGGAGGATCTATTGGCAGAAATGGAATATAATCTTCATTAATTTGTTTTCATTACTGTATAAAGACCTGAATATAAGAATCCCTGTGTGTCTGTTACCTTAGAATAAGCCGATTTTATCTACAAACGCTGCAGGTCGAAATGGAGGGTGAAGCGAGTGAGTTGCAATCAAAACATCTTTGAATATATGTATATATCCCTCACTTTTCTCCTCCTGTGAATTATTTTTCAGGTCTCATCCTGGATTTGAGGATGTAATTCATGAATATAATGGAATGTGGTTACGGGGGACCAGCTAACACCTTCTATTATACTGTATAAAACTGCTTTCAACCATTAGCTCAAGGGTTGTAGTAGATCAAAGAAGAAGAAAAATATCATTGAGGGTTTGTGTTTGAAAAATTATTCATCTCTACAGCTGTGTATAGTTTTGTATTCACGTCTTTAAGCAATCCAATCAAATCTCAAGGATTTGATCAGATCCCTCTTCAAAACGATTGGCTACCCCTTTATTTTGGGTCACATTTTCCAAGCAAAAAACACTGACATTTTAATGGGCCTCTAACCCCTGTGAGAAACTAAAAGTCAACATATAGCAGCCTGTGCTGTTTTAATTTTTACCATGTTTTATAATCTGTCCCCTTCCAGTTTATGGTACAGAAGTAGAATAACAAATTGCTGAACTACCCCTTAACAGTTAGGTATTGGAGTACAGTAATACAAAAGGAGTTTATGTGCCAATAAATATTAACAATTACATGGATACTGTGGTTTAAGTCTACTACAGGCCACACTTGAGAAAGTAGGGAAAGGAATTCCAAGAATCAGCAGAAAGATGTTGAAAGCAGGTGTTTCCTTGAGGAAATACCACAGTATAAAGAATGTGCTATCCACCAGCGTCTTGCCTCCACCTCAGGAAGAAAAGCTCTGAAGCTGCTGTTTCAAATTTCAAGGCTTTTCCGCTCAAGCTGCCATCTGTACCAGCCGCATTCATCCATGCCTAAGTGATTTTCTACGTCTGTCTCCTTTAGTTTCATTCTTACTCTCCCACCCTGCTTTCTGTCTCCTTTCATTGTGTTTCCCATAGACCTTCACTCCTCTCGCTCCTTTTTCTTTCCCTTCATATCCTCTGATATCCATCAAAGCCAAAATACTAAACTAAATGGGCGTCTGGAAAAGACAGTATATAAGTACATAAAACCTCACGTAAACACTCAGGTATATATACAGTCACCCTTGTCTATCTAAACAGAGGCGGTGAATAGTATGTTTGGAAATGCCAAAAAAAGTGCATTTTTTAAAAGGAGCAATTTATGGATCCCATTAATTGTTCTATTGCACAGGGTAATTTAAAGTTCCATTTTGTTGCAGCAATTGGAGATAATTTAAAGGTACTGCTGGAGGAATTAAAGCTAATTAACTCTCCCTGCACAAGTTAATCTTTGCTGTTTCATTATGTGACGGGGGCCACTATGCCTGCTCAACCCTGTTGTTGTGGAATTGGTTTGAGGCGGTCAAAACCAAAGTCTGTTATGGAACAGACACAATATGTAATGAACAGCTGATGTATTCAAAGACACCAAATTGCTTCTATTTGTAGAGTACATTTAGCCGAGGTTGAGGCATCATATAGTAGGTACGTAAGCTTCATTGACCATACTGCTGTTATTATGCTATTATTGGCTTATGGTGATGTTGACGTTTTAATGTAGCCGTCTCCATGGTGGCTGCCCCACCCTATGCGTTTCAGGTGCCTGATCTAATCAGCAGCTTTTCCTTCCATGGGTGTGAGGGACGTCTATGGCCACTATAATAACATACAGCAGGCTGCAGGCTGCAAATCCTTTCGTACAAAGGAACGACTAAAAGGCTGTGGATTCCCCAGAGACGTCCTCCACAGTCAAATGACACAGGAAATCAATGCTTCACATTAACCCCTGATAAATCCGCAGATCCCTGAGACCAAGCAGGTTGTGCTCCTTATAGAATCGCCCACCGCCGCCTACATTATTAAGCTGAATCATCAAAGAATACAGCAGGCTTTACTGTACCTTTTCTTATTGTCCTCTCATCCTGAGGTACAAAGACACTGCTAGGTATTCCCCAGAAAACTACAACAATGTTCAGAGCATTAGGAGTAGTGCTACACTGAACAATGGCAGAAGCACTGTAGCTGATTGATTAAAGCTGCTGCATCAGTGTAAAATACGAGTACAAGCGATACCTCAGAAGACTTGTGCACTGTGTAGCTACCTTATTTATCTTATTAACAAATGGCAATAGCGTACTTATGGACAATGCCGGTTGTCAGTCAGTCTAAGAACAAGTGTAACGAGACCATTGTACATTGTTAACTCTGAACGTAGGCACAGTATCTGATCTGGAAAACCTATACCATGATTTTGGTTTTGCTTATTGTTGTCTAGCAGTTCTATGGGGGAATTAATTTGTGACGTGATGTAATTTCAAGGAGGTTGTACAGTAGATGATCTTTTTCTAGGCTGTTTTTTGTCTTTTGTTTACTTCTGATTTTCAAGCTGAGAAAACCTGCTACGTTTCTAGAAACATTCCTTCTAATCTATCAAGCAAAATCAGTTTTTATGTAAATCCAAGGCAATATATATAAGATAATATATAAGACTTCCCTGGTTTATTTTATTTTTTCTAAGGCACTGCTTTTCACCTGGATAAACTAGCTACACACACAGGCTGAACATCAACAAAGTTGCATATTACATGTCCTGTTTCATTGTTGGCTTTAGCTTTGCACAGTTTGTTGTCCTCCAAAGCCAGTTTTCTTTCTGTCCCTTCTGAATTGTGGACATTTATCCATCTGCTTCCTTTTGAGGGAGCAATATCCAAACCTTTACTGAAACCTGACTATAAAGGCCAGACTCAGAATGTGATTTCACCTCACCCAATTCGTTTTTATGTTTCAATTTAATACAGTATATTCTATACGTGGCCAAGGGTGTTTACATCCACTGCCTGTAAAGATTAATCAGAACAGCTTTGCAAAAGGTGAGTAATTTGTTTCTCCCCTCTTTGGCTAAGAAGCGTTGGGCTGTATTTGTAGTAGTGGCGGTGTAATCTTAATTAATGGTTTGTCCATCACTTGATGTAGTTGAGCCATTAATGGTCTGATTGATTGTTCAGCATGCCTCTTTTAATCCAAGCTTTTCATTCAAGAGTAAAACATTTAAAGGCCCTATTTTGTCAATCATGTTCTGAGCAACAAGGTCCTATATAAACACACACATTTCTGCCAAAGTTAGAATAGTTTTGATTATTTTAATTGAGAGATATGTGTGCTGTTTTGTCTGAGCTTACTGCTTTAAGTGGGAAGGACAAGGTGGGAGATGACGATATCATGTACTTGACTGTTGCTTCTTTATTTAATTCTACAGAGATTTGTAGAATTGAAGTTTTGTTGTGTAGAGTAAATATGTAGACATTGCAGACAAACTATAGTGTTTTCTAGCCCTAAAATATAGTCTGTTTTCTTAGTGTATCTGTTACCTCATTTTCATTTACTCAATCAACAGGTTTCAGGGTGACTGGGCCAACAATGAAAGCACAACCTGGATGTCTGTACTTGGATGGTTCTCCAGTGTTGCTTCAGTATCTGAATCTAATATTAGTATTAGATTTTACATTTGGAAGTTCCAAGAAAACAAGCTCCCGCTGTCCAGAAGGCACACTAATAAAGCATACAGTGCACGGTAATAAATCTAGACACATCGATCTACAGCTTGTTCTATTGAGAGAGCTCTTCCAGCCTCACATTGTTGCAGGCAAACAGTGACCTTTAATCTCACACAGGCACATAAACGTGCACGTATATACATATGTATGAGCACAAACACGCATATCGGAACAAAACACAAACACACATTAACAAGCAGTAACACAAACCTGCATATGCATTCATGTGCATAACATAACGTTTTCAGTTCAGGGCTTGTTTAAAGATGCTATCAGATTTGTCTTTAAAGCCCTCTTAAGGATGGATTAAGAGATGTAAAACACTGGGAATGGATTAAGAGATGTGAAACACTGGAAATGGCCTATTTTACACCAAGAGGTGAGGACAGAGTACAGGCCTGCTGCAGTAACCATGGCAACAGGAGCGAATGGGAAGATCAGGTACCTCGTCCGAAGCAGGGCAAATTGGACGTTCCACGACACTTCTTCACACTGCTCTCCAGAGACAGCAAGCAGGACAGAGGATGCTCACACTTCTTCCCGGCCCATCCCTCCTTGCAGTCACACCTGCCGCAATTACACTGGCCGTGACCTGCCAAGAGGAAAGAGGAAGAGGTGGATCAAGCAGAGAGGTGAAACAAAGTGGAGGCTTTGCACAAGGAAAATTCAAATAGCCGCACTGAGAGGGGGAAAAAACAGCAAAACAGCACTGAGTGTGTGAGAGAGTGAGGGAGAGACAGAGAGAGAGAAAGAGAGAAAGGAGAGCAATGGGGGTAATAAAATAAACAAGATGCAGGACATGCTAGAGGTGAGAAGATGAGGGGGAATTAAGTGCCCTTAAAACATTGGCTAAACAGGCTTTAACTGTCTGGCCAGCATTAATTAAATCTGGTCTGGTCTGAGGGACAGAAAGGGAGAGAGAAACTGGTGGGAAAAGGTGAGATATAAAACATGAAACAAGATGTCAATGTGCTTGTAACTATACATGAAAGTATGCACCAAAGGATTGTTAACAGTGTAAATGCTAGAATGCCAAGATACATTTTCTGCTACATTAATTATTAGTAGTACTAGGCACAGTGGTAGCATCCATCATATTTTGTTCATTAATTCCTTAGAGAAACAGTGAAAAGGTCATTCCCACCCCTCCAAAGTTTATTGTTAAGTTATATTGAAAGTTCACTTTTTCAACTGCGCCAGAGTATTAGAAGCAGATGGGGAGCTGTTGTTGGTGCTGGCTACAGTAAGTGTGAGGACCTGCAGTTACTCAAAGTTAAAGATCAATAAGTGGTACTGGTAATATTTTCATTTATCAATGTTCTCATCTACAGTAACCCTCACCAAGAAAGCAACTACTTCTTTACTATTTTAAAGAGGACTCTGAAGTATATTTGTATTTTTCTAAATCCAAAAACAGCATGCTGACCTGAGCAAAAGTCATCCGTGTATCGGTCATAGGTTGCATGACAGTTCCTTTCATCGCACTCGCAGGTGTCTCCATGAATATCTCCCCAGTCGCCAGAGGGATCTACATCATAACAGTTACACTCCCCACACACACAGGTCCCTGACAGCCACAGCAGCACACAACCACACAAACACATACTGTTAATTTACACTGTATTCTTCAGACAATTAAAAATAACATGAAACATTGCAAGTGCAACTCATTGTCTATGACATTATAAACAGGGGTTGGGACGGATATAGAGGTTACTACCAACAGGATAAATACAAGTTCTTCTTCTGTCTCATTTTTCTTCTTTTATCTGTCTGTCTGTCTGTCTGTCCGTCTGTCTGTCTCTCTCATTTGTTTTACATCTTAGCTAGGGCATCAGCTGAGCAGCAGCCAGTGGAAATCCCATTTTCTCTTATCAGCAGTGACAGACCACAGGGAACCCCAGGGGAGCCAGGCCAGCTGGCAAGCCTGTGGGCTGTGGCTGCTGCGTGTCTGGCCCCTGGCCCTAGGTTCGGTCTCCCTCACCACCTCATAACCCTGGAGCCCTGCATTTATAGAGCCGTGCACTTTTATGTCTGCCACAAATGTCACAGCCCAGCTTTACCGGAGCAGATTACAGCTCCAGTACTAGTTACTATTCAGAAATGCTTCTGTTCAGAAACAGTCTATAAAATCAGGGTTTCATTAGAATACATTTATATTCGGTGTATTCAGAGACAGTTTTTGAGCAAATTCAAGTAAAAAGCAACCTCGCTCTCCGCATGAAAGGCAAATATTTTCCCTCTGTGTGCCTCATGCAACCGTATTATCTTCGACTCAAATTGTTTTGATCAAGAAATCATATATAGATGCACGTATTTAGCCTCCAGCATTATGTGGCTGTTATCATTTTGACTGCACGCCAGTTAGTGTATTATTAGCTCAACCGAGGAGGCTAGGTGAACCAAACAGATGGAGGGGGTAGGCAGTTTGTTGAAACGGACTAATCTAGTAATCTGTTGTGTACTGTCAGTCAAATCATTCACTCATTCATTTCAGAGTGTGAGCAGAGCAGGAGATAATGGTTTAATGTTGAGCAAAGTCAGAGAGAGAAGATATTTTACGGCTTCATACAAAACACTTCACATCTCTACATCTATACAGGATGATGAAACAAATCAGCCCTCTTTTATGTAATCATCGTCCTTGATCCATCTCCTATAATCACCAGGAATTATCTTCACAATGCTGTAAAGGAGGATTAATTCAGAGCAGAATGGTTACATGTCATATAGAGATGGGAACTGAGAATTGTCCCCCATTATAATTAGTAACAAATTGTCTGACTTGTGAAGATTGTGTAGTACTTGAATGAGACAGAATTAAAAAAAGATCAAATACATTTTTACGCACATTTTACCAAACTGGGGGAAAGGGCAAAATACAGGATTTAAGATATTTTGAGCAATTTGAGCTTTATATATTGGCCACAATACTGGCATTGGACACAATTTGCTGGCAATGCATGTTGGAAAGTGTTTTTCATTTTCACAAATGCATCAATTACATCAAGTAAAAGTTTGTATAATGTTAACATTAGAGTCACACAGGCAGCTTTTTCATATTTGTCTCGCCTTGAATAGGAATAAATTGCATCGATTTTAAATAATGTTAGCCAGGCTCAGGCTCCATCCAGTAGTTCCAAGCCACTACTGATTTGAGATTGATTTGAGATTGATTTGAGATTTCCTTTACATGCTGTTATGTTTACTCTTTTCATTGAAGAAGTTGTTGCTCAACAGAGAGTAAGGAAACTAAATCAAAGCTACAAAACCTGCATGTTTTCCACAGTCCAACAATGTATCAAAAAAATCAATAAAGGAATTTAAAAAGCTATTTCTAAAAGAATCTTAAAATGCAGTCCAGCTAATAGAACAAGCAGTTTAGGTCGTTTAGGTTGATTTTTAATGTCCAGTGTGTAACATTTAGGATGATCTATTGGCAGAAATGGAATACAACAATTATAGGTATGTTTTCATTAGTGTATAATCACCTGAATATAGGAATTGTTGTGTTTTCCTTAGCTTAGACTGAGA
This sequence comes from Morone saxatilis, assembly GCF_004916995.1. NCBI lineage: Eukaryota > Metazoa > Chordata > Actinopteri > Moronidae > Morone > Morone saxatilis. The sequence continues at coordinate 19,185,758 of NW_023340095.1, read as the reverse complement.
CGTTTTTATCTACAGACTGATGTTGCTACAGTAGCCCAAAACAAACCAAATGATGGCTGTAGACAGGGCCCTTTGCATTTTTGCTAGTTTTGCAGCCACCTTAGTGTCTTGTTCCAGCCTAGAGGTCTTTGCCCATTCTCATTCCCAGGCCGTCAAATACAGACGCCAGCGGTGTTCAGTTAGCTGCAATCTGAAACTTCAATGCTACACACTGGTCCTTTAACTGATATGGACTCCATTTTAATTTTAGTCATATTTCCCTTGTTCTTATCTCTGGCGACTCTGTGACTCTTTGTGATTTTCAGGCCTTTATTTGACTTTTTTCTATACTAAAGAGGAGTACAATGGGCTACGAGACCATGTACAACACTGTGGATGGTTGTTCATGCTGTGTCAGCTGTGCACTTAACCATAAATCATGGGGCTCTGTCCATGTAGCCTACCATTTAGCCCCAGTCCTCAGCCAGTCCACTGTAATTAATTTTAGAGAGCTTTACTGAAATCCCTCAGGATCACTTGAGCTAGGTTAGTGAAGCTATTTCTCTGACTGCCTGTCTGCCAAGCTCTGATGACTTTTGGTGGAATTAACATAAGAATTTTTATTCACTGTATTCTTCTCTGTATTTCTCTGTCTTTTTTTCTTTGTCTTCATCTCTTCTAACACTCCCAGTTTCAAAGGTGGATATCAAAGGGGACTGTTTTATTATCCATGGTAGTCAAGATAGCAGATGACACACTGAACTGGAGTTCTCTTATCATACATAATGCAAACTATGAGAGATGAAAAATGTATTTAAAGGACTATCAGTTCCATTCATCCCTTTACCAGTGTTTCACTACTTCCGGGACTGTGTCTTTTCCTCCTCTTAATGACCCTAGATAACAGATAGGAAATTAACCTGACCCTATTTAGAATGTTTGTTTCCTGTTTCCAGCGACACAATTCAATTGAAATTGAATTATGAGGTGGACTCTTATGGGTATATATTTTACTGCATTGCGAATCAGTGATAGTAAATATCTGCATCATGGCTATCATCATCCATATTAGTCTTTTCATATTTCTTTTATTATTTTAGATTCAATGAACACATAATCATAGTAAAAATGTAGAATCTTCTATTATAATTTAATCAATAATCAGAATATCACAATTTCAATTGGGATCGCAGACGGAAAACAGACCTCTGTTGCTGCAGATTTTGCCATCTGGAGATGTGCATCTCCGCTTGCTTTCCCATGGGCTGATGTCACACTGGAATTCACATTTGTCTCCATGCCAACCAGCAGCACAGTAACAGTTTCCACAGTAACACTGGCCATGGCCTGGAAGCAGATCAGAATGCACATGCAACAACTGATGAGTTCACCTTTGTCTGTGTTACAGATCGGCAGTAAAGATTTCTACATTACCTCCTTCTTGTTGATGTCCAGCTTTTAGGAATTTAAAAGAACTTTATACTTACTATTAATGCTGACAATGTTTTTTCCCCAACCCAAATCATAAAAGATGTATCAAAATGTTTTAGACTACTTGGTAGACAAATTAAAGTACCTGTATTTCTTACAAAAGGCCTGAATCCAGAATTAGTTTTTCAAAATTAACTTATGAATGGATAATTAACAGTGATAAGCAGGCACTGGTACAACCTGTGGGGTATGTGGGGATGTGTAGAACACTGTTAAATACAGTTAGCTAAAGATAACAGTTTTAACTACTTTTAATTTCCAATTAGCCTTTATGGACACATGAGGCTTATGTGTTTTGTCACGTCAAATTGAGAACTTATTTCAAATTGTGTAAAGGGCATCATGCTGATTTACAGTCTTTCCATTGATGGTTGAACCAACAGCAAAAAGACATTTGATTATTTGTTGTCTTACAGGTTGGGTTTGAACACAAAAGCACGACTGTTCTGATGGTATTTTCACATTTTGTAAGGAAACATTATTACTTTATCACTCTTTATTTATTTACTGTTTTTATTTACTTATTTACTGTTTACAGTGAACAGAATGAATGCGAAAATGACTGCTGATGATTAGTAAGATTGCAATTTGTTTTAACATAACCTTGTTCAGTTGCTTACTGTACTACAGCACACAACATTTTTTTTTCGAATATGTTTCCTAAACAAAACCAAGTAAGAGCCAGAGAGCAGTTAATGTTACCCTCAACTTCCAAAAGCATATATGGCTACAATATCATTAGGAACACACAGTTTTTGCATATTGAGAACTTGACAGGATTGCTATACCTAGTTACTGTTGATAAGCTATGATTGTACAATTGCTGTTCAGGGGAGACATTAAGCAAATGGTCAACTGACATCAGTGTTCTTTAAATCTCTAAGAAAACAAAGAAATCATGGCAGTTTTCCTTTAATATACTGGTATACATTCAAAAAGAGAACTACTACTACTACAGTTGGTATGACAGCTGCTAAGAAGAAATAAGTCAACCAAGACAGAGTGACAAGGATGGACAGTCCTTGAATAACCATATGTTAAACTAAGGTGAAGAGGGAGGGGGGGATACAGGGTCTGCAGGGCATACCTCCACACACCTCTCCGTTGTCCTCGTCCAGACACTCGCTGTCGTCACACTCGCAGAAACGTCCCGTCACCAGACCCCTGTTGTCCTCATTGTCACACATGCAGCTACCACAGTGGCAGGTGCCTAATAAAGACACCAGCTTTAGACACATTTTAAGCTTATTGTTAAAAAAGGTCAAGGTTGTTTGTGTGTGTATGTTTACAGTATATGGCCGGGAGGATGTGTGCATGTTATTATGCAATGCATTTTGAGACCTAGAACCCAGCTTGTTTGCAGATGTGTATTGGATGCACCGTCTGTGCGAAACTAGACTGATCTCTGACTACTGAAGGTGGTGGAGGTGTGTTTGTGCATGTGTGTGCGGTTGTGTGCTGGGGCATTTTGAATGATGCACTATAGGAAAGGAGGCTAGACAGCTACATGCTGTGAATAAATTTACATTTCTACACACTTAAACAGGCCACATACTGTATAGTATATGCTTTCACAGACACACACACACATGCACACACACGCGCTGGCATGCGGACACAAAAATACAGCTTTATCCTTCATTTAGCTGGGGGTATTGCAGGCCAGTGAGGAGGTTGAGCCTAGATGTGGAAAACAACCTCTCACAGTGTGCGTCTCAATCATGTGCCCACAGACATAAACACACAAACTTGGACTGTTTGCATCAAATAAGCTCTGGCTTATGAGATTTAAGACCAAACTGAATTACCAGTACTTACTTACAGTATTGTTAACTCAAGATGTCAGTCCTCCCAATGATGCTTATTCATGCATGAATGTATTAATGTACCTGTATTAGAGAGATTGTTTATACTGATAGATACGTGTGAGAGCAAAGAGATCTGCCTTGACTGAAAGAACTGAACTCTAACGGGTTTATAAATTTCAACTATTGGCTTTATTATGCTTATTATTTATTGTATTAATGTTTAGTCAGTAATAAGCTATTAACAAGGACAAACTCATGCAACCTTAAACAAATAAACCGTATACTCATGGAGTAGAAAATATAAAATACATTATTAAATAAATAAATACAAATACAAAAAGTTTTAATTATATTACTTTTATTAATTACATTAATAAAACAACTTTGAGGTTGTCCAGTCAAATCGATTTCACAACTGGACAACCTCAAAGTTGTTTTTATAACTGGCTTATTACTAGTCTATAAAGCATTCATTAAAAGTCATTAATTAAAGCCTTTAGTTACAACTTTAGTTACATTTTTTTTATAAAGAATGTGTGTACTAAAAACTAAATATTAAATAATGACAATAATAAATAAAATTATATTATCCTTATTGTGTGTATATTTTGTGCGTACGTTTCTGTGAATATGCAATGCTGGTCGTTTGTTTGATGCAGGTTTTTGTTAACACTTGAGTGTACTTTTTTGAAACTGTGTACAACAAGACTCACTGTGTGTATACGTGTGTGTGTGTGAGAGTATGTGAGTAGGTGTGCTCCTGTGTGTGTGGTCAAAGTACCTCTGTTGGAGCACACCACCCCCTGTGGGTTTTTGCACAGCTCTTTGCTCTTCTTGTTGGGCAGGTTACACTCCTCCTGGAACTGACAGGCATCTCCGGACCAACCTTCATCACACTCACATGTCCCACAGTCACAGTAGCCACGGTCTGAAGGGAAACACAACACACTGCGTGCTGTTTATCGATGCTGAAAAAGCATGCCAAATGCCAGTGCTTCAAATTGCCCTATAAACACAAGGACGGATATAAGTGTTATCTTAAATGGATATGATGGCATTTCACTACCAGAGAGTACATTGATTAGGGTTATAGGATTCATTTGACCCATATGACTCCTAATTATTGTAACAGACCCATTGTACTCCCAAATGATTCTGTTTTTATGGATGGGAAATATTATATATTTCCCTTGAGACGCATAAATGTAGATCTGGTAAGCAAGCGGTCTGGTAAGCAAGCGGTACCACATGTTTTATTATATTTTTTAAGCAATACAACCTTTGTTGTTACATTTCAGGATGATATACTAACTTCCCTATCAATCACTCAGTGAGAGCATTACCTTGTTCAGCGTTCAAAGGAACCACACACAGGCAGACTAGCATCACTATTTTTCATCATCCTCATAGCTGTGGTGAGCAATATGAAAAACAGGAAGGATCATATGATGCAAATGAAGGCTGTTGACAAGTTATTATGAATGTTGTTCCCATTGCATTTAGCAGTAGGGGGCCTTGTATGTCACATTCAATCATTCTCCTGACTCGTTCATCATGTAAACGCAGTGTCCTTTTCAAGGGCTATCCATCAGTCATTAACAACAGGCAAGTCCCCTGTCTCTCCTCATTATCGATATGTCTTAGGGACACTTGGGAACAGCTTCAAGAAAAAGAAGAATATGGAACTTGTACTTCAAAGAAAGCTGCACCACAGACACAATACAGTTTTGAGGAAAAATAAACATTTTTTTAATGAGACATCTGTATAATTGTTGTCATTGGAACTGTAAAATTTGAGAGGCTCTGACTGTGCTTTCTGCTGGTTATCTAGACAATACTATTCCAATTATAATTCCACTTATGGCAGTAAGACCTGCAGCCCTGTACAAATATAAAGTAATTCAAAAAAATAGAGCATATAGTATCCATATTATTGCAGTGCAGATACATATAGGTTAGAAATAATCTTGTAAAGTAATGGGTGTTTTCTTATTGGCTGTTTGTACTACCTGTGTACCTCTCTGGGTGCTGACACTTGTACTGTAGCATATTAAAGTAAAAAAACAGTAGTATATATCAAAACCAAAGCTGTTTTTACAGTGATTAGTGATTCTTGAATCTTTGTCACATTAATTGAATCTAGACCACAGCCACTGCACATTTGTTACTATTTTATTGCTTTGTGGTTATTATTAGATTTTTCAGCACTGACTCACACAGATAATCTGAATGAGATTATATGTGTGGACATTTCCTTTTGGGTTTATCATTTAGTTTTACAGATGGAAACTAACGCACAATAGCTGTAAAATAGAATTAGATTCAAGTCTCTCCAACTTAATTCAGCAGAATATTACAGAGTCACTGCCACCCACCAGCCCCCATTAATCTCCACTTGGCAATCACTCTGACATATAAAACGGCCCCTCTTAGTCTGCTAGGCGAAAGTTTATTTGTGTGGGAGGGTGTCTGTCTGTCAACAGTTTATCTTTCCTGGTGCTTCTTGGGCAGTAATTCTCTGTGACTTGGGGGTGTCAGGGTCCTTCCTACACTCCACCGACGGACACGCGACACACCTAGCCAATCAGGGTCTGACTGGTGCCAAGATACATCCAATAGGAAATTGAGGGTGCATCTGTGCCAGCATCAATGGCAGTAATAACATGTAGCGTTACCATGATTAACTGCTCATGAGGAGAGGATGGTGACTCATGCAGCAGACTAATTTCAGGTTTAGGATTTAACTTGTTCCTGCTTAATGATGATGAAACAAAGTATAATACTGAGAAGGAAGATAAACAAAGAATTAGGTTTGTATGGAACATAATAATTCAGCAATTTCGAGTGATTGCTGTTTAAATATATGTATCAAAAGTAATTTCCTCTCCGTGAGCAGAAAATACTTATATCACTTACATTTGAGGCAATCTTGGGGCTATACTGAGATTTCAGTCCAGTTTTAATTATAAGCAACACTTTAATGCAAGACATACATTACATATTGCAAAACCTCAGACTGTCTCTGTGCTCATTTATTACTTGCAATTGATTTTTCATCTCCCAATGACATTTCCCCACTTCTTTGTTTAGATCATGTTCTCCATAACATGGTACTCATTTCAGTGAGTAATTATTCCTCCTTGCTTTTCTCTCCCTGTGGGTTGCGGAGCGTGAAACGACAGCACGTCAGCTCGTGTTCTGTGGAAAAAAACTAGGAGACACCTGTCTCAGGTAATAACTCATTCTCTGTGTGGGCTGCCCTCACAATTTGTACTTTTCATCCCTCCTGTTTTTACGGATTTCCACATAGACATTTCAATTGTCAAGTGTGACTTCATCATACCTTTGCAATACCTCTAACATTCTCCAGGCATGGTCATAGCAATGTAGAAACACTTGTTCCTACAGTTGTAATGGGTCCCAATCAAAATGGCCTTTCACTAGTAGACTTGGATAGACTTGAGTGGCCTTTTCTCCTTGCAGCCCACACTGGAATCATTAGGTGACTCACCACACAGGCACACTGACAGCAAAGCTCAGAATATCTAAGTGAGAGCACATCAAAATATGTAGTTGAAAAAAACACAGAAATGAACAATTTAATGGGCTGTAATGGCTCAAGGACTGCATTCCACTGTGGGTCCCATTTTGTTGTTCTGCTTTTTTCTCTCTCTCTTTAGAAATCAACAGAAATTATGTATTAAACCTATTAGTCACTTTGGACAGACTACCATTAGTGAGTTGTTCCCCCATGTTTATATCATCTGTGTATATGTGTCCATATTAAAAGCAACAGCAGAAGTGCAAGCTGATGGAAAGTGCATCTGGAGGAGTTTGATTTGAAACAGCAGTGGACAAACTGACTTTTTATGTGCTGCTGACATAAAACCCCCCTGGGTGGGATCTTCTCTGGCACTGGCAGGGGGGCACAGAGGATGTACTGAGCCAGGAAAAGAACAGACGCTCTGAAAACCCATAGCCTTGGAAAGAGAGGCTAAAATACGTTCTTACAGATCGCCCGAAACAACCATCCATCAGAGAAGGGAAAGGATTTTCGCTCTGATTCCACCACCAGTTCAACTGCTCCTTTGAGATTAGGTGAAAAGGAGACCCATATGATAAAGTCTGCCAGAATCATAAAGTTACAGATTGTTCAGGATTGCAGACATACTTGGCTTTCTGCCTCAATCCACATCAGTGGCTGCGGGGGTGGTAGCTGTTACCAGAGATGCAGAGAGAACTATTGACCCGTGTTTGATTAAGTCTTTGATAAAGAGCATTTTAAATGAAGTAATTGTTATGTTCACATAAAGATTGATCTCAAAGATGATTGCTGATAAGATGTTTGCCTGATATAATGGTCTAATAGTACCCAATATTGTCACAGTAATTACTAACAAGTGTTTTTTTTTTTTTTTTTGGGACAATGCTAGTCTGCAGAGCCCTGGGCCACCCTCTGTGTTTCTGACAATGGAAAAAGACGATAAATTGCAGAGGAGCACAGCCTGTCTGAACACACACCAGAAAAAAACACTTTGCTCAGTTCAGCGCAGACAGGGACAGAGAGACAGAGACAGACAGCCAGAGTGTGAGGGAGAGGGAGATTTCACGTGGCTCATCAATGAGGGGAAAAAGAGGGAAGGCTGTGAAAGAGAGAATGGAAACATTGCCACGTTGGCCCTAATCTATGACAACAGGGGAGAGTTATTACAGAAATTACATAAATATAAAATAAACTTACAAGCTTGATTTTAATATTCCTTCACACAGTCAAAACAGAAATGAAATGCCCAGAGGTTGTTTGTCATGTGCTGTAGCTTTAAAAAAATGGCATAGCAGAGAGGAGGAAGATTTAAACAGTCAAAAACAAACAGAGGAGTGAAATGACAGGAAGGTTGTGCACAGTTGGTGAACAGATGTTAGACCAGTTCATCATCCCATTGCTCGGCTATAATATGGGATGTACCAGAGGGAGGGAAAACATGAGTGACACCATCCGTGCTTGTGCTAATCCTAGAAAATCTACACCAACTCCTGGAAAACTAAAGCTCCAGTGTTACTTCATAGTTTTATAGTAAAGCCTCACATTGCAAATAAATTATATTATATTCGGGTAGAATTTATGTATATTCAGCGTTAACATTCAGTTGTACAAATAATCAGCAATATTAGCACAGGCAATTTTCTGGCCATGGATGAAGTAGTGTGCTGTACTGCTTTCCATAGTAGTCCAACAGCTAGACTGGCACTTACAAATCTTCATCTTGCTAAAATACGACTGCGTTAATCCTAGTTAAGTGCATATTTGACTCAAAATTACAGTACAATTTCAAATCTTTCTTCACATTCATTTATCCTGAGCTTAATTTTCCTTTACCAATCAAAGTTGTTTGTTTTGTTATTGTTTAAGAGTGATGACTGTCATCAGTAATCTATTATGGCCACATTTTAGACAAAGTGAAAGGCTTAAGTTCAATGGAAATGTATTTGGAAAAATGTAAAATGATTTAGAAAAAAAACTTATTTCTAATACTAACATTGCTAGCCACCTTTAAATATTTCTATTCAATGCTTTACATATGTGCCACAGTAATGTTTCTGAGTTAAAATATCTTAATCATATTGACATTTGTGATTGTTGTCGATTCAATCAGCATTTCTGCCATCCCTTAAAGTCTCCATACCACCACTAGTACCATCATGTACATATGAATGACATGGGACGGTAATTTACCAGTGAAGTTTCCATTTGAAGGTTTGACATAGAAACACAAGAGCCTTCTAAATAATTCTAACTATATAACTATAGATTTACATCTAGTGATAATGGAAATTTTATAAATTAAAAAAGAAAGAAAAACTATGTGAAGCATGCCTGCATTTATTATTCTTGGGTGCAGGTATGTAAAAAAAATAATGCAATATGCTCTTTTGCTCAGAACAAAATGACAAGGAGACCTGTTTCATACAGAGAACAGGAAAATGTATAAATTGCTGCCATTTGCTTCGAATGCCCCCATGCATTGGGCCACACCGTGGGCAGTTTACTATATTCATCTGTAAACATAGACATAGTGTAAAAATGTAGAGCTTCCAGTTCAGTTGACCTGCATTTCTGTTGACTGCACTCAAATGAAAGCCACACAAGCAAATACGATGCAAACTCCCCAAAAAAGGACCAGGATTCTATTACAAACAGTGGACATTCTTGCTCTGTGGTGACAGTACAGTTAACTCTGCACCCCTAAACCGTTTAAAAAATGAAATAAGGAACATATTTCATCTGGGTTTTAAAAATATTGCCATCAGACCTAAATTTAAAAGCATGTCATCCCCAGCTTCTTCATCCGGCATCCGGCTTGACTTGTTGCTCTATTGAGACGATCTGAATTAGCCAATGTTTGCCTAATGAATGCCATCCAAGGTAAAAGACAATTTCAATGCCAGGAAAACTAACGTTTTTGGAAAGGAAAAACACACAGTTTACCCCTAAGGAGAAAAAATCTATTGGATCTTATCAGTGGGCAGTTGTGAGAGGCAGAGATAAGAGAGCCGCAGGGAGAGAAATTGGCTGCCGATCTTAGACGGGAGACCATGCATGCTTCATGGGCCATTGAGCAACTGGGGGAAGGGGGGGTGTATTCTTCTCAATATGCTTTGGATATAATTCCTCGGCCGTATATGCACATGGGCATATGATTGTGTGAGAATGTGGCGGTGTGCGTGTGTGTGTGTGTCCAGTGTGCGTCTGGGTGTGAAAAACCATCCCTCTTCTGATATATCTAGGTTCCATTTGCAGTCTGTATACCAGTGAGTGAAACCCCATTATCAGACTGAAGCGGGGCCTTCTCGCTCCAGACTGCTGAACCATAATGAGCTGCTCACAGCAGCCAACTTGTCTACCCAAATAAATCACTCTACCCCACACGTGCACGCACATACACACGCACGCATATCTCCATTAGACCTGTTCTGGATGCACACATATCTCCATTAAACCCTGACACTCATAGCCCAGTGACCACAGAGGACACCAACCAAATGATGAGGGTTCTTTTTCCTTACAGCAACACAGAGGGACCAACCTCTCTCACAATTTCCAGGGTCTCTAATCTGATAAATGTCTTGATAACAGGTTGCAACCAGTCCTCCTTTACATACTCTGCCTTGATTGCTAGTTTGTTAGAGACACCTAGGTAAAAAAAATGCAGTCTAATACAATAGCCTTGCAATAAATCCTACCTCTGAGAGATCTATAATCTGAGTCTTTGGTGAAACTGTTAGGTGTAAACTTAAAGGTATGGTCATTTTAGAGGCTGTTTGTTGTGCACATGAATTGTGAATTGTGCTGTGGGGGATTGGCGCAATAAGCTGTAAACACAACATTGACATATTACACCATACCTTACAAAGCTGAATTTGTAATTTGCAAACAGTGGCTTGCCTACACATTGAGAAGAAACGTAGTAACATTAGCATTCATTTAGAGCCATGTTTCTCGCCACCTGATGAATAAAAGTTGACCTACTCCAAAAACAATGCTAATGAGAAGTGAGGGTGAGGGTAGACCACAGTAAAGTTGCAGGCCGTAAAACAAATGATGAGTTAAAAGACACTGTAAAGGTCTGATGGGCTGATGGGTCTGCAAGGTCAGATGATAACTCTTTGTGGGTTTGTCACCCTGAGCTATTCCTTTCACATTACATACAGTCGTTTGATTCATTGTTACTATAAAAATATTGATCATGGCAGCTTCAACAACAGAGCACCATAACTGCCTCTAAAAATGACCATAAAGTTCCATCAATCTAAACAATTTTCAGCTGAAAACGTAGAATTGTGACCATCATGAAGGTAAGATTTATTGCAGGGCTGTTTATTGATGCAATAGTTTTAACAAGGTGTACCTAATAAATTAGCAACTAAGTGTAAAATCCATATCACTTTTCCCTCTTGATGATGCTTATCTGATGATGTTCAGCCTGCTCAGTAAACTTTGTAAAGTTAAGTAAAACAATTAACCAACCACATTCCTTATTCTTTCCATAAAAATATATGAATTCTGCATTTGTCTTGACGAAAATGAATGTGCAAAGTGGAAAGTATCTCATGAGGCAACTTGTTCTTGAGTGTGGATGCACTCTCAAGTGTTCTTTTTCTAAGAGCTTGTAAAAATTTCAGGCAACAGGCTTAGTTCAAAGCTGTGCCTCCAAACAACAGCTAATGTCTTGGTAACGTACGCGAACCAACCAGCTGTCTATTACCAATGAAACCCTTTGAAGTGCTGCCAAGGTGGTGTGGGCTCTCAAACACACAATACAGCACCCCTCTGATTTGGCAAGAAAGATAGAGACACAGGCGAAACCAAAATACTCTAAATCCACTTCAAGTCTGTGAAATACATGTTTCTTTATTTGAATTCATATCAATGCATCTATGGAATATTGAAAGCCTAAACAAATCTTGTATTCTTCCAAGCACCTGGCTGAAATAGAAATAGATGCCTCTCTGGTGTGAGCCTACAGTGAGGAGCTCTGCTACATCGCTTACTGACCCATCACTAACAACCTTAGCCAAGTAGTAAAATATGTGGAGCCATGTGCCTGTACACTACTCTTCACATGAAACCTGGACAATCAAACTTTTATTAGACAATATGCCAATAAAACAGTGTTATCACATATCTTCCTATAACTCAAAACCATCTGGCTGTATTATGTGTCAATGCATATATCATATACGCACCATTGCAAGTTTTCCCATTATGTGTGGCACAGACCCAGTCGTGGCACTCGCAGCGGGGACCGTAGAACTTGCCCGGATCTGTGGCCTCGCAGAAGCAGATGCCGCAGTCACACTTGCCCCTCCCACTGCAGATCTTGCCATCAGGTGTCCTGCAGCGGCGCAGGGACGACTCTGTGGACAGCTTACACACACCACCCACCTGGCTGGGAAAAAGAAAGAAGGTCAGTTGTTATGCAGCTTTGGAAACTTCTGAGGTGAAGGATCAAGTGTGCTGCCACCTGTGTCTGTTTAAAATACCACATGTGAAGGAAAATAACTTTGCTGAGACATGGTGCAGATATGTCTACCTTCATACATTCAAGATGTTTGATATTTATAGCATTTATAGTTTGAACGCACACATTCAAGAAGAAACCATTAATTTTTTCTCCTGTGAACATGTATAGTTTATTAGTGTTAAGCTATCATTCACATACAAATCTGAGCAGAACATAAAATTGAATTTTAACTTGCTCTTCTTCCTGAGATGAAGAATAATGGAAAGAATGTAACTTCTCAGAGCACAGCCAGCCTGTTTGGGTCAATATCAGGAAAGGACAAACATTTGGGAATTACAAAATAACAAAATATGAAGGATTAAGCTAATAAATCAAACAAATGAAACAGCACAGAAACAACGTCTCCTTTCATTGAGCATGCTCCAGCAGCTGTTGCTGAGCTGTGTTCTGACACTGTGGGATCTCACTGTGATATGTGTTTCATTTGGATGCTGCCTGACATTCTTTTTCTATCTCTGCCCTCCCCGAACTATTCAGTTTGGAAACAGTAGACATATTTCAAACAATCAACAGATCAAGTGTTCCTGATACTCAAATTAAAATGAAATATAGAATGTGTGTGCTTCATGTGTCATTGGGGGGGTTATACATTTCACACAGGCCTCACCCAACGATGGCCTTTTTAGGACTCCTGGCCCTTTCCTTTGACAACATGACTAAATGACATTGAGACTACCAGTGGTCAAGCTGGCCCAGGCAGTATCCAAAACCAATCCTTGGTTCACTCACTCACTCACTACTCCCTATATACATTAGTTTACTCTATAGTGGACAGATTTCACACACTTAATAATCCTCATTTTGCATCATCACTGCCGGGTCTCATTCGTAAAATGTGGAGCATTGCATTGTGGGATTGTTAGTAGAAAGTAGTATACATGTCATGGACATTACTACTACTTTTTTCTTTCCATTGTGAGGGCACTATGTAGTGGATAGACTTTTACTCTTAGAAATTCAGACACTCAAATAAAATAGTGGACAATAAATATAGTTCACTGTGTAGTACACAGAGTGATTAAAGACACAACCTCTGTCTCCGCCGTCCACTATTTCATGCTGCCACATCCTGCTTTAGCCTCAGCTCATGTCAACTGATCTTCATCAGGATTGCTAAATCTGCTGTGAGCTTGTACTGCTGCTGTCAGGGTTGTCTAGTCTGCAGGGTACTTTTCTTGATTTAGCCTCAGCAGCATGGGACTTAGTCATGATGGGGTAGAAAAAATGGCGGGGGGCCCCAGCCTGGATGCAGGGTGGCGTTCTCCCTTCCTCCACATCATAGGGAATCTCCTCTGCTTTTTGCTAATGGCTTTTTTTTCTTGGTTAAGCTAAGAAAGTGGGGCATGTTAACCACCAATGTCAGAAAACAATTTCAGTTGAATTTAAAAGGGTGTGTTCTGCACCCATATCTGACACCTTTGTTTTTTCATAATCTGGTCTCAAAATATTCCCTGCAGGGGGTAAGGCAACGTTGGCCAACTGTGCGGCTTAGTCCCTCAGTGAGTCCTTCCTGTTGGGCTCACGATTTTGTCATTGCCATTTTATCCCATTGAGAAGAGCTCCATCAAACTGTTGCTGCTGTTGTACAACAGCAGATGTTCTTTTACAGTGCAGCTCAATGCATTTTTCCATCTGTCGCTTGGAAAAGAAGAAAAAATTGCATAGTTTGTGTCTGCTGTGTGTGCTCCAGCATGTGATATCAAACATATAACCTCTGTGAAAATGCACATAGCAGACACTTTGCATGTTAAAGTCTCACTTTAGAGGGCTGGATCAGAATTGGGATCCAACAAAAAATGTCAAGGGCCTAATATATATTTAGCCTAGTTTAGGTGGAGGTATCATCATCAGTTGATCAAATATGAAAATATGAATCGATCAATGGACTTATCCACAATACATGTGGTGAATTCAAGTAAACCCAATGACTTATTGTAAAGATAGTTCAAGAGGTCGAAGAAAGGAGGATTTAATGTAAACAACCAAATAAAGTGACTTCAAGAACTTTTCATAAAATAAAAAAAGAATACGCTACATATGAAGCTATGCATTGTTTTACAGCTTTTGTTTTTCCAGATAAACGCTCTCTGGTTCTATGATTTAAACTGTGACTTCTACACCAAAAAGTACAGGTGGAGCCCTACAACCTTATTCCCGACTCTCTAGGAAGCTGGATGTTGATTGGATGGAGCATTGCATGTACATGGAATAGCACTCCCTGACCTTAAAAGCCCGCCAGAGGACTTCGCCTGTGTTCTTACAACTGATGTTGCAAAACATAACCCTAATTATTGAGTGTTTCACACCTACTCTTTTTGGTCAAGTTGTTATGATGACATAGATTGTAAAAAACCATGGTAGATATTATTTGGATATACATCATTAAAAGAGAGGAAAACACTGTAATCACCTGGATTCTTAAAAGCTGTTGCTTTCTGTAGTAAAGCGAGCATGGATTTGACATTGGTGTCCAATAAATTCCATGTACTGTAACTATAATATTTATGTATAATCAGGACACAGTCACGGTGAACCTGCAGCAAACACCCCTCTGTAGCTGAGTCATATGGCAACATTTACAGTACTGCTGACTGCGGTTTTCCTGGTAAAGTCAAGGTAAACAGAAATCAACCTTTTCCGCACATATTTTCTTCTTTCCTTTATTCTTTCCGTTGTCACACTTGATTCCAATTAAATGTAATATTCAAAAAAATAAATAAAGTTGTAATGCAAAAGTTTAATAATCCTGATTTTATAAAAAGTAGTGTTTTGTGGATCCTCCTTTTTTCCCCCCGTTTTGTTTGTGGCTACAAATGATTGCTCAGTAAAAGCTTTTGAACGACATAACACTCGCAGCAGCCAAAATGTCAAGCCAAGCTTCTTTTGCACCGAACCCACAACCACGAAAGCTGTCATAACATTGTTACGGTAATTCACGTCAGCTGAGGTGTCTAAATGAAATAAATGAATGTTTTTTTAGTTTTAAAAAAGTGCGATATGCAAACGGTAATAATGGAAACACAGAAGCAGACTTTTTCCCCGTGACTTGGCATGCAGAGTTATTGGCAAGTAAAGCAGCATAAAGAAAATGCACAAAATAACTGCAAACTGTATGTATAGGCACTCCTTAAAACTTTTCAACATTGTACTCTCAAAATGCTGTCTTTGTCAGCAAAACTCTGCACCTCCCTCTTCCTTCTTGCTCTCTAGACTACCCCAAAATAAACATGAAAAAAACAAAGCTGTGTGGAAACTCACCTCACCGATTGTAACAAAGTGTCCTCCACGGTAGAGAGCAGAATCAGAAACAACGGGACTAACATGGACTGTACCAAAACCTCAGTGTGCATGTTTAAATCCCACAGAAACCTGAAGTAAAGTAGCTTGAAGGAATTTCCCAATCTTTCTTTCCTTAAACAGACAGGACAGGAAGAGAGAGAGAGAGAGAGAGAGAGGAAAAAGAAAAGGAGAGAAGGAGAGAAGGAGCAGCAGGCTGGCCTGAACTGGCTCAATCCCTTCAGAGGCCAACAGTCCTCTCCATACAAGTGCCTTTGATTAGTCTTGACTCTCAGACACAGTCCTGGGCAGGAGCTGGAATGGGGAAAACTGCCAAAATGAAAAGTTAAGTCACCAGTTTGAGATGTAATTAGAAGCAGACTGGGATTTTTTTATGTTTTGTCTTACTTTTCCCCTCTTTCTTTTCCAGATGATCGCTCTATTGTGTCCTTTTGATGTTGTTAATTATAAATGAGAGCCAAAATAATTTTTCTCTGAAGACGTTTGACATGTCAGAATAGGAAAGGTGTGAAAAATCTGATAAATGATGGCTGAATTCTATTTAGCTGCTTCAGTTTTAGGTTTCCTGAAGGGTCCAATGCTGGCTCATTGTCACAGTCATGGCTTACCGGGCCAATATTATTTTTATTAATAACACCTGTGCTTTTCCTACATGTCACAATTGAGAATAAAGTGTGCTCAAAACAGTAGCCCACTGCAGGGATGATGACACACACACTTTGATTGTGATCTGAAAGAACTAATTTCAAGCAGAGTTTAATGCAAAGATGTTTTCTTGGCAAGTCACAGATATTTTCCATTAAGTGACAGTCAAGACACTACCATCCAATCTGGATCAGAGTCAGAGGAGTAACAATGAATTAGGCATTGCATAAACTGAAGCAGCACTGAAGTTGTGCCTTTTTTCACAGCAGATATATTTGACATTGTAGCACAAGTGTAATGAACAACATTAAAGATGGCTGCACTCTGCTAAGTTTTGCTGTCTCCAAGGACAAAGTCTTGTGAATAGGCTAATGGATCACTGGTCTTCCTTAGTGGTGTTAGTTCCACCTTCTACGACATATCCAGATGTCTGCTGAAAGACCTGTTAACTGATTGACATCACCTGCATCATTCATACTTCTTATCGCTGCGCTGATAACCGCATGCCCTCGACTACCCCCACATCCTCCTTATGTGCTGAGGTTTAGTGTTTATGTATGTGTTTGTTAAGGGGATGATTACTTCCCTCAGCATAATCCTTGTTGCTGTTGTTTGGGCTATTCAGAAGATAATTAAAGAGCAGAGGCAAAATCCAACAGTATAACCACTGGCTAAAAATGGTCAGTCCTTGAGCCAAGTGCTTCAGACTGAATTAGAGTATTTGTCAGCATTGTAATGAATGAAACCAAGTGTAAATTCTTGAATTTAGTTGTATTTTATTTAATTATTTCGAATGATTACACTAATAAAGCGGTCCTGGGAAGGCTGAGTTCATCGACATGTTCAAATAACAATAAGTAAACACTGCATAATGTGGGAAACTTTTTTCTTGCCTTCACTGAAAATTTTGCAGTTACTATGTCATTTAAATTAACGGGGCAATTTTCATCCAGTATTCCAACATACTGGTGCATTTCTAACAGGAGGAATTGCATAACAGGAGGAATTGCAGGTGTGAATGCTGGATGTTGAAAGGCTGATGCTAAACTGCAGCTCTGGCTTTAAAATGTATGAAAGATGTAGAATATTTTAAGGTTCATTGAAAAGCTGACACTGAAATGAATTGCTGACTTTAATTTGTATGAAAAATCAACTAAAGGAATAATGGCTCAGAGCTAAACTGAATTGCTGCTGGTTTTATTTCACACAGTAGTACGCTGTTTGTGCAGCATTTTTTAAATAAAGAAATCTAACATGCAGTTTCCTTTACTGGATTTGGAAACAATAAATACACTTGAATAGTAATAAGTAAAGAGTTTAATTAAAATTTACAGTTTTCTAGTCTTAAAATAAATTTTAGGTTGGTTTATGATCCACGGAGCAATGTAGTGGGAAGGAGTGACCGTATGGAAAAGGAGCGGGTTGATCCAGAGTCTGGAATATCTTCAAAGATCCGGTGTCAAAGTGACTTTCCTGTGACAGACCGACAGACCCAGGTTCAAAAGTTTACCAAGGAACAGAAACCAAACATTTACCTCATTTGTGATGGTTCCAATACGTTGGAAATGTATATTATTTTAATCCTGTGCAACATTAACACTCACTGAAGAAATAGTAATAATAATGATAATCTCTCCAGCTTTCACTATAGCCTATGTATAAATCAATTTTCAACTTAACCTCCAAATTAGGCAGCATTTAAACTACCTGACACAAGCTCAGTCATGTTCACTACACACAGCAGACTGAAGTGGCTCTTTCAGCATGCACCTTTGATCCCACAGGAACTCTACACACTCTGAGCTGACCTGGCAGCACTGTAGTCAGCTCAACAATTTATCAAACATTTAATCAAAAACTATTTATTTTACCTGGCAAACTGAAATATGTAGAAAAGCGCTTCTTTACAGATTAATACTAAACTAATAACATGATTTATGACTTTGAAGGATGGCAATTAGCCTATAAGAGAGAAAAGGGCTCTCATAAAAAGAATAAAAGCTTTTTTTCCTGAAAATATTGTATGTACTTCTTCATATAACGGAGGTGGTAGTCTGCCACGATTTATCGTCACAGCTCTAAACCATCACCTTCGACGGTTACCATGGAGACGGCGGCGCGCCTCCGCTGCATGAGCTGGCGCTGTTGATGTGATTGCAACCTGCGCGCTCCCGCACTCTCCCACACGATCCCTACTACACACACCCGGAAAACAGCTGAAGTATTGGACAGGACGAGACACGGCAGATAAGGGAAATCCTCCTCTCGTAAGTGATCCAGTATGTTTTCTCAATGTGCGTCAACACTCGTCGTGTATGTAGCTGCCGCGCTTTAAGGATGCACCTGACGCTTGGTGCTGCTGCGAGCTAGCTTGCTGCTTCTCCAGGAAGTGGAGGGGTGAGCGTCCTCCGGAGTAGGCCTTGGTCAAATGTTGTCGTGTATTCGCTTCACTATCACGTGGCCAAGTTGTCATGTATCGTATAAGCTTCGTGTAGGTGAGCTACGCTTGCCCACATTTTTTTGTTGTTTACATGCTGCGTTTAGCTTGTGTTTTTTTTGGCCAACTTAGCGCCTTAGCTCTCATCCGTTTCCATAGTAACCTTGGCTGGCTCCGCGGATGTCATTCATTCAGCTTTCGGTCTCGGTGTGGATTTGTGTTTCTTGATTGACATCCGCTCGTGTGACTGCCATTTTACACGACGTGCGGTCGGTCGTACGCCGCAGTCGGCTTGTGGTGAGCTGTTGAGGAGGATGAGCACTTTCACTAAATGATGGTAGGTCTTCTTCACAGTCGCCCACTGAAGCCTGCGAGGCCATAGTGTGTCAGCCATAGTGTGTCAGCCATAGTGGGGCCTTCACGTGTATGCTGCATGACCCAGGGTTAGTTTGTAACAATAACCCAGATAGAATATGCCCATACATAATACATCATTAAGACAATCTTTGTGAAATTTGCCAGCAGCATTGACAGCTGACCACTCTTTAAAAGTACTGCACACATGACAGGTTTAATGCTGTTAGATAACATTCTAACATGCAAATGAAAGAAAGGTATTAAAGATCCCCTCCAGACATGTATTAAGACATAATGCTGTACAAATAGTCTGCCTACCTCATTAACAATTTCAGAATCTATGAATATGCAAATGTTGTTAGGTTTTCCTACTGAACACAAGATGTCTCCTACTTCACTGTAATGTCCAATATCAGCGTATGCACACTGGCAGCTTCAAGTTTATGAATCACACTTGTATAAGTTGCAAACTGGACTTGACTTGACTTCCAGACTATTTGTGATGTCACAAATCATGCTCGTAGGCCCGTCCCTTAAAATCAGATTTCAGATTTCCATTTTAGCTGATGATTGTGAAAACATTTTTCAATCAGCTGATTGTTTTGGTTTTATGGCCCACAACTTCACTGTCGTAGTTCACTCTCACTGTTTTCCTTCGGGTTATTTTCAGATGCAGCTGCTTTCAGCCAAAGAGCTCCGACCAACCCACTGTACGCTTCCTGCTCAGCACCAAACGGCAAAGTTTGCTCTAAATAACATCATTGACATACTGTACATACTGTCACCTAATTATACAGTCTATGATTATCACTTTATAAAGTTTATATTGAATGTGTGCCGAATGTCAAGCAGACATGGAGCGATGTCAGCATTCATGTGGAGTTGTGGCCACCTCATGAATAAAAACCAAATATTCATTCTCCTTTTAGCTCTGTCTCCACCAACCACTGAAGGAAATATCTTCATATGTGGCTGCCAGCTAGTTGCTAACTGTTTTCTGTCTGTGTCTGTCTTGGGCAGGTAGTGTACAGTGGGTTTATCAGGGCGTTTTTCACAATGTGGCACCGTACGTATCACACTTAATTATTTAAACCATTCTTCATATAAAATATTGATACGTGCAGCTTAAAATCAAATCAAACATGGAAATGAAAAGGGAGGTGAATGTTAATGTGCCCACTGTATGCCCACCTCCTCAGGAGCTCTTTAAGTGCACCATTACCTTGGAAATGTCTTGATCCTCACCATAAATCTGAGACCAGTTTGTATAAACACCTAAATTCCACTCGAGGCTATGGTAGAGAATTAAAGTGTAAAAATGTTCTGCCCACATCGACCAAACTTTTTCCTGTCTGTTGTAATTAACATGATACTGCCAGAGTGCACTCTTCAAGAATAAAACTTCAGCAAAGAAAGTTTGCAGGCTCCGACAAATACTCACAGTTACAATTAATCTGCCCAGTGATCGCATCCTGCCCGTGAGGAACATGTCCTCTCTCCAAATGGGAAAGTAATTGCAGTCTTTGCCACCTATACTCCCACATAATAGCACTTAGACCCTGTAATTTTGTTTTCACTCTTCCTCACGTCTCCATCTGCATATGTTAAGTGTAGCAATTACACTGGGAAATTGCTACTAACTACATGGGGTTTATAGGATGGACAGTTTCTTTTCTTGGTAAGAGCATAAAAGGAAACAAGGGTGATACAGTTGCATTGTTCTATCTACATCCTCATCCTAACTAAGCGTTTTTGTTCTCATGCTTGGACTTTTTGGGTCTCTTTTTACTTGCAAAAAGGTGTACAACGTTTTGCGCCATTCAGGTTTTGTCAAGATGTCACTTTTAGACAAAAAAGATCTTTGTTGAATTTCAGTCAGTTCGGTGCAAAATCGAACTTATTTAAGTCATTTATTCAGTTTAACATGTTAGATTTAGACAGTCCATGAAAAGTTAAAAATAAAGAAAACTTGATATGTACTTCAGTCACTGACCCACCAGTCAATAAGGACTACCAGACCTTGCCTTTGTCACAGCACCCAGGCAGCTAGACAGAAGGAGGCCACGCAGGATGGAAAGTAATTTAAACAATATTTTATTTGAAACTAAGACAAAAGCAACATAATAAATGAACCTGTAGTCTGTAAGTAAGTTGTGGTTGCAATGTCTAATGTTTCAATGTTGAATACCAAAAAGGAGGTAGATTATGGTGAGAGAGAGAATGAGGAGCCAGCATGGTTAGATGGCTCTGCCCACCTCTACCTGCAGGTAACCTGCAAAGGGAAAGAACACACTTTTTCATGTTTGTTGTATGTTGTATTGAATTTCACTTTGATTCATTAGCGCAGTTATATATCAGTGCTGTTTTTCTTGAAGGATTGGTTCACCCAAATTACAGAACATGCAATTCTCATATTCCTATATGGTCAGATTTCTGTCTCTGAGATGTCTGACTCTATTCCTGTATAATGAAGGTGAATGCATTTAAGCTTGCGGTGATCAGAAGAATGACATTGAACAGCGAAGTCTCTTTCCTGAAAAAACAATTTTACATTAAAACAGCTTTCTGACAAAGAAATAGTTGGCAGTGTGTTCTGTGGATTATCCAGAGTGAAAGGGGCATTGTTTCTAGAAAGAGATGTTTATGAACATGAAAGAGATGTGCTGGAAGCCCCACAGACATTATATTGGAGTGGTGTCAGAGATCTCAGGAATTTAAAAAATGGGTAATATATAGAACCAAAGCATGCATGGCTACATACCACTTAAGGTAAGACAGAAAATCTGTTTTTATGTAAGTTGGGTGGACCGAATGTATTGTAGCACTTGTGAATATGTTGTCTCACCCGTCTCTACTGCTCTAATGACTGCTACCATTCACTGACTGCTGCCACAGGACCTCCAGGCCTTTAGGACATTCTCCTTTTTGCATCTCTAGTCTCTCTCTCTGGTTGGTCTCTCCACCCCTCTGTGACCTGGGGATGAACGCACCAATGAGGAGCCTCACAGTGAGTCCCCCTGGTCCTCCTCCACCCCATCTTCTTCTTTTTCCACAACACCTCAGTCACTCACTCACTCACTCACAGAGTGTGTCGCATATATGCCTTGATGTCAGACGTGGTGGGCATTCCTGTCTCTATGAGCGTACTGTAGATGTGGGTAGTGTACTGTACACCATATAAGCCATGATGTTGACTAACTGTTGTGTGTTATTTACAGGGTATGCCTGATCGCATGTTATGTGCAGTGCTGGAGCAATTTCAGCTTTACTTTTCCCTTTGGTATGTGCGCTTTGTCTCCATTCAGAGTGTCATTTCTTCTTGTGTTCTTATGTTGAAACAGCCTGTACACTTTTGTTTTTCTGCATATACACATGCACACAAACATACACGGAAACATGGACACATGTAGGTAACACCAAGTCAGGTAGACAGTAGGTTAAACAGATTAATCTACTGGTGCCTTCACTATGATAAAGATTATGTATGATCTTTTCAAATGGTAAGTTACTGGAGCTGTTCCTATGTGAATACACTTGTCCTGTGTTCCATGTGTGCTACGTTGTGTATCACGGTGGCCATTCAACAATGCAACACATGCTTAATTTTAAAGTACATACCTCTGTTCTGGCAATTCACGTCAGGGCAGTTTATTTTGCTGAATGCACATCACATTATACGGAAGCTTTATGCTGCATGTAATTCCATCCAGAAGCCACTATTAATACACAGCTGATTTTGTAATGTATTTGAATATCAGGTTAACCTGAGCTAAGCTTTGTACAGTTATTCATTTTTCAAAGAAGTCTACTGTTTTTAATCTCAGTTATTGTTAAAGTGGCCATACATGGCAAGCTAAGTGCTTCGCCTCTGAGCTACATTAAGTACACATTAAATGTATCTATTCAGATTAAAATCCACATGATTGGAGTTACAAAAAAGTGGTACTGCCACTGCCCAGACTTGGATGCAGCCAGAGTGTTCTCCTGCTCCTCATTTAGCTTTGGTCACTGTGTGGTCCGCCTCCCTCTCTCTGTCAGATCCACTCTCTGTATAGCACGGCCAGCCCCAGCATGCTGAAGAGGAAACAGAGCTCACGGGTCGAGGCCCAGCCTATGACTGATTTTGGGCCGGATGAGACCCTCGCAGACAGCGCTGACATCTTCTGGATCAACAAACCAGTGAGTGTACTCGAATGTGTGTCAGAGTTGTCTTACCCCAGTGAAATCCTGCTCTCTGTTCCAAAACAATGAGATGGAAAAAACAAAAAACGAAAACTCACCAAAACCTTCTTTGTTAGTATTTCAACATTCTTTCACCAACCCTTAATTCAACCAATGTAGATGTGACGATATGCAAAAAATGTAAGCTAACTGTGTTCGTTTTTGCCACTGACAGGCTCAGATTGTTATTCATTGTCATTCAACAAAATAAAACTCACCTAAACTGTCTCGAAATAAATCCTTAATTCACCGTTGTAGATGAGAAAAACAGCAGTTTCAGGCACTCTGCTCATCTGCACAGGGGGCAGACTGGCTATGTAAAGAAACCTGAAACAGGCTACGATACCAACATAGGGGGAGGGAGTGTGACGTCATTCTCTGCTCAGGATGCCATGACTGTACTATATCTTTACATAGCAAAACTTACTTACTGTTTGTCAATATTTCTTCTTTTGTCCTCTTCCTGCAGTGGGTGCACTCTCTGCTGCGGGCCTGTGCCATCATCAGTGTCATCTCTGTGTGTATGAACACCCCCAAGACATTTGAGCATTACCCTCCATTGCAGTATGTGACATTCACGCTGGACACGCTGCTCATGTTCCTCTACACCGCCGAGATGATCGCCAAGATGCACATCAGAGGAATCATCAAGGTAACTACTTCAAACAAATACTGACACACATTTGCATTCCACAGTACTGACGGTAGAGCAGGGAGGGAGTTGAGTCAGTCTCCTCCTCGACAAAATAAGAATCTTTGTGTTTTTACTACCTTAGAATGAGCATTTTACATTTCTACAAAGTAAGTGGCTCCATGTGCAACCACCATGTTTCTATAGTAGCCCAGAATGGACATACTATGGCTCTAGATCAGGCATTTTGTGTTTTTACATTCTTACATGCTTGGATGTCTGAGCTGTATTCTGATGGTTGCAATCTGCAACTTCACTTCACTGCTAGATGCCACTAGATCCTACACACTGAAATTTCACAATGAAATACCAACAAAAATACAAAAAACTAAAGCAAAAAAATGCTGTTTCATTGTGACTTGTCAAGTCTCGCAAGTTATTTAATAGATTTCAGCAAAACAAAATCATATTTGATCCTTTAGATAATGGCAATTTTCTTTATTTTGTTCCATTTTGTCCTTGCATTTGTGGCTTAGTAAGATATCTGAAAAAGGTAGGAAGGAATTTGAATGAAAGTTTATGGTATTGAACTGATTAGCTATACCTTTCCTGCACCTTTCAGTCAACCTCTGCATTATTGGGGAAGACAAACTATGACTGGAAAAGATTCCTTTAATTCTCAGACAAAGATCTACAAAATATATTTATCAGAAAAATATATTTATATTTATATTTCCAAATTAGGGTATAAACTGTGCAAAACAATGGATATTTACTTTCCTTTGTAAAAGTTAAACTGTTTTCGGTAAATATAGTGGATAAAGGGAAGTCCGAACTTCCACTGAACAAGCAAAGACCTTATTGACATATGTTGGTCTTTAGAGGTGGGGCCTGCCTTTCTGTGCCACGTTCACTTTAAATTCAGCCTTACTAGTTGTATTGAGCTCTAAATTCAGATGAATCAACACAATTCAAGTCTGAGGTAGACAAATAATGTTCTATAGAAGCATCCAGGAACAGACAGCTGGCAGATGAAAGGCCCATAATTACTGCCATAAAAATTGTGGACAGCTTAATTGTCAAATCAAGGATAACAAGCAGTGAGGCACTGGAGGACACAGAATTAGAATCGCCAGTGCAGGAAAACAGCATGACAATGGGAACATTTCTTCTACTTTTTCTTTCTCTTAATGTTTCTTTTAGTTCTTAAAGGCAGATAAAACCCACCTTTGTCTGTAAAATGGGGAGTTGTTTATTTTCTGTGTATGTCAGGTGAAATTCAAGTTGACGCACATTTGAATTTCCAATTTTTCTAAATGTTAAGTAAAGTGAGTGAGAGTGGATATACCATTCAACATCTCAATAACCTTGTGCATTTTATGTATTGACATTTGGAAGTTGTATTTTGTAGCTAGCCGATAAAATTGCCCGCACAAACAAATGAGCCACATAGCCTGGTAAAGTAATTGCATGCTTTCGCTCTTGTCAGTGTGTGATCAAACATAGTCTTATCTGTAGAGTGTTTCAGAACAAACCCTCTTATTTGCGGCTTCCTGTGGAAGAGTGACCCCCTAAGAGCTTCTTACAGACTCTCTCTCTCTCTGTAAGTGGTAATTAAGTACGCCCCTTTTTGCTGGCCCCATGGCATTTAGTTTTTTCACACTTCTGGGGTTTAATCATTTTTGTCTTATCATGTTGAAAACGGGGCTGTTTGAATATTGTGATCAGTCAAAAATAACCACAGATTCTGTTTGTGTTTTCCCTTGAACATTGCTATATTACTTTTTCACACAAAGGCTTTGGATCATAATAAAAGCTTTCTGTGTCAGATTTTCAGAGGGTGATGGTTGGCACTTGATATGGGCAATTTTCCGAACCATAAAGACTAGCATTATTAAAGCTTTAAAAGCATGACAGGATGTTTTATAATTGGTAGAATATATCATCTTTCTTGAAAAAATATGGCCTTGGATAATGATGATGATCATATTCAGTTGTTTATTTTTTATTTTTTCCTCCTTTCCATATTTCTTGCTTCTGCTCTTCCAATTATTCTCTCTCTTCGCCTTTTAGACTCCCCGTTGATCTCCCCTCTTGCTCTCTTTCTCTCTGCACAGGGGGATAACTCCTATGTCAAGGATCGCTGGTGTGTGTTTGATGGATTCATGGTGTTTTTCATCTGGGTGTCCCTGGTGCTGCAGGTATATTACAACATTTACAATTAATTAAGTTTTTCTCAAGTTATATTACCATTTTTTCCCTGCATGTGTTTGTACAGCTTGACTTAAGGCAGTTAATTATTGTAGCTGTTTTTTGCTTCTTTAAAGTCCATTTCTCTTTGTTTTAGGTGTTTGAAATAGCAGACCTTGTGGATCAGATGTCTCCATGGGGAATGTTGAGAATCCCCCGAGCGCTGATTATGATCCGTGCCTTCAGGATCTACTTCCGCTTTGAGCTTCCTCGCTCCCGCATCACCAACATTCTGAAGTAAAAAACCTATCATGAGCATTTTTTTTCAATATGGTCCACAATTATTAATGAATTAATGGATAGTTGTACATATAAAAGTATGACATTTCAATATGCCTGTTTTCACTTTCTTGCTTCACAGGCGATCAGGGGAACAGATCTGGAGTGTTTCCATCTTCCTGTTGTTTTTTCTCCTGCTTTATGGAATCCTGGGGGTTCAAATGTTTGGAACGTTCAACCATCACTGTGTTACTAATGAAACGCAGCTTGGGTAAGAATGAAGTATAAACAAAAGAATTGTAACTTTTGAAGCCTTTTTCACAGATCAGCATCTCTGTTGATGCTCTATTGCATGCTTCAACTTAGTAGTGCTACTGAACTGTCAATGAACTGTGGCTGTTTAATGAACACCATTAGATACCAATGGTGGAGGCCTTCTTTCCTGGCTTGAATGAAATTGACTTTAGAAGCTAGTAGATTGCGAGTGTCTTTGTTATTATAGTATATGGACTGGGGCTAACACTAAGGACACAACATCAAAGCAAAACAACAGTGGTAAACACAAACACACACCTAAGGTACAGACATACATGAGCCTGAAGGCCTCTTTAAAAATGCCCCTGTGTAATGAGCATGAGTCTTCAAACCTCAGAGAATGTCACCCTATTACTTGTCTGGCCATGCTACTTGCCCTCTGTGTACAATACACAGTCAGTTGGTCTCACGTTCCCAACTGACCCGCTAATATTTTCCTCTTGCAAAAAACTTAAAATGGTGTCCTTTTTACGCCCCCACTGTGATGTCCTGCTTTGATTAATCACTGCAAAGCAAATCAATTATTGGGTCACTGATCAGTCAGTAACTGTCATCTGCTGAGCTGAGACTGACAGACCTTGACAGCATCTCATCTTCTGTGATTAGTTTGGTGTGACCGTCTAAGCAGTAGGCTCACACATTAAATTGGCTTTTTTTATGTTGAGCGGCACCCCTGTACAACATTCTTTCAATGTCCAATATTCAGCATATAGAGTAGAGTAACATACAGTTCATTGCTAGAATACATTGTTTACTTTAAACATTGGTGGTCAGCATATTCTTGAAGCAGGAAACTTGTCGGCAGGTTATTTTTTTTAACTTTAATTTAACCACCCTACCTTTTAATTGTCTTTTAAAAAATCTAATTAAAGTGAAATGACCAGAATCATAATGTTGAAATTCTGTAGAAACCCCTGGGTACAAACACTGAGGGAGATGTGGGATTGGGAAGGTGTGACAGTGTCTCACAAGATCAGTATGTATTTAAACACATTTGCGAAGGTTTTTGAATTGAATCATTTAGTTGAAGATGATGATGATATGATACAGAGAAAATGAATCCTTGTGGAGACAAAAGATGAGGGAAGCCATTATGGTTAAAACCCCAGGCTGCAGGGAGAGCTAACACTAATTATAATGATTAAAATTTCCTACATTGTCCAGCCTTTGTGTTGAGCTCATCCCTACTCAACAGTTACTCATCTATCTCTCCTTACTGATTGTGAGCCTAAACACACTCGGGACACAGCATACATTGACCATTAATGGCAGGAAAGATAGCAGAGGAAATTCTCACGTTTATAGCTCTGACATCCCTCTGTAACATCATTCTAAGTGGCGTGGCAGCTGCACATCTAATTTGTTTGCTGCTGTGCTCCTTTCCCAAAATCCCTCATATATACAGTATATGCTTCTAATGGGGTAGATTAGAAATATGTCACATGAGGACTGACGTGTCTAATCTTTATCTGCCCTTTGCACAAAGTCAAAACTCCCTAGCTTTTGACACACAAGGGATTTGATCGAAATTGGGAGAAAATAGCAGGGGAGACATTTTCTGCTATGGATATTAGATGAAAATGGCTTTGGATTTGTGAACAAAGTATCCTTTTCTGGATGTGAGAATTTCTGCAATTGACCTCATCGCTATTTAACTCCATTGCATGAATAACATTCATTGATTCGTACAGTATGAATGAGAGCTGAACCTGAGGGCGACATTTGCTTTGTGGATTTCTTTATCGCTACATCGTGATTTGTTTGTTCGTGAGGGTTATTCTAAATAGAGTCATTTTCTTTTTACAAAACGATAGATATGGTTTTTTGGAGAAAAAAAAAATAATAATCCGAAAACCATTCATAAATAATTTCTTCTCACAAATATGTTTTGTTTTTAATTTGACTCGCCAAATTATTAATATCACATTATTACTGGACATTCTCTCATTTGAGGCTTTGTTTATCTCCCATTTTTCATCAAGAAAAGTGATTTCTTTGATAAGACACAGTGGTATTATTCAGCCCAGTCTAATTAGCTTTATCAGGATTCATCACTATGCCTCTGATTGCCCTTTGTGATAGTGCAATAAATTATCCCCTCTGATCCTGTACCCCTTAATAAACAATTTGGATGAATGTCTGGGCAGCCAATTTGAATGCATTAATTTTCATTAGAGAAATCAAGCAGCTCCTGGAATAACACCTGTGGCTAAAAGACAGGCAGACAGGGAAAGAGGGAGGAGGGGCAATGTGTGTCTACTCTGTATGTGTGTGTGCACAGGCAATATTCATCTGTGTATGTGTGTATAGTATGTGTGCATGCGTCTAATGCTGATACTTTAAAATCCACCAGTTCTGTATTCATTTTGCTGTTACTCTATTTTCATCTTTTTTTTCTCTTTTTTAGACATTGATTCCATGTACCAGACATTGCATAAATATTACTTAATAAGTGTTTGTTTTTTTTGTCAGTGAGGTGACATGGAACAGCTTAGCCATCCCAGACACCCATTGTTCCCCTGATGGAGAGGGCTACCAGTGTCCCTATGGTTTCAAATGTGTGGACCTGGAAAAGTTTGGCCTTAGCCGACAGGAGCTCGGTTACAGTGGCTTCAATGAACTAGGTATAAGCTATACACTGACATATTTAAAACAGATACACTTAACTGTCTGATAACAACTAAACATCCAGTTCCATGAAGTGCTTCACATTAATAACATTGTTACTGTTTTTTCTTTTCACCTATAGATTTATAGCATATCCTGTTAATAAATGTGGAAGAATGAGATGAGAAAGTTAGAACTTAAGTGCTGCATATACCAGCTCGGCAGGATCCTGCATTCTTATCAGCAGTGCTAAAATCTAGTGTCAGTGCACAGTGCAGTGTCCCTAATCTTTAGATAGCCGTGAAGGAGAGTCAGAACTTCACAGTAAACAGTAGCCTAATTTAGACATTATAGACGGGGATATGGCACATTCAATGCAATTTACAGCCTAAATGAATTGGCCTGTCAACACACTTTATAAATATTCATGTGGCTTTTAGTATGAAGCTCAAATGCATTGTAGAAAAGCTTTATTATTATAAACTTTTACTATTATGGACAATCTTATGGATATGAATTGGAATAGTAATGGTTCTCACTTTATGAAAAAGTTTATTGAAGATTCAGATGTACTATTCTTACTCACATCCATGCAGAAGGAGTAAGATATTCACAAAAATACAGTAACTTTGATATGGCAGGTTTTAACTCTAGCCCAGAATCCCAGAGGCCTTATTTCAGAACTGTTAAGACTATAAGTGTAAAACAATGATACGATATGCTAAAAAGACTGCTGTAACTGATCATCCAGCTGTCAGTTGCACTTGACAGCTGCTGTCAGCTGCTGGTTACCTGTCTAAAAATAATGTAGAGTAACACTCACTAATCCATTGGTCTTTTTGAATTACAAAACGACACGGTTCACTTTCAGTATTAAATCCTCATTGGCCAAGTGTTAAAAGTACTGACAGTTAATTTGCAGAGAGCATATTAACCAGAAAACAGCCAAGAGTTCCATATTGTAGTTTGGCCAAGTCACAGAATTTATTTTAATTAGCTACATCTGACCAAATTTGTCCTGACAGTGACAAAGACATGCACTAAAGATAATTTCATCAGAGTAATGAGTCTGGCAAATAGTTAGAATTCATGTCATTGTGAGGAAGGGAACTATGAGGATACCGGGGTGCTGTATTTTCCATCCTGTAAGCTGTCAAAATGTACCTTCGTTATGAATAAAAAGAGAAATTCAAGGTATTGTGTTCTTGAGAGGCTTTGTCTAAAGGGAACCATGGCAATTGCTCGCAGACATCACATGTAAAGCAGAAGACTAATACTAACACATAGTTTCAGTAACAATCAATGCACTTCATATGACTGTACATCTGTCTGACTCCTGTGTCTGTCTTTGTTTAGGAACGAGTATCTTTACTGTGTATGAGGCTGCATCACAGGAGGGTTGGGTGTTCCTCATGTACAGAGCCATCGACAGTTTCCCTCGATGGCGCTCCTACTTCTACTTTATAACGCTCATTTTCTTCCTGGCATGGCTCGTCAAGGTTAGAGCCAGTCTCTCCCTACTGCACTTCTTATAGTACTTTCATCTCCCCTTGGCATGGCAGCAGGACACCAAAAGGTGTTGGTTAATTGATATGACCTAATCTTTCACCTACAGACATAACGATTTCACCTTGTTAGTAGAATATTCTCTGGCTAATGAGAGGATGAATGTCAAGTCACAAATAGTGAAAGGTAGTGAAGAGATGGACATTCACTTTGTAATTTATCTTTAATTGTCATTCTCTGCATTCTCTCTCTCTCATTGTGTCTGTTTCACTCTTTCTTTCTCTTTTACAGAATGTGTTCATTGCAGTCATCATCGAGACATTTGCTGAGATCAGGGTGCAATTTCAGCAGATGTGGGGGTCAAGGAGTAGTACCACTTCTACCGCTACAACACAGGTACAACCATCACACTCTTAGACATACAAGCTGACAGGGTAGTGCCATAGGAACAACTTTATGTGGTGCCTACATCTGACCTGATTCTAAACCTTTTTTGAACACAGGCTTTCTTTAAAGGTGCGCTCATCTCAGTACAGAGAGCAAAAAATCTGTTCATTCATCAAAATTCAGCTTATAAAAGTTGCATGAATTCAGAAGAATCAAAGGAATGAACACAAACACATTTTGACATGAATGGCTTTCTTATGGGTTACAAGAGTGCATGGTCAGTACCTTCACTTACATCAAAATTGGCTCCCTAAGTGCCCATAGACCATGAGATGTAAGATCAAATACGATCTTACCTCTCATGTAAGATCTCATCTTACATCAGATAATCTGCTTAATTATTGAATAGACCAGAAGTGTTTCATTGTTTTTAATTAAGAAGATTAGGCAGATGTATTCGTCCAATTGACAAGCAGGTACTCGGGTTGCAGTCGAAGGCTTACTCCATGCAGTTGGTCCTTGTGATTTTAAATGTCACCTCTCTGTGGGAAGAGGACTCTCGGATTGA
Source organism: Morone saxatilis (assembly GCF_004916995.1). Lineage (NCBI taxonomy): Eukaryota > Metazoa > Chordata > Actinopteri > Moronidae > Morone > Morone saxatilis. The sequence continues at coordinate 19,153,957 of NW_023340095.1, read as the reverse complement.
AGATGGAGTCACTTCTTTTCCGGAGTTTGGCATTTGGCTGGGTCAATGATTAATGACCAGTGTTTTTATTGTATTATCAGATCTGGATGAAGTGGTATGTGGAATGGTTCCTGGTAATCCCAAACATGCCCTAGTTGGGCCTTTCCTAAGATGTCCAGTCAGACAAACCGGAGAGTCATGTTTGTATTCTGGGCATTTCGTGTAGCAGGTTCAAGGGCTCGTTTTCTCTGATTCTGTTTGTGTTTTTCACAGAAAGAATCCCATGGTGCAGCCAAGTGGTAGAGAGTGTTTGGTGTTTTGTATCTTTGGTGACATCAAAATTGCATCTCTTTCTTTTGATGATTGCATTGTTGTGCTTGCTTCATCAGACCATTACCACCAGCTGATTGTGAAACAGTTGGGATGAGAGTGATATCTGAGAAGCAGATTAGTGCATCACCAATATTAGTAGCCTGTTGTGGTAACAAGCAGAGGGGGTAAGCTCTTTATTTACCAGTCAGTCTATGTTCTAACCACTCTTAAAGGTCATGAGCTCTAGGCAGTGACCGAAATGTATTTTAAAATGCAGGTGACCAAAATTAGTTTTATCACAGGCTGTCTAGGTTCCCCCTTAGGGACGAGGTAGGGAGGAAAGACCTCTGGAATGAGCTTGGAGAAGAATTGCCTCTTCTTTGGGCATCTTATCAGGATGCTTCCATGATACATCCATGTCGAGGGATTCTTGGCAAGACCCTGGGCAGATCCAGAACAAACTAGAAGGATTATCTCATTGGGATCCATCAGGATTTATCTGGGCTGCCTGGCTTAGCCTCACTTTGCCAGTTGTCATGTAGCCTTATAGGATTTATCTTTGTATAGTAGCAGTAGTTGCTATGATTTAGTTAATCAATCAAATATAAAGGAAGAGAAGACTTTTCTTTAGTGTGTCTGCATTATTTTTAAGCTCCTTAAAAACTTAAAAAAGAGGTGGGGGCCTCCCTTTGGATTGGGGGTTAAGACACTGACCTAAACCGCAGTGTTGCATCTCTCTCCCTCATTTCCTGCCACCTCTCCACTATTGCTATCTAAGAAATGCATAAAATGCTTCCAGAATAATTTCATATGAAAAGATAGCTAAGGCTGTAAATGTTAAGATTTTAGTCAATCAGCATGAACCCCAAGTGCCACTCCAGAGTTCAAGTAAGAAACTTTTAAAATACTTTTGTACTATTACTATTACTATTTATTTTAAAATATTGACTTCTATTTTACTGTTTATTCAATATGGATGATGGAAACATAATATAATATAAAGATTGTTACCTTATTTTTAAATTATTATCGTTGGCTTGACATTTTTTTAAGTCTTACAAACTCTGGTCTTGATTAATGCTTATTTTTCTCTTGATGCGACAGACGTTTGATTGCAACTTTTATACTTATAGTAGTAAGTTTGAAGCTGAGAAAATTAAGAGAGAATGTATTTTGTAAAATGTATGATTTGTGATTACATTACAGTTGAAATAGAAAGAAATATTTATAGAAAGAGATATTTGTTTCACATTAATAAAATTGTATTTTTCAGATGTTTTATTGATTTAAAAGAAAAGCTATCATTGTCCTGTCACAAAAGCATAAATTATACATTTGAATTGTATTTTAATCCAAATTCCCTTTTAACCATTTGACATTTTAGTGATAATGAGACAAGCAGTGAACTGTTATCCCCCATCAGTCTTTAAAATGATACAGCTTGGAAAGTCATGAAGCTAAAACCTCTGTAACTTCAATCAGGATGGAAAACAGGCTGGTGCCACTGGCATGCACATAATGCTATGACCTTGAAAACAATTAGCCTTTCTTTCCATTATCAAAATTAATTGTAATCACATCATCATGCCCCAATCTTTATCTTAGAGGGGAAAAAACTAATTAGCTGTGGTGTAACACTTAACTGTCAATCACAGAGGCTGAAACAATATGCTCTCTTCTTCATGCTCCCTAGAGAGGATGGCTGGTATAAGGTGGCCCTGGGAGACACAACCCATGCCGCACTCCCCATTGCCTGACTTTCGTATACTGTCTTCAGATTATTGAGGCTTCTAATAGAGATTAGGCTGTAAAGCCTAACTGTGTTGATAAAAATGACAATGGATAAATCCACTTTTGTTTCACAGGATCAGGCTTTTTGTTCCGTATTTTGATGAGTGGAGTTGTAATTAAGGACTGAACGTGAACTTGAATTACATTGAAGTCTTCTTTGGCTTGTCTGAAGTTGAATGATATCAACCCTGTGTGTTTGACATCAACATGGTAGATAGTATTATATTTGTAATGTTATATTAAAACAAGAAGATAAAAGCTGAGAACTGGACGCATACAGGCTTGCTATGTGATAAAATATGTCACAGATGTGACGGGTATAAGGCAAAGCTGGAACAGAGAGGCAGAAATGTATGTAAATAAAGAACAGGTACACAAATGAGACAGGATGGTTGAAGGGTGTGTAAGGATCACGATTGTGCTTATTACTAAATGTGTTCATGTTTTGAAGAATGATTGATATTCATGAGTAAGCCAGCTGTCTTGTGAGTTTGAAAGTCTCTGCTGTGATATTGGTTTGTTTTTTTTCCTGGTGTTAGGTCCTTAGGCCTACATACTGTATTTAGTAGCTATCATGCTGTTTTTGTGTGGGTACGAATCTGTGTGTATGATGCCTTCAGCTTTTTTTGTGGCCACAGATGTTTTATGAAGATGTAGCCAAAGGGTAGATGTGTGTGTGTTTGAGTTTGGTCCAGTTCTTTGAATGGTGTGCAGGGTTTCTCTATGTGTTCTGCCCCTCATGTGCTGTCCTTGTGCCACAGATGTTCCATGAAGACGCTGCTGGGGGATGGCAGCTTGTAGCTGTGGACGTCAACAAACCACATGGCCGAGCGCCTGCCTGCCTCCAGGTAAACACACCACATAATTAACATGCTGCTGATGCTGCCGGTGTAAAGTCTCTCACTCTCACTCTCACTCACTCTCTCACTCTCTCTCTCACACACACACACACACCTACACACACACACACACACATGCTCTTGCATAATTCTATAAAATATGTTCAGCTTATGTGAAAGGTGACACCTGAACACACCTGAACTATAAAAGCCTAGCTGTGTATGCACTTTCCACTGTCATTTAGATTTCTCTCTTGGAGCGCTCGGTATTATTAGAGAATTGGTAAACCTCATCTGTTTAACAAGTGCCACAGACGCACGCAGTATCACCTCATTGTTTTCACATTTGTCTGTGTCTTTAATGGCTGTGTCAAACGACTCAATGATGGGATTTTAAATGAGGGAAGGCTTATGTTTGATGTGTAGAGCTGCACTAATGATGTCGCTCCAGTGATAGATGAGTTTTAAATGACGTCTACATGATGGACGCCACTGCTGCCTCGTGGTCAGTGTGATCCAAATGGTTGGGCTTTAAAGATAAGCTGAAAGCAGCGGGCGTTGCTTACAGCTGGCCCACTGTTGATAGCGATGTAGTGTAAAAGGCTGGGCCCTCGCTGTGAGAGACTGCCAATGGAGTCTACAGCTATGAGAGGGAGGATAGCTGTCAACAAACCCTCATGGACAAAATATTGTTCTAGCTTGAAGGAGGCACACACACAAACAGAGCAAGGAAGGGAGTAGAAATAAAAATAGAGAATTGGGCTAGAGAAGAAGGGAAGAAATGAGAGAGAAAAGAGAGAATGTGAAATATGCAGGATTCCCATTAAAGCAGCATGTCCCCCAGAGCCTCATCATCAGTTGGAGGAAAGATGTAGATGGAGGGATAACCAGAGGGATAAACACGGCTGACTTCCCTCTGAGCCCTGTGCTCCGTTACATGGAACACCCAAAGACTGCTTCATCTGCCTCATTCACTCGTACCAAAATAGCTATTATTGTCATCCTGTGCCAACAAGAAGACCACTTCTGACAGTAAAATGAAAGGTTAACAGATTGATAGAGAGAGGCATTAGACCATGTTTAGACCAACAATAGCACTGTGTTAAGAAACACAGCTTCTACTTCAATGAGACTGCTGTGTTGGCAAAGTGGTGGTGCCAAGGCAGAGGGAAAATGTAAATGTCATAATTCTGCTGTTTACGTTATAATATTCCAGTAAGTGAAATGATTGCCATCATGATAACCTTGTAGTGTTATCAAATGTTTTGGCTCTTTGAACTCATGGATTGTCAGTCAGACTAGTCAATCCATCTTACTGGTACCAGTAGCACCGGACCCTCAACGATGCAGACACTTTTGTTTTTTTAATAAGGTGCTATTTTAGGTCTGGACACCGCCTAAAGGTGCGGACCTTGTGGGGCCGACTTCCTGCGAGACGGACTGAGTTGCACAGTGTTTTTGTGGGTCAGAGTGTAGAACAACTCACACCTCCATCACATGGACCGTTTCAGCTCTGGGCAATGGCCCAGAAATTGTGATAGATGTCTCCTGTCAAAGAGAGCCTGACACATGAAAAGTACCATAGAAAGAAAGAAATATAGAAAGCAGTAATCTATTCGTTCTTTATAATTATAGAGGGGGAGTATATGTCATAGTTGGATCAGTGTTAAGACATTTATCGCAATGCTTCAAGGTCGCAGAGTGGAAAAAACTAGGATAACGAATGAGACAGAGTGGTTAAAGGATTTGTCAGTGTAAGAAAGAAGCAGCGGGTCTTTGTATTGAGCTGGGTGTCGGATTCACTTCTAGTTTCATTTCTTTTAACGCTCAAATAACCATCACATTTTATTTTTTTTTTGCAAATGCATGCATCCTTTCTTTTTTTTTTCTTTTTTTCTTTTTTTTTACCATTTAGAAAAATGACACACAATGATTTAAGCCCTTACTTGTAGAGAGGAGATATATGAAATGAATGTTCAGTTAGTGTGGATTCTTCCAAATCTACCAAATCATTACATTATTGTTCAATTGCAATGTTGTGTTTTAAATGATCTATTCCTATAATACCAGTGCACAACAACTACTGCATGCTTAATTTAATTTATGGTAAGGATGTATATAGATACAATGAAATATTTAGTCCCTTTGGGACCAGGTTAGGGTTAGACAAGAAAAACATGTCTCAACACCTTTACTCTTTGCCACTACATAAATGGCACACTACTTCCTTTGGCATTAGATGTACATTTTCTTCTGCAAAATTGTCCAGTATGAACATAAAACCTTGAAAGGGATTTTACTCAGAGTTATCATCATTTGTCCCATCTGGTCACTCTTTCTCCTGAATACTAGCCTGTGCTTGCAGACAGCCTGTATTTGTTATTTGGTGTAGTCAAACACCTAGAAAGCCTGTTCAGCACAGTTGTGTGAAGACATTCCTAACAATGGTCTACTTGTTATGAATGGTTTTTGATTATGTAGATAATCAGTTCTATTTTTATCATGTATTACTGATATTCTACATTGCCCACCAAAGTGGCCAAGATAAATTTCACCTTAAGAAGCACCAAAGTGATTGTATTGATTACATGACATCATCTAGAGGAATTAGCACAGCCGCTCAGTTTTATGTGGGATGTTTTCATATACACTTTTACAGCTATTTTTGTCATCTCATATGCACAGCTACTTTACAGCTATTGCCTTGAGCACATCTTTGAAACCTATATTTGCAAATTTAGGTGTTATGTTGCAAAAAGTTTTAATGGACATTTCAACATTTTTTGTTTTTGAAAATTGGTCCCTGCTTTCATTTAACAGCCTTTAACAACCTTTCAAGCTTGAGCATGAGTATTTGGCACTTAAATCCAGATTATGGTTGAAGTGTCGCTTTAAAAGTACTTTTGTTGTTATTTAAATTTCTGCCTGCTTGATGATTCAAAGTGTCAAGCATGAGGCAAATAATAATCAAGCAAAGTTGAATACTGAGAGTGACTTTGACATGCATCATATAGTTTCATTTCAAAAGTCATCCATTGTTTTCAGTTGCCAGGCACACACTGACAGCATTTTGTGGCATGTCAAATCATCAAACCACTCTGAAAATGTTCAGATTTTCTGATGGTGTCAAGAAACTGCAAGATCTAACCCAGCTGTTCAATCCAAACCACAAATGCCTCATCACAGAGAAGAATTATACGTAAGGCTAATGTTTTCTGCTTTTACAGATTTTCAGTTGGAAAGGGTCCATCTTTTCACTTAAACTAACTGTTTTCATGCATCACAACCACTCATAATGTGCATCAATAGCTAATGAAGAGGGATGTGAAGAGAAAGGCCTCCATTTAATTAAGAAAACACTGAACATTATGTGCTGTAGTTTTATTATTTGACTTTCCCCACATATATTTATATTCTATATTTAAAAAAAAATCAAGATTGAAAAGAATGAAAAGTTAATGAAACTAGTATATTTATTTCCATATGTTGAGTAAAAAACCTACCTACCATTTTTTACTGTAAAATCATGTGAATAAAATAATGAAATGGAATTGGAAATAGAGCAGATTTCAGTGGATTCATCATAGGAGCACTGCATATGTACATATAGTTATGTACATAGTAGGTGATGCTGTAGAGAGTAGTGCACACCTGCTTCTTTGTGTATGTGTTTAGGTGTAGGACAGAATGGGTTACGTTGTTATTGTACTCCATTTTCTGTTCCTTGATGTTCTAATAGAGGGTGTGAGAAGACACGTCAAATTACAGTGGTATCATTTTTGATTAATGATGGATATCCCCTTCTCCCTCGTTCTTGCTAAACACCTTGTTCCGTTTGCTTTTTCACCCATGTCAGAAGGGTGCAGTGCTAGCTGAGTAGACAGGTAGAGTGAAGACAGGCAGTGGAGATCCAGCCTGCAGGGCCATCTGCGAGTGCCGGGGAAGTGAAGTGTGAGTTTCTGTTCTGCTCTGCCTGGCTCCAGAGTAATTGGCCGTCAAATGATTAAAATGTTTCAGGGCTGGCAGGTGGACGCTATCTACAGACAGGCGGCCTGTGTGTGTCCTCCTGTTTGTCTGCTGCTAGCTACCCTATACTGGTCCAACTGTCTTTTAAACCACCTGTATGTGTCCAGTCAGGCCTCTGTGTGTGTGCGTGTCAGCCTGTCGATCTGCATGTTGACGTCTGTCCATTTGTGCACGTGTGTGTGTGTGTGTGTCAGTCCGGGTCTGTCTGGGTCCATTGGGTTGCAGCAGTTGGAGATAACACATAATTGATTAACCACCTGCTCTTTTTGGAGACAGAGAGGAAACGGCAGCTTCCCCTCCTGAGGGGCTACAAACCAAAATAGCCCTCGAGGCAGGGAGCATCACTACGTTCCTCTCCCACACTGACAGGTGTTTTTAAATGTTTTTATTAATGTTACAGTGATAATCCTCAATATAGTCTTAATTTTGACAGTAGACAACATGTTATCATAAGCCATCATTTTTGTGGTGTCTTTGAACTCCTCTTTGAAATTATTTTTGAGATTGTGGCCAGTACTCTGACCTGTGATTGATTTAATTATTTTTTTTGGTTTGAGAAGTTAAAAGTTTTCTGTAGGTGGTGCTATTGCGAATGGTTATGGTGTTATCATCACCAGCGGAGACTTCAGGAAGTAACTAGGGATGCACAAATTTATGGGCTGAACATCTGTATTGTGTCGGTTATTTTGAACTTGAATATTGGAAAATTATTACCTCCGTGTTCCTGCAATGGCACAAATTACAAGCAAATACCAATGTGGTATGTGCACTAGCATGGACAGTGAGCGTCTCACATTTTGGATGAGAAGATGAAGCTGTAACAAGGCAGAGATGCTTATCTTTGTAGCTTTCTTTGTTTCCCTGGTGCAAAAAGGTGAATAAATAACAAAAAACATGGGTATTGGCTATTGGCCAAATTGTTAATTTAAACACCGTTCTCGACCCAGAATCGATACATCCCTAGAAGTCACTGCGTCCCCCTGTTTCCAGTCTGTTTGCTAAGTTAACTGTTTCCACCTTCATATTTCATCGACAGATAAGTTATGAATATTTATTCTGAAACACTGTATTTGCATCCCACTGACTGCTCTGTATCTATTCACAGTGCAGACATTGTTTTTATGGTTCTTTAGTGCTTTCCTTCCTTTCTCAGTTTTTCTCTTGTGGTAGCACTACAGACCATTAGAGGTTAATGAAGCCTCCTGTTTCTTTCCCTGCAGACCTGGTCCGCTAATTAGCCCCTGGTGCTCCACTATGCCATAATTACACAGACTGGAGCTTTGGCTGCTATAAGCAAAAATAGAGGGTGACACTCCATCCAGGTGTACCCCACTTAGCAAATAGAAAAATGTCTTTTAAATGCAACATACAGTAGACTAACCCTACATAAAAATCAAGCAGCTAAGAAATATCTGTATGAGAATAACAGCTTTAAAATAAGGGAGGGTATGAAATGATAAATGCTCCTAACTTCTTGTAATCCAGGAGGATCATGTGATTAATTTAGCATGGCCTCTTTGGTGATGACCATCTGACGCTGCTCACTCCCCCTGCCTCAGCCCTCTGTCCACAGAGCTAAATACAGAGTGATGGATAATACAGTAGCTCACTGGGGGGTACTGAAGTCCAATGAAAGGAACACCTTTTTGACCTCTCTCTCCAAAGCCAGAGGTTATTGATTCTTTGGGACCCTCCTTTTACCCCTGCCACCGATCTATGCCCTCCGGATCTTCCCAGCGACACCACTCGTATCATTTTAAGCTCACACACACGTACACACAATGTGTCAAGGTTAAGGTCAGTTTGTCTCTCTGTGTGGAAGGAGGGGGAGGAAACAGAGAAAAGGGAAATTGGCTAGAGAGAAAAAAAGTAGGAGGAAAGTAATCGCAGTAAGAAGATTTTTATAGATGGTGACAGTGAAAAAGAAAAACGGCATTGGGGCATAGGAAGGTAGATGTATACGTGTATAATGGGAGACAAAATCACCTGCAGGAGGAGAGTGAAAAAGATGTGACTAGCCCTGTGAGAGCGACACTCTCAGACAGAACACGGTGACTGAATCGGATTGTTTATCCTGTCTGGACTGCAATCAGCCAGATGCACATACAGTGATATATGCTGAAATGCAATAAACCAAAAGTCTATAAGGAATAGCCAGATAGGAGCGCAGAGGTGGCAAAGCACAGCAGATATTATTAAGAGTAGGAGGGTGCAGACAGGCAGACCATCATGTTTTATTAAGACCTGTTTTCCAGCCAGAGACACGAGTTAGCCTGCTCTCTTCAGGGCCATAATAAGCCAAGGGGCTGCCACTAGATCCTCAACCCAGCAAGATTTTACACACCCACTCCTTCAGCCCAAAGCTAGATTGAAATAACTCCAAGAGGCAAGAGTTAACTGTGCTGTTTTCCCATTTTGACAGTAGATTTCTGAATTAGTTCTGTTCTGTTCTACATCTTTTCATTCAGAGTTGTATACCATACAGTGGAAAAGGAAAGAGCTTTGACAGAACTTGAATTGTCATCAGTTGTTTATTCAACAGATGCCAGAGAAAAGACTGAAGAGATACATCAAGTTAAGCGGTCTGTAATCCCACTCAGTTTCCTCCTAATCTCAGTAAACAGGAGAGAGAAAACTGTTGCAGGAGATGGAGCCCAGTCTGTTGGTGACAATTCCTGTGTGAGTGCTGCTATATCCTGCCAGCTATGTGCACATGTGCTACACTCGTCTCATGTACCAGCAGAAAGAGCATTTGTCCTCCTTGGCAGTCTGAGAGAACAGACGGAGCATGAGGAAGCAGTCATTGGTCTGTCAGTCTTGCCTCTCTGTCTTGGTTGTGTTACAGTTGCAGTCACTGGAAATGCTCCAGGTATGATGCATATAACCCCACCCCTCCTCCAGGTGATCGGTATGCACAATGACAGCGGATCATGTCGAAGCACCTCTAATGAGCACAGCTGAAAGTCGTTTCACCTCTTCTGTGAGATTGCAGTTTGTGTCACACTGACTAGATAGCCTTTGGAGAGTGCGAGGCTTTGCTGCACTGTTTAATTTGACTGGGGATAAATTGGGTGATAAAAGAAACGCATGTACCCAGACAAGAAGCTAGAAGGCTTGATGAAAACAGAAATCAGTGTTTATTTTTCTTTTCTTTTCTAATGTTGTTTTTCATTCTTTACTGCAGGAAAGCACCGCCCAAGTGCACTGTTTCCCCAAATAAGCATTTAAATGCCACTTGAAATTATGTCTTTTTATCTACAACACTATTTGCATACATAATTTCTATCATGTACACTGTGTTGCAGTCAAGCAAATAAGAGCCGAGTACATGCTGTATTTTTCAGAATGTACTCTGTCATGTGCTAGAAATCAAGCTTTGCTTTTCCCTGGCTAAATGCCAAAGCCACAACTTAATGTGCAGCTTCTGCATGTAAGACTTGACTACAACTCGTGCACGTGTGTGTGTGTGTACGCATGCTTGGTGTTTTAATGACCCAGCCAGAGGTAACACAAATAAATAGCATCCGTCAAACAAGTGTGAAAGGATTTCAGAGGCACACAAGCTAAGAGACGTCAAACGGCAGGGGAGGCCATCTTGTCCAACAATTGATGCCGTTAAATTGATTCTGACATCTTGAGGTCAGATATGGTGTGCTGGTGCCATCAGCTGCATTGGGAAAACGCGGACATTTTGCCTTGGGAAGGACATGAAGAGCATTATCTGGTGAAGTGCACCAAACAAGAGAAATGTGAGGGAAAGATTAAAGGGTTATTCTGTGGCAGAGCTGGATGGGCAGACTGTATCTCCATATGACAGAGGTTACAAATGCACACTGCACTCCAGCTCCTCTTAGCAGTGTGATTCCCAAAAGCTGACAGAGAATATGGGCAGCGTCAGGACCTTGAGAAAATCAACCGTTTCATACGCACAAACGTGTACTTTCTGTTCTCTGTCAGTCTGCCTCTATCTCTCTTGCTCCCTCACACACACACACCACACACACACACTGGATCACACACACACACACACACACACACAGAGCTCTGTTCAGCCAAAACACCCATGGGGTAGAGCGTCTGGTTGCTGGAAATGTCAAACTGCTTTGTCACGTCCGATCTCAGTCAGGGAGCCTATGTGTAGAGTGGGCTTGTGTGTATCTTCTGCAAAAACACCCACTCCAAAGGCTAGAAGCTCTGTCGGTCTGGGTTATCAGTTGAGCTTAAAAGAATTCGCAGTTGGGACAAAAATAATAGCATGTTGCGTTTAATATAAGGTTATAAGATAATAAGATAAGGCACAATAAGAGCAGAAAGTACAATAGTAAAACAGTATGAGAGCAAAAGGCTCTCTGGGTATTTAACAGTAAATTTCAAAGATGCTACAGATTTGGCACTGTGATGCTCAGGCAGGGAGTTTCACAGCTGTGTTGTATGACTGTGTATTCATGTTGTTTTGCATTATCTTAAAGAGCAACTTCACACCAGCTCAAAATCTTGTTTTTGCTCACTTGTGGTATACTGTGACATCACCATTGGTTGTGGTTAAGGTCCAACAGAGCATGCTTCTGACCACATACAACCACAGACAGCAGATGGGTAACCTGACTGTGCCAGATGGTTTGTTAAACAGAACCATTGGATAAGTCTGTTTGGAAAAGTGCTGGCACTTTCAAAAAATACTCGGCAGGTGATTGAATGAACCATCTGTCGATCGGCGTCTATCACGGGCGAACTTCAACCAATCAGACCAAGGAACCATATAATGTAGCCAAAGTCTTACTTGAGCCAGTTGGGAGAAAAAGCGAAATCTTTTCCATAGAGAAAAGCCAGTGCCTTTCTATGCTCTTCTTCCTATGATTAAATACTCACCAGTCCTGATACAATGAATGCTAGCAGCATCTACGCTAACCTCTTTAGCAGCCACATGTCGTCACACACACCTAGCATTAAATCACACTAGCTCAGGCAGTATCTGCCAGTATTTCGTCAAAGGGTTGTTCACACAAAGCGCATAGATTGAAGCCTGGCAAGATGAATTCTCCCGTGATTTTGTGATCTCCCGCGTGCAGCTACCATGCAAGGTTAGCCGATGGGTGTGAAGAGGTGAAACAGACTAGAAACTTTCAAGCAAATAACCCTTTTAAGGTCATTATTAAATATTTCCCCTGCAGAGTTGTTAATAATTACAGGAACATGAAGAAGAACCCTAATTCTAACCTTGTCCTAAAGCTACTGTAAGTTTAACCTTAACCCTGATACCAAGTCTTAACCCTCAAACAGCCCTTTGAAGAAGTGATGACTGGCTAGAAGTGCTCCATTTACAAAAGTCCTGCTTCTCAAGGTCTAAACCAAGTCCTTCAATCTGAATGACAAAATAGGTTGTTTGTCATTCCCAAACAACCCTTATCAGTGTTTTCATATTTGCTACCTATATAGGCAGGATGACATTGTTCGACAGTCCCTTCCAAAGTCTTCACAAACAAGCAAAAGGATTGATATGAAGACTGTCTGATCTGCCACTGCCGCAGTCAAGTTTTAGTTAGGCAGCTCAATGAACTTTGTTAGGCAAAGCTTGTGCTCAGGGTCAAAAGAAACTAATGCCAACAATGGTCTTCCATGTCAAAGTCACTCACTTTGTTGACCCAAGCATTCACCCCAACCTACACCCAATTACTTTTTACAGCGCCATAACAATCACGCTACTTGCTCTGCCCTTGCTCCCGACAGTCATTATATTTCATGACCATAAAAGGTCCTTGTAAGGTAAACATGTACATAAGTCATTTTATGTGTTTAAATGCTGCTGTGTTTTCCGGTGAGGAAATTCTCTCTGCTTGTCACTAAGTACCCTTTTATATCCATTCTCTTTTTTACACTTCTTTTACTTCCTTAAAACAGCAATACAGTACCTCATGTAAGTTCGAAGTTCAGCGAGATAATTTTATCTGCTAATTCCATCACCATCACTTGTTTTCAGAGCACCAACCGTGATTGCAGATCAGGCTTTTTAGGCATTCAGGAGTTTGTACTGTAAGTGTATTTGTGTGTAGGAGGCTGGATGGCAGTGGTCCCGTTTTCCTGGGGCGAATTTGATCTTTCCAGCAATGCCACAAAACACTCTTCATCTGTCTTCAAATCTTCCTCTCATTTTCCACTTTTTCAATCCTTCCTATTGCCAGTCTCACATGCAAGTCTTTTTTTAGGGTGAGTGATTCTACCCACTCACAAGCTGTTCATTCTGCCACATACATGCAGTTCAAGGCTGTGATCACATCTGTCATATTGTCTCCAAAGGAACGTACAGTTAGTGTTTGCCCTAATGAGGATTGCGTGATTTGTCCGACTTTTTTTCTTCACATTCTTTGAAGTCATGATTGTTTCTATTATGTGATATTGTTGTAGGCGTTCGATCCAACTGCTATTCCCACAGCAAATAACATACATTTATTTCTTCTTTCCCTTCTTGTTTCCGGCTGTCTGAATACACACTGATTCTGCAGTCTGGGTGGATGTTTCTCCCAGCAACCAATGAAAGGCTCCTGATTGCTTTTGAATTTCCTGCAGTTTAGCTGCTGGCCCTCTTTGCCTATTTCTACCTTCTTATATACACAATCTATGGTTGGCACCTCCAAAAAGAAAGAACCAATGCTTGTGCTACCAGATGTATATTCTTGCTATCTTTAAACATCTGACTTTACATCACCTGTCTTCCAGCTTGTGTTCTCTGAAACTCTAAAACACAATTTATCTTTTTATGTGGATATACAGTGTATATATAACACATTTACACTGTAAGAAAAGCAGATCTGGTTAAGAAATCTCATCACACTGCTTCCTTAACTCCTGAATACTCAGAATAATCCAGTGTAGCTCAGTGGTATATTATATTATGAGTTGTATCATCATCAATCAGACTGGATAATGATAGTAGCAATAATACAATTTATCTATATAGCACTTTTCAAAACACAGTTACAATGTGCTTTACACTGGAAAAAGAAGAGAGCACATCTAAAACAAAAAGAATAAAACAAACTACAAGGCACAAAAACTAAACGCATTACAAAACACAAAATGGTCGTTGATTTTCTATGCACTTCTTCTTTCCCCTTTGCCTGTTATGTGCAATTTAGATTGATTGCAATTGAACACTGCTCTGTTTCCACAGCAACTGATGCGGTCCTCTGTGTTCCACATGTTCATCTTGAGCATGGTCGCTGTGGACGTCATTGTTGCCGCTAGCAACTATTATAAAGGCGAGAACCACCGCAGGCACTATGATGAGTTTTACCTGGCAGAGGTGAGATGTTGTTTTGTTTTTTGGAATATCCTGCTTTTTTTCATAATTATAAATGTCCACACCAAACCCTCCATCATCTTTTTCTCTACAGTAGAGGTAGAGGTAAAGTATACACACATGCACATGACGCTGTTATGTGTCATGCAGGTTGGTTCGATGTCATCAGTATGCAGGTGGTAAAGCGCCAACAAAGACGGTGAGGAGTGTGCCCGCCTCCCCCGTCCGCTTCATACCTCTCTCTCTCTCTCTCACACACAGCTGAATGGAGGAGATAAGAAGAGGGAAAAACCATGCACAATATTACTATTTCTCTCACTCCCTCCATCCATATCATGCAGCCATCGATCTGCAGATTTGCTCCAATCTGTGTGAAGCCTGCGAAGGGAAAATAGGAAATTGGGACTGGGTTTAGCGTTGCCAATTTTATTCTCTCCTTCTTACCTGCTGAGGACAGTGGTGGTAGAAGCATTCAATGCTTTACTTAAAGGAGTCCTACTGATGTTTAGTCCCTACTATGGGTCAAGCTCCAAAAATACAATATCCTACATTTCCCATAACGGAACTTGGCAACGTCTTATCTTACAACCTCCCTGACTGGTAAAAGTCGTTAGAACTCCATGCCCCCAGTGTCTAAAAATCATATTATTGGATAATTATTAATGACTGCATTTTAGTGTTGTAGCTGATTGAGGCTGACTACTTACTACTGCTACTACTATACTACTACTATTAGGTAGTGTAATGTGCAACAAAGAATCATGTTATAAATTGGAAATATGGTTTGTATGTTAAATCATAATCTGCAAAGTAACTAAAGCTGTCAAATAAATGTATTGGAGTGAAAAGTGCAATGTTTTCTCTTTTGCACAGTAGAAGACTAAAGAAGCAGAAGTTGAAAATATACAAGTAAAGTTAAATATTTCTGTTTTCTCCATTCCATCCCAGGTGGCCTTTACTGTGTTATTCGACCTGGAGGCTCTTCTGAAAATCTGGTGTCTGGGTTTTACCGGCTACATCAGCTCCTCCCTGCACAAGTTTGAATCTCTGTTGGTGGTGGGCACCACACTGCACATCTACCCTGACCTCTACCACTCTCAGTTCACCTACTTTCAGGTAAGGATACACAAAGTTAACAGTATGCATTCACGCTTGTATAAACATACATAAATCCCTTTCATATCCTAAATATGAAACTCTACACCTCAAATAAAATTGCAGCGAGGAAGCTGAAGCTCACATAAGCTGTGAATCATTTTGTGACATTTCTTTCCTGCACGTTAATGAGTACATATCAATCATATCACTCTTCTGTGTTTAAAACCTCTCCTCTGTTCATTCAAAAGGCTTTAAATGTACTGTCACCACAAATGTCTCACAGAGATTCGGTTAAATTGATTTCTAAGTTAAACTGTTGCATTTTTCAGTCCCGACACATTTTGGGAGAAATTTACGATCAATGTATTCAGTGAAAAGAGACGTACTCTGGTGGTTTTATTTAATGATATTTAGCATAAATCTGAGCCTGAGTGTGCAGTGCTCAATTCCTGTAGAGAGACAGAAAGCTGGGAAAGCCCTGATCATTCTGTAGGTGGAAGTAATAATGTGTGGTGCCTTTGGCCTCACTAGAGATGTGTCTAGTAGTGGTGGTCTACAGTATTTTTGTCTACAGTATAAATTCTGTGTTTGCCTAGAGGTTTGCATGTGTGTGGACAGTTTTTTCCCAGATTTCAGTTTTTCCAGTTCTTAGGGTAGAAATATAAATCAACTGTGAATATTATGACCCATGTGGCAATGGTGCCTTGTAGCATTATCATCCATGAACAGAGCCTTTAAGAATTGCACCCTGTCCAAAATGTAACCTTGTGACCTTGCTGTAGGTCGCGTAATGTAGCTGATGGAAAGACTCTGTGGATGATCTGATGGGAAAGGACTTCCTGATAGTTCTTTTATGAGCCATGACCATACAAGCTGCCCTGATCCTGTCTGACTCTCTCAGCAGCTGCCATCCACTCCAACAAACACATGCAAACAGATATACTGCAGCTGTATCCCGCTGAAAATAACTGTTGACTTGACATTCTTTGATATTCTAGATATTACTGCTGCACGTTTTTCAAAATATACAAGAGTGTTTTTTGTTCTTTGCAGGCAGTCATTTCAGTTTTAGGGAATACATTCCAGTAAAAAGACCTACAGTATATCTTGTTTTATTTTCTGTTTCTGTGACAAAACCTTATATTTGCATGGTAATACAGTCTTGAAAAGTTTATGTATTTCTGACTTGTGCTGCAATCATATGCCTGAGAGAGGCCCCATTATCCGAAAATATTAGATAGATAGATAGAT
>NW_023340095.1:19124861-19137264 GCF_004916995.1 Morone saxatilis | reverse complement strand
AGCTGGAACTTAGATAGATAGATACTTTATTTATCCCGAGGGAAATTCAAGTATCCAGTAGCATACAAAACATACATTACATACATTAAACATACATTAAAATAAAATTAAAAATAAAATTGACTTATAACAGTTGCTGAACAGCATTGCTTTGATGAAAAAATATTGTAATCAAGGGGTGTGTTGTGGTCTCTATGTAATATCTACTAGCTCAATATTTTACTCCTGCGGTAATTTCTCCACAGCCTTGTTTATTGAACTCAAAGGGAATCTGACCGTATTGGTGGCAGGCATTAAGAATAACTCTACATAAATAGTCAGCCTTCTTACTGATGGTTTTGTTTGTTCATATAGGCCATGTAGAGGCATCATTTACATTGAGACTGTTTCATAACTAAATAAACCTATTTGTATATAGGCTTAACTCTTGTTAATAACACTTGTGCTGCAGATCTTGTTATATTCAAATCACACTTTCTTAGGGAGAGAGCATTGGGGGGTGCGAACCTTCATAATCGAAATCTTCATCTGCCTAATAGCTATGTTGTCACAAAAAAAACTTTTCTGCTCGTCTCATGTTGTCATAAACAAGGGTATTGAGAGGGTTTCGGCGAGGCAGCGTTCTTGCGCCATCTGAAGGAATGGTGGTTTTAGAGAAAATTTCTTCTGCGTGCTATCGCTCATGCTCTCCAGATAGATAAGGTATCCGTAACCACCGAATTGTCACTCACGCTACCCCACGTCACAAGCTTTAATTTGTGTTCACTGTATATGCTCCAATCGACGACTGCCCACGCAGAAATAAATGGAGTGCGCGTCTAACCCAGCACAAACAAATAGATATCTATTATGATCAAGCTCAGCAGCGACTCAGCCTAAACACCGCCCCTGCATAGCAGTACACAGTCACGTCAGCCTCCGGACATCTTTCACAATGCAGCCAATCTAGCCCCCCTCTTAACTTGACCCCCCCACCATTCTCCTTTCCCTTCTTTCCCCTCACCTTCAACCCCCCAACCACAAACCTAATATATATTTAGCACATTGCTTGGTTTTTGGCTCGCATTCCTTGCTCCTCACTTGTTGGAAAGCATGTCTCATTCATTGGACATTTTTCCAAGTAGGTCCCAGTTTAAACAGGTGACATTTAATCACAAGTGATTAACCTTAAGGCTCTGTGCTGGAATCAGTAGTGTGTGCTGGCTGTAGGCTACACAGGGACTAGGCTACACAATCAATGATTGTTTCACAGTTTTATTTAATTTTATCCAACCAAGGGGTGTTTCACCGCTAAAGGCTAGCTTTACTAATTGTCTTTCAGTCTGGACCAAATGTCACATGCTTTAGAGCCCTGCATACAGCTTTAACGCACACACACACACACATACAGTACACTTGGCAGAATGATTTTTAATCAGCCAATGGAACTCACCTCGACACTTCCACTCTGTGTGTTCAGAATTGCAATGACTTCAGTGGCAGCACGATTTAACAGTTCAGTCAATTCATTCATTTAGAAAGGCAGAGCGTTGTATCTTTTTTGGACATTTCTGCTAGGGATGCACTGGTCTGATTCAATATGGGTGTAAAATGCGGGATGGGATATCTGTGACAGTGGCAATGTGACACGTTCTGCAATTCCATTTTATGTTAAGCATTGCTTTGTCTTGCAAGAGGCTGGAGCCTGAAGCACACACAGGAAACACAGCTGGAAAGCCATTCTCCAGATTGTTCATTGCTTATCTCATGTCTGTGTTTTAGGAGTTAACATGTGTTTTTCTCTTGAAACAGTCACATTTACATCTTTAAAAGAGATCAGAATTTTAAAAAACGATGTTAACTATAGTGTATGTATGAATACAATGGACTTGTTTGAAGAAGCGTAATTATAAGTTTAAAACAAAAAGGATCAATATCAGGTACTCCTGATACTCAGTCTTATACTTGGTGTCATGTCAAGAAAAATGGTATCGATGGCCATGGTGGTAAATGGTCAGAGCCATGGAGATTTAGTGGTGCTGCACACAACGTTGTAGTTCTATCACATTTATTTTGCTCAGTAGCTCAGCAGTTACCTCTGGTGGTAATTTGTGAGGCTATAGTTAGCACTACTCTCATCCTGGGATGCATTAAACTGTAAGATGTCCCAGATGTTTTTTTATCTCTATATTCTATTCTATCAATGGCATCCCTCACTGCCGTTTCAGATTCCCAAGCTGGGCTGATGTCAGGCTTGGGACAAAAAGAAAGATAAGCGTAGAACTAGTTTTGCTGTTATATCCTCATCTCCTCTGTGAACTTACCCCCCTATAGTTTACTGTCAGGCTCAGGGCTTGCATCTGTTGTAAAATGGATAGAGGTCATCATGGTCTGTCAGAAGAAGAAGGTGGTGTCTTCCCTTCCCATCTGTCATCATGCTGTGGGTGTTATTGCTGTATTTGTTTACTGTAGTTTCCCTTTCAGACCAGCATCCCCCGTTTGTCTCCTTTATTTTGCTGTATATCCGGGTGAATGAGAGGAAAATCTTTGGCCAGAGGCATCACGGTGTGGAGCTCGATCAATATTCACTCTCTGGATCCCCGATCAAAGCCTGACCAAGATGCATTACCTTTTGGGGGTTGTTGTCACCGCAGGCAATTTAGGGACTAAGGCTGTTGACAGAGCACAGTATCACTGCACCTCTTCCACTGGGTCAAGAGCAATGTTCTCTTTTTTTTAATCAATATGTAATCAATGTGCTACTATGTTTGCTTTTATAACTCTGATATTTATTTTAAACTATCTTTACCACCTCTCTTCCTCTGGTGGACTTGGACTTGGAAACTACTGTTCCAAGTCCAAAAATAACAACGGATACACACAGCAACCTTACAGTCGAGATGTTTGTTTTTCTCCCCCTCAGGTGCTACGTGTGGTGCGTTTGATTAAGATCTCCCCAGCTCTGGAGGACTTTGTGTACAAGATATTTGGTCCCGGTAAAAAACTCGGCAGCCTGGTGGTGTTCACAGCCAGTCTTCTCATCGTCATGTCGGCCATCAGCCTGCAGATGTTCTGCTTTGTGGAGGAGCTGGACCGCTTTACCACATTCCCCAGGGTAAGTTACAACACACATTTACCAAGAGGGCAATCTGCATTAAAAAAACACAACTGGTCGATTTAAGAAAGCCTCTGCGGCTGTGATCCTATCTTCAGCTTATTTCTTGAATCAATTTCAGGTAGTAAAGCAGGTAGGAATACATAAAGTAATAGCCAAATATAACCACCAGTGCAGGCTGCATTGTATAATGCAAGGTTTCCTATGAGTGACTGCTGGCATCTTCCCTTGTACCCACAAAAGCAGCAGTATTTTAATTCTTACTTCATTTGCTTTAGATTGCAGCTCATTTGAAAATGGATTAAAGGTCCAGTGTGTAACATTTGGGAGGATTGATTAGCAAAAATGGAATATAATATTCATACGTGAGTTTTGAGTCTATAATCACCTAAATATAAGAATTGTCATGTTCTTGGTACCTTAGAATGAGTCGTTTATATGCAGACCCTGCGGGTCACCTTCAATGGATTTTGCCATGTTGGACCGACATGTTTCTACAGTAGCCAAGAAGGGACAAACCAGACACTTGCTGTAGATAGGGCCTTTTGTACTTTTTGTAAGTTTCGTAGCCACCATAGTTTCTTCTACACACTTTACAGCCTGTTCTCGTTCCCAGGTCGCTAAATACAGACATGAGCGGTGTTCAGCTAGTAGCAATTCAAACTTCACTGCTAGATGCCACTAAATCCTACACACTGATCCTGTAAGCAGTCTCAGCTTCCTCATTTGTTTCATGTTTATAAAATTCAGAGTCAGACTGATTCTTTATTGTCCTATGTATAGGGAATTTGTTTTCAGTCTGTACACAGAAATAACATTAGCAAGGCATAAGCAAACAAGAACAGTATAACACAAGTATTACAGTGTGTCCACGCTATTTAAAGGGGTTATGGATGAGGGCACAAACTCCTCCTAAAGCTTGACTTTTGCTGATTTGCTGGGTTGAGGGGGTAGTCGTGTGCTCTGCGAGTGGTGGCAGAGCAATTCTTTTAGAAGATCAGGATCAGGAGCTTGTTTCAATTGGCAAGGGCGAGCATTGTGAAATGAGTATAAACATTTTAAATTAGCCACAAAGGTAAAAAAATTTTTTATGAAATTTACCAAATCATCTTCCATTTGTCCATTTCCTCACACGTAAATTTAGTGAATATTAAGAAAACATTACCTTATTTCCTGAGGACTAGGTTTACAGTAGCTTTTACAGTCATGTTTGCTCTGCTTTTTGCTTTTTTGCAGTTGTCTCTTTCTAACATGGCACTGATTATCACTTTCAAGGAAAGGAAATAGGGAAAAGGACATTGATAAAGAATCCAGAAACAAAACCAAATCAATGTAATAACCAGACACAAATTCTCTCTTGTTTCAGTCCTGTGCCATTTCCATCCCTCTCACACCACCATCATTGGCAGGGTTTCAGGCAGCATTTTTTAATGGAGGCCGAGGTTATTATAGTTACCTCAAATCCAAAACTAGGTGTGGAAAAACACTGCAGGAGTCATGTCAAAAACAAATGTCCATTGCTTGCAAAGGACAATAAAGTTTTTCTGATTTCTGATATAAAATCTCTATTGAAATATAATATTTCTAACGCACTTTACCTATCGCATGCAATGACTCTTACCCTGCCGGAAGCGAGTCTGTGGTGGGCTCTGCGGTACTGTTGCTGGTCTGCTCGGTGCCGGGGGTGGCGTTAGGGCCGGGCTCCGACGGCGCAGCCAGACCCAGGGCGTCCTGACCTGGAGAGGGGCTGCCGCTGCTGCTGCTGGCGGCTGGGGATCGGCTCGACGGGGAGGACGGAGGAGGCGTGTGTCTGGCGACGCCCCAACGGCTGTTCTCCAGCCCGTTGGACGTCAACTCAACTTTGTCTAAGAGATGACACAGAGGGGAGGAAGGACGAGAGAGGAGAAAGATCGATCTAGTACTTTGACCATTTCACAATTTTCATTATTTTATGAAAAAAAAATTAAAAACTCTTTCCATCTTCTCAGAGTAAGATTAAATTCATTTTGCTGAAAAGGTTATGTGCAGAAGCATTAGAGTCATATACCAATATGTGTTAATGTAGGAAAACAGATATTAGCATCCCACTGTGCCACAATACATATTATACAGTTTGTGTGAATACTGTCTTCATGAATTTGTGTTTTTATAATCAGGGGTAATAACAGGGTTCTGATACCCAGTGCTGTTTTGGATCTGCTTGCTTTTAAGAAAAATAGCTTCAACTAAAAAGCTTAATTTTTTCTCTCCTACCTCATTTATTTTAGAAAAAAACAAACACAAAACATTCAGGTAACGTGGGCAGAACAGGTAGTTTTCTTAAATGTTTGTATAGTTCTCACTTATTTGTATTTCCTTTTTCCAACTGCAAGTCTAATTTTGAAGGTCAAGGACCACCAGAATCTAACATTTAGGAGGATCTTTTGTCAGAAATGGAATACAATATCCATAGAGAAGTTTTCATTAGTGTATAATCACCTGAAAATATCAATCTTTATGTTTTTGTTACCTTAGAATGTGATGTTTTTATCTACAGAGGGAACGTGTCACCTTCAATGGAGTCTGCCATATTTCTACAGTAGCCCAGAAGGGGCACGTTTTTTGCTCCCACTGTAGTTTCTCCTTCACACTTTCATGCCCAGGTTGTTAAATACATACACAAGTGGTGTTCAGTTGCAACTTCACCACTGATGCCACTAAATCCTACACAGTTTATTTATCTGTATATACTGTATATGTTACAATAGCAAAACCACACTTATTCTGCACATTTTTGTTTCATTTCACAATACTACTCCCATGCCAATACAGCCCCTTTGAATTAAAATTTGATAAGCAGGCGAGGCAAAATTTCATAACTGGTCAATATTTCCTTTGTCGTCTATTGGAAGACCTTAAATTCAGCTAATTCTGGCGACAGATTTGGAGAGAATCCAGCTTCAGTTGCAAGCAATTATTTCCGGAAGTGACATAATATGGTTATGGCTTACTGTACGGCAGTCAGAACGTACTCATTTAAGAAAAATTACCGCCAGCAGCTTCTATCCATTTAACATCAAAATCAGCCCTAAAAAACAGATCAGAGTCAAATGCAGTCAGTATACCTGCGCTGCTTCCAGGACTGCCATGACTCTTGGAGGACCGACGGCGACCGGACGAGCCCGATCCGGGGATCTGCTCCTCACTCAGCTCCCCGTTAGTGAGAGACCCCCCTCTGGAGCTGCCTGGAGAGCCGCCCTGCGAACCCCCCACTGAGTGTCTGTTATTCCTGAGAACAGAAAGACACACACACACAGAGAATGGAGCAGATGAGGGCAGAAAGTAAAAGAGAAGGAGATGAGGGGGAAAAGACAAGAGGGAGGTGCAATGAGACACAGGGGAGAGATGATAAAGAAACATTAATGTGTGTAACTGTTGCATCTTACTCGTTCTTTGACTGTCTTTCATGCCGGCTTCCTGTGGATCACCCCAGAGTTTTGTTCTGACGACTTAAAATTAGACCTATTGTTTTTCCTGACTCAGGGAAATGGACCTGGCACATGTACAAGCATGCACACGGACAAAAACCAGCACACACAAACACACATATGCAGAGGTGTCGGCTTCTTTTCTTCTCTGAACACCCTCATATTTTCCTAACACTAAATATAACTTTGCTTTTCCGACAAGAACTTTTACACAAAGAAAAACATGTTGGCTTTCCCTCCTCGGGTCTGAGGAATGCTGAGTGCGCTCGGTTGTTTGTACGCCACAATAAGGAGAAGAAGCAGTAGAGGAAGGTATTTGACGGTAACGCCAGGCATGTGTGTGTGCTGTATATGCTTTGTGTCTGTGGGCACTGAGCTCCTCTTCATTGGAGACCGGAATCACCTCTCCTCTTCTTTCTCTCTGCGGCGTCTGTTCTTACACAACTGGATGGAGATGTTGACTGCTTCTCCATGACAGCGGCGGTTTGGGCTCTTGGCTGAACTGCGTTAAATGCCCCCCTGCAATGTTTGGAGGGAAATACCATCCGACCCCATGCACCCCCGCCGCAAAGCTTTGAAATAAATGCAGTCTGCTCCGCTATTTATTATCCCACTACCATTCTAGCCGGTGAGAGCAGCGTCTAAAACCACATTCAGGGGGGAATAACATGCTGGCACTCTGCGTAAGTGCTTCAGTCGACCATACTGGCACAGGCTTCCTCCACTCAATCCTTTTTTCTTTCTTCCATTTATTTTGATTACAATTATGCCTTGGGGTTTATGATTTTCATATAAGCGCTTTGCAAACAGTGTTTTAGAAAAAGGTTACGCAAGTTTATTATTGCGCTATTATTCTTATTATTATACCACAACTTTTGAGAGAGATTTGGGACCAGCAGTGTAGTGAACTGAACTGCCAAAAAACCCATGAACTTGGTTGAGGGCTAAGTTCTGTGTCACCTCCCGCCAGCCTTATGTCATGATCCAAAACCTTGTGAGCCCAAACATCTAAACTCTGCAGTTTTAGTGAAACAGAAACCTAAAATCAAATCCACTCTCTGTCTTCTGCAGAGTTTACACATCATAGGGTAACACACATGTAAACTTAGAGCTATTCAATGACGACTTCTAACCATGAGAAAGTGGTAGGTAGCCCTCCTCTGCATAGGCAGGAGTTTCTCCTCACACATCCCTACCTGAATGGGACTAATTGAGCCCTTTGTCTCTTTAAAAATTCAGTTTTAATTTCCCCCTACATTGCAAGGTGTTATTGGTGATGACAGTTGTCCCATTAAAGGTCCAGTGTGTATCATTCAGGTGGATCTATTGTCAGAAACAGGATATAATATTCATAGGTATGTTTTCATTAGTGTATAATCACCTGAAAATAAGAACTGCTGTGTTTTATTTACCTCAGAATGAGCCATTTTTATCACCAGATGCTAAATTGTTGCCTTCCATGGAGGCCGCCCTTTGACAATACACTCTCTACTGTGTAATATAATGCCTTTGCTCTAACTCCTTGAAGGTTTGTACTTCATAAAAATGTCATTATATCTTCTGACATTAGTGAGGGTGGTCTTCAAGGAAGCTGCTTTCTATATTTTGGGAATGTGTAAATACCAAGTGATTCCAATCAAGACATAAACGAAAGGTGTGCTGTGTGTGTGCACACCAAATTTGAGCTTTGTATGTATTTCCCACAATATTTGAAATCCAGTCTGTGTCGAAGCTCTTGAATTCTGTCATACAGGAAGGGATTTATTCTTTCTTTTGTTGCAGCAGCAGCAGCTGGATTTTCTGGGCACAATAAAGACATCTGACAAAAAAAGAGTGTGCCAATATTCACCTCAAGGATATTTGGCAAAAAAAAAAGAGACAGATCACTGTGACTGAGACAAACGTCTATAAAGGAAAGCTGTCGTCACAAAGCCAAAACTATCAATGTCGCCTTTGTAAGATGGAAAAAATAGGCAAGACGTGAGGGGATGGTGAGGCACGATGCACATGTGGCTTTTCCTTTTAAACTACAGGGCTGTTTTTTATTTACATGAGCTACATGATGAGCCAGTTTTCTACAGTGTTGCTCCTTATACACACCATAATGAATCTCTGCAGACAAGCTAAAAATATCTTATTATATTATCTATCAACAGGACACCGGATAAAGGCAGCAGCAGTGAATATGATATAAAAAGATTACAGTAGGAATAAAAAGAAAGCAAATATTAACACCAGGTGAACCCTCTGTAGGGCTGGGTATGGAACTTGATATGAATATTGTCTCTCACCTCTCATGTTACATTCATTTTTTTTATCCTTGCAGCATCAAGGGGACTGGATCTGAATTTTTAAATGGTGCTTAAAGGCTGTGTGTGTTTGCGTGTGTCTAGTGTGTGTCCTGACCTGCTATGAGATCCAGCTGCACTGGGAGTCTCCTCACTCTGCGTCCTCCTCAGGTTGGGTCTGTCTGACTGCAGTATTTCTGCAAAGACACAGAACATCATCAGTGTCAATCACAACACATACAGTGTGCAGCAGCTTTCAAACATGCCACACTTTCACACTAGCAAACACAGCTTGCATACAAATGTAAATGACTTTTGTTTTTATTTTTAAAACAATGGAAAATCAAGAAGCATTCTGACTTCCTATACAGATAAAGGAAACAGTGTATATTTTGTAGTGAACTGCCATCACTCTCCATATTCTCACCAGATTCAGTTTTATTCAGTGAATAATCCTACATCCAATTACAGCTCTACAACAAATATGATGGCATGGACCTGGTTCGTACATTATCCAGAATGCAACTCAACCACCAACGGTTTGGTCAGAAGCCATGTTTACATCCAAATGTATCGCACATTTCAACAGAGTTTCCAGTAAATTGGCGTAAGAAAATGTTAATGAATGCTTGTTTCGATCCACCGCTGTTATGCGATTACTAGGAGTTGGTTCACTAGATAAGCAGAAGGTGGCGCCAATTCTCTAGTCGGAAAAACAAGAAGAGAACGCTACAGGATGACGTAATTAAAATTAATATTATATTTCTTCCTAAATGTTATACAAACTCTTTTTTCGAAAAAGGAAAAAAAGACCTTAAGGGAGCATCAAAACATTTTTTATTTTTTAATTTTGCTGTTTCTATCAACATTTTCTAATGCGATACTTCATAATGTACATAAAAAATATGTTGATTCCACAGCAGCTGCTAATGCAGCCTAGAAGCAGAGATGAGTCCAGTTGAGGATCTTTGTAGCCTGTCATTCCCCACCTCTCTCTATTTTCATTTCCTGTCACCTCCCTACTGTCAACTTGGTATAAAGGCATAAAACGGCATTCACTTTTATAGTATGACAAAGAACGACGGTAGCTTGCCAAAAAACACAATTCTAAATTTGGCACAAAACCCTTTTTTACAGTGATGTCTCCAGCTGCTACACTCACTGAAGCAACTTTAAAAGAATCCAACACTAAAGCTCACTCCGCAATAAAATTTCACCGGCGTTAAATCCAGTCTCTCCCTCGAGGTTCTATCGTCACATAACTGTTACACTTTGAACATTACAGAGGTGACTGGTCCTCTCCAGAGCTGTGTAGAGACTGAGAAAGTTCTCATAGTGAGGCTGAGGTCACTTTGTGTTTATAAAAAAACCCTCCTGAATAATGGGATCCATATAGACTTGAAACATGTGGCAATGGAAGCACATTTGGTGGTTTAATGGAGACCATTCATCCTTGTATGTACTGTGTAGTCTGTGCTGGTGTGTGTGTAGCGGTATGCGGTCTTGGTGGTGTGAGGGAATGTGTGACTATGTGCTCAGTCCCAACTATGACTGAAAACCACAGGTCTGTAACATGTTTTTCATGAACACTCACTTTCTCCTCCACACACACAAACACAGCACCTTCCTGTGTGTGAGACACTCACGCCGGAGGCATGACATGCATCCATATTTACTCTTATATATATCCTGCTATCTAAAGTAATGCAAACAGGTAATCTCTCACTGACTCACTCTCTCACTCTCTCTCTCTCACACACACACACACACAGATACACACACACGGTACTGTTTTGTGGCTATGAAAGGGCTTCTTGTGAGCAGACCCGATGGACATACAGAAAAATAAACAGTGGTCTTGAGGAGAAACCATTGTGTCATAGCCTGCTCACTGAGTTCATCACCCCCACTCCCTCTAAATGGCACGAGTCTAATTACTGGTCTGGTGTGTGTCTGCGACTGTGCACATGCAAGTGTGTATGTACGTGTGTAAAATAGAAGTCCCAGTCAGCAACCATGTTAAGACACAAAAGCATCTCAACAACTCTACACTTCCAAACAACTGCGGGCACATTTCAGTTCAGCAGCTGCTATGGATGGAAAGGAAACATATTACACTCATACTGAGGAATGAATTAAAATCAATTTAGCAATCATTTAGTTAGTAAAATGTAAAAAAACATCCAACAGAGTCCAAGGTGATGTCTTCAAATTATTTGTTTTGTCTGACCAACAGTGCAAAACCAAAGATATTCAATTTACAACTATATAAAACTGAAAGAAAGCAGCAAATCCTCACATTTATGAAGACAAGCACAATACAGAGCAAGCATGTCAGTGTAAATGGATGTACTATAGTCTGTCAGCTTACAGAGATTTTGCCGTTGTGTTTATATTGTTAGCTATCCCTTTAGTATTTTAATACCAATGGTAAAATTAATGAAATAAAATAAGCAGTGTTTTATGCATCACTGCAATAAAATAGTATGATTTGCTGGGTTAGGCAAAGTTAGACATTACTGTCTAATTACTGTATCCAAGAACAGTTTCTGGATATTTACTATATAACAATTTCTACAAATTATTGGGACTTAAAGTGTGTAGGATTTAGTGGCATCTAGTTGTGTAATTGCAGATCGCAACTTATTCGCGCGAGGGATAAAACCACGGAAAACTCGAACAGCTGTTTCTACAGCCAGTGTTTGGTTTGTCTGTTCTTAGCTACTGTAGAAACATGGCGGGTCAAGATGGCTGCCTCTATTGAAGGAAATCTGTAGATGAAAACAGCTCATTCTAAGGAAACAAAAACACAACAATTCCTATATTCCGATGATTATACACTAATGAAAAAAAAAAAAAAAAATATTAATAATATATTCAATTTCCGCCAATAGACCCTCTAAATGTTAAACACTGGACATTTAATATTTCTCCCACCCCTAGGCTACACCCACTGTCACTACCTGTTTAACTACTGGTTAAAACTCTTTTAAAGCACGCAGCAGTCACAATGTCCGTCTTTCCTTGGCAGATGTAGCTTGTTCACGTACAGGGTTTAGCATCATGTGTCCAGGATGATGAGTGTTAGTCACTAGTGTATCTGTGTGGATAGTGCGAGTGTACATGTAGCTCCTGGGCCTGTGGCTTGGGAAGTTGTGTTTACGTGGAGTGTGTATGCAAGCATCTAACCTTTACAAAGTGTGCCAGTATACCCAGAGTTGAAATCT
Organism: Morone saxatilis; assembly: GCF_004916995.1. Lineage (NCBI taxonomy): Eukaryota > Metazoa > Chordata > Actinopteri > Moronidae > Morone > Morone saxatilis. The sequence continues at coordinate 19,125,188 of NW_023340095.1, read as the reverse complement.
TTCTGTCCTGGCTTCTGTTGCTCCCCATCTTTCAATACAAGGGTTGGTTTATGAAGCCCACTATGTGTGTGTGTGCTGCCAGGGGAAATGAGTAAAACCTCCAAACTAACAGAGGTGCGTTCAGAAGGAGAACACAGAGTGCCTTAACACCACCAGAAGGCAACACACTTCCACCTTTATACACTTTATACATTTGGGCAGCCCACATATGCCTGCACACACACATTGCAGAATGTAAAACATATGTACATGCACACCCACGAATATACACACAAGCTCAAAAGACACACGCTTGCATCTACACTCAGGAGACCATAAAACACACGC
>NW_023340095.1:19120290-19124836 GCF_004916995.1 Morone saxatilis | reverse complement strand
CTATCAATTGTCCTTTTTCCTATTTCCTTTTCCTTTGAAAGGTGGATAATCAGTGCCATGTTTAGAAAGAGACAACTGGCAAAAAAGCAAAAAGCAGGGAAGCAAACATGGACTGTTAAAAGGCTACTGTAAACCTTTAGGTCCTCAGCGAAATAAGGTAATTGTGTTCTTTAATTATTCACTTAAATTTACGGGTTGGTTGCAGGAAATGGACAAATGGAAATGGATTTTGATTTTTTGGTAAATGTTCATAAAAATTTTTTTTTACCTTTTGTGGGCTAAATTTTAAAATGTTATACTCATTTTCACAATGCTCGCCCTTGGCCAATTGAAACAAGGCTCCTGCATCCTGATCTTCTAAAAGGAATTGCTCTGGGGGCCACCACTCGCAGGGGAGCACACGACTAACCCCCTCAACCCAGGCAAATCAGCAAAAAGTCAACGCTTTAGGGAGGAGTTTTGTGCCCTCATCCATACCCCTTTAAATAGCGTGGACACACTGTAATACTTGTGTTATTACTGTTTCTATGGTTTGCCCTTATGCCTGCCCTAATGTTTATTTCTGTGTACAGGACTTGGAAAACACATTCCCTATACATAGCTGACAATAAAAGGAATCAGGCTCTGACTCTGGAATTTTATAAACATGAAACAAATTGGGGAGGAAGCTGAGGACTGCTTACAGATTCAGCTGTGCCTAGGATTTAGGGTTGGGCATCTGCAGGTGAAGTTTTGAATGCTTTTACTAGCTGAACAGGCCGGCTCATGTCTGTATTTAGCGACCTCGAACGAACAGCGCTGTAAAGGATGTGGTAGAAGAAAACTATGGGTGCGGCTACGAAACTTACACAAAAACAGTACCAAAAGGCCCTATCACAGCAAGGTGTTCTGGTTGGTCCCTTCTTGGGCTACTGTAGAAAACATGGCGGGACTCGGATGGAAGTGGGAAGGAAGAAAATGGAAGATTATACTCATTTCTGCAAACAGTGATCCTCCTAAATGCCTTACACAACTGACCTAAGAAGAAGATTGCGTTTAAGAAACCATTTTATATGCAATGTATAATACATATCACAGCACAAAGCTATAAGCACAGTTTGTAATGTGGTTCAAAAAAAATCTTCTCAAGGGTCCATTTACTAGCTTTTCAGCATTATCAACAGTATCATAATCGGGTGTTCATCAGATTGCAGATGCGGAGTTTGGATCTAAAGTACATTTTTGACATTTAAAACAAATCTCACACTTCTGGTCCCCGGTAGCTTCACCTCGTTTAGAGTACGTACCACACATCCAGGGCTGGCAGCCTGACGGCTAGCGCTTACTGAGGGTCTGGCCGGGGGCTTTTGCTGCGTGTCATATTCCTCTCTTTTCTTTCTCTCCTGCTTTTTCCTAACTCCTCTTCTACTCTCACTGTCAATATACACTGAACAAATTATAATCGCAACACTTTTGTTTTTTGCCCATTCATCATGAGCTGAACTCAAACATCAAAATCTGTCGAAATCTGTGTTAGTGAGTACTTCTCCTTCTCCTAATCCATCCACGCCTTCACAGGGTGTGCGCATATCAAGATGCTGATTCAACGCTATGAGTGTTTGCACAAGGTGAGCCTTTTAGGCTGCCACAATAAAAGCGCCACTCGAAAATGTGCAGTTTCACCGGTGTATTGGTGGGGGGGTCCGGAAACCAGTCGGTATCTTGGTGGTGTACCACAAAATTTGCCTAACGCAGGTGCCCAACAGATCTCCCTGCATAGGAGTTGATCAGGTTTGTTGATTTTTGGCCGTGGAATGGTTGGTCCACTCCTTCCTTAATTGGCTGGTGCGAAGTTGCTGGATATTGGGCAGGCACCTGAACACGGGCTTTTGGTTTTTTCAGTTTTTTTTTTATTAAAACGGGGCCCCCAATTCCAGAGATCCCCAAACATTGCTCATGGGGGTGACTGTGGTTGAGTATGCTGGGGGCCATGCAAGAACGGGGGGATGTTTTTCAGCTTCCAGGAATTGGTACAGATCCTTCACCCATGGGCCGTGCATTATTCATGTGCAACATGAGTGCGATGTCGTGATGAAATGGCACAACAATGGGCCTCAGCGATCTTGTCACGTACTCTGTGCATCAATGGCAATATAAAAATTGACCTTGTGGTGTGTGTATTACACACCGCCTTGCCCATACCATAACCCCCACCGCCGACCATGGGGCCACTCGATCCAAAACGGTTGACATTAGGCCAAACCGCCTCACCCACACGCACCATACACGCCTGTCTTGCCATCTGCCCTTTACAGTGAAAAAACCGGGATTCATCCGTGAAAGAGAACCACCTCTCCAAAGGTAACCAGGACGCCATCGAATGTGAGCATTTGCCCATTTCAAGTCGGGTTGCAACCGACGAACTGCAGTCAGGTCGAGACCCCGATCGTGGAGAACGAGCATGCAGATGAGCTTCCCTGGAGACGGTTTTTCCTGGCAGTTTGGTGCAGAAATTTCTTTGGTTATGCAAAACTGATTTGTTGGCAGCAGCTGTCCGGGTTTGGCTGGTCTCAGAACCGGTGCGGTTGTTGAGGCCGGTTGGCATGTACTGCAATTCTCTGAAACGCCTTTGAAACGGCTTATGCGTAGGAAATGAACAATTCAATTCACGGGCTGGTGGACTTCTGGGTGGAATTCCGCGTCAGCATGCCAATTGCACGCTCCTCAAAACTTGCATCTGTGGCATTCGTGCTGTGTGATGGGAAGATTTTCGGGAGTGGCCTTTTATTGTGGCCAGGCCTAAGGCTCACCTGTGCAAATAGGCCCCATGCTGGTTCTGATCAGCATCTTGATATGGCCACGCTGGTGAGGTGGATGGATTATCTCGGGCAAAGGAGAAGTGCTCACTAACACAGATTTTGACAGATTTGTGAACAATATTTGAGAGAAATAGGCCTTTTGTGTACATAGAGAAAGTCTTAGATCTTTGAGTTCAGCTCATGATGAATGGGGGCAAAAACAAAAGTGTTGCGTTTATAATTTTGTTCAGTGTAAATACCAACAAAAAAAGTCAAATGTATTTGGTTTTAAGATAAGTTGTTGTTTTTTGCTATTATTATTTTATTATTTATTCATTTGTATGAAAATGTACCAAACCTCGCTGAATACTCCAGTCTCATTCAAAGTGATGCATGTTAATTGTGGAAACCCACATGTTGGTGACATGACGGCAGTCATACACATTTTAACACTGCTGTTATTAATATGTTGCTTTTAGTGTGAGAAATGAGAAACCGCCCTTACTTCAACTTTTTATTTCCTTTGCAGTCCTCATGACTACATACAGTAATAAAATGGAGCCTGCTTGCTATATTGCTGCTTGCAGCTGTAAATGACTTCACTTATTGCTTCTTCGTGCATTTCTTTAATAGTACATTCCCAAAACAATGGTCAGGATCGTATTTGAAAGTCAGACTAAATAAATGAATTATCAGCATATTAAAAGATATCCAGTTGGTATCCAGTTTCAGTCAAAATAGTAATATGATAATAATAATAATAATAATAACAATAATAATAACAATAATAATTTTCTCCCAGAGATGGTGAACTATTTTACTGTTGAATATAGCAGCAGACTTTTTGGCTTCGTTCACACTGCAGCCACAAGGGGCCCAAATCAGATTTTCTGTTTTTGGCAGTGTGAACAGCACAAATCACATGGAATCTAATCTTTTCTATTCTGATTCAGGTCCCTTTCATATGTGGTCCAATTCAGATGCAGGTCTGATTATTTGCAGTGTGAACAGTCATATCAGAATGAATGTGACATTTATGTCACTCTAGATCCACGTTTGTGTTCGTCTGATATGGGCCACATTTAATAAATAATGTGTTAAGAAAATAATTTAGATTTGAGCACTAAGGCTGCCAACTGGAATGTAGCCTTTGACTTGTCATAGTGGAAACAGCACAAATGGAACTAATAAGGTTGCTCTGTAAGGTTACTCTGTACTCTGATTAGGAATGTGCGCAATAACTCAACAAGTCGTTTTAAACATTGCTACCCTTGCTGGTCAGTTAGTTACAAGTCGCTTAAACTTTTATTAATATTTTATTACTGTACATTGTGCAATGCTGGTTAACAGTGCCCCCCACTTCCCTGTGCCCAGATATGAACCAGCATTTAATTGACGACAAAATGAGTCTCTAGGAACATCCCTAATGCTGCTTTCACATGACTCATCAGCTGAATGAGCTCAGTGTGAGATGACAAAAGAAAATTGTAATGTATATATTGGATCATGAATATTGAATAATGATAGTAGTTATGAATGTGCAGGATGGTTAATGGGAGGCATGCTGTGATGAAGTCTGTCCACTGATCTGTTGTTTGATTTCCTTGCTGTGTCCCCTGTATTTCTCTCTCGGTTCAGGTCAGATGAGCTTGATGACCTGAAATACAACAGTAAATTTGTTGGCAAAGCAATTCACAGGGATAAGTAGTTCCAAAGAATTATGTGATATATTTGGTGAATATTTACAAGGCTATTAATGGCACAAAACA
>NW_023340095.1:19120053-19120274 GCF_004916995.1 Morone saxatilis | reverse complement strand
CTTAAGTTAGAGAATGATCGTAGGTGATTAAGACATATTTAGAGAGCTGATGTGTCCTCTGGGGTCACGGTATCAATACTCCTCTCTGTCTTTGCTGGTCACACACTGTTACATGCTGAGCAGTGTAGTGTGGGGCACTCCCTTTCCTCTTGAGTCTAAGTTGTGTTAATTATGCTTGTGCTTGTGATATTTTTGTAATGTGTTCTCTCTCTCTCTCTCTC
>NW_023340095.1:19119565-19119965 GCF_004916995.1 Morone saxatilis | reverse complement strand
TGTGTGTGTAGCTGGGAGCAGAGGGTGTTGCCTCATGGCAGAGTGTACTACGTCGACCACAACACCAAAACCACAACCTGGGAGAGACCACTGCCACCGGGGTATGCCTGTTACCCTTTTATATACTCCTCGTCTTTGTTGATGCACTGACAGTTTGACACACGTTTGGGTTATGCAGCTGATACGTGTGGTCAGGATTGGGCCACGTTTTGCCCATTCGTGAGTCAAAGTTAAACTCAGTGCAAAAATTTTTACTTCACCCCTGACAATGATTACGTTGAAATTTCCTGAATTTGCCTCAAGATGTTGCTGTATTAAATTCTGGCATGACCTGGCCCCGTTCATTTCATTGGACATGTGCAGAGAAGGTGTGTCTAGAGCCAGCTTGGGGAGTCACGGG
>NW_023340095.1:19117496-19119540 GCF_004916995.1 Morone saxatilis | reverse complement strand
AGAGAGAGACACAGACTTATTTATAGAGCAGATGTGTGCTCTGGGTACGGTATAATACTCTCTCTGTCTTTGGTCACTGTACTTTCTGAGCAGTGTATGTGGGGGACTCCTTTTTCTTGATCTAATTGTGTTTATGCTTGTGTGGATATTATTTGTTGTTTCTCTCTCCTCATTCTCTCCCTCCAGCTACTCTCCGCAGTCTCTTCCGTCACGATCTCATTCTCTCCTCTCTCTTCTCTCTCTCGGTCTCGTCTCTCTCTCTCCTTCTCTCTCTCCGTCCTCTCTCTCTGTTGTGTACGGCTGGGAGAAGAGGTTGTTGCCTTCATGGAGTGTACTCCGTGACCACACACAAAACCACCTGAAGCTGCACCGGGTATGTGTACCCTTTTATAATACTCTCTCCTTTGATTTGATCGACTGACAGTTTGAATTTGTTTAGTATGTGGACGGTGGGAGTTTTCATTTGGATAGTAATCTGCACAATTTAACTTCCTGCTGTTGAAATTTCCTGAATTCCTCAAGTGTTGCTGTATTAATTCTTGCATGATGGCGCTGTTCCATTCTTGGCACGGTGTGCAAACGGTGTGTTGTGCCAGCTGTGGGGAGTCACGGATAACATTGTACATGAAATGGAGTTACGCAATCAGGGTACAAAAAAGATAACAGGAAAAAAAGACAGATTTTAGTTACATTTATTAAAAAAGGTATTATTAGGAAGATTACAATTTTAAATTAAAAGCAGCATTGGGCGTGACCTCGCCCTCCATGCAACTCAGGGCTTACTGCGACCACGTCACGTGCCATCGTAACACGTGCGGACCAAAACATGAAATTTCACGTAAATCAGATCAAAATCGCCATGCTGCACTTACTTCCTGTTGCCAGTAGGTAGCGCTATCAATATATCTGAATATTGCCATATAGATGTGAAGTTTCATTGCGATTGGATCATGTACGCAGAAGTTATGACAAAATCCCTCTTTCATGGCAAATAGCACAACTTTTAATCGTGAATGTCTTTACATGGCTGTGTCCAAATCTGAAGTCGATTCCCTAGGAGGAATGAAACGACGAAATGGCTGACTTCCTGTTGGGTTTGGGGTATGGGTCCAAGAGGCTTTTCTGCTTCTTTTATCACGATACACATGCGTACCGATTTTCGTACATGTCGGCCTTACGTGTCTTGAGGGCTGATTCGGGGGGGCGGGGCTCCGCCATTTGGCGGCGCCCGTGCACAGGGACAATTGCATACTCAAATTTTTGATACGTTTGAATTTTGTGCAAATTTCCATGAGCTTTTGAGCATGTTGCGGCCGCCAAATATGCAGTCTTAGACGGAGCAAATAATAATAATTGAAGTTTAAAGTAACCCTCCCAACCCTGATGCAGAGAAATGTCCAAGTTCAGCCCCCAGTCTTACAACTATACACATTATAAGTGGTCCTAAATCACCCGGTTTGATTGTAGTGTTTGTTCGCTAAGCTGCCATAATGAGAACACACTTTTCTACCTCTCTTTAGCATTAGTACCCCTGCCAGAGCCCAGCCCTTTTTAGGACATTTTTACTTGCACCAATTATTTGTTGATTTTCAGAGTGTGTGACTTGGTGACGGGGAGACAGAGAGGCTGTTTTTAGGAAAATGTCACCCCCACCCCCATCTCAGTTTTTCCATACAAGAAACAGGAGCGTGGGGGCCCGGAGAACAAAAGTCCTTTCTTAGCGCCACATGTACTTCCATCCACCACTGTGCTGGCTGCTGGCCACCGTGGCCCTACAGAGGATCAATTAGCAAGCTAATACCGGGCTAGTGCTCCAGATGTACACACCAGGAACTGTTTAGAAGTTGGGGTGGGGGCAGGCTGGGGGAGTTAAGCAATCGAGGTTTGGAAGCTGAAATAATGAAAGCCATCCGAAGCCAACTGAGGAGAACTCCTGAGTCACGCTGCTCTTTATCAAATATGCTGTAGAGTTTGTAACTAGTGATGCAAGTTCAACCACTCTGGTAGGTTGCAGGAAGTCATAACACGCTTTCTTTTATTCTTG
>NW_023340095.1:19113956-19117433 GCF_004916995.1 Morone saxatilis | reverse complement strand
GAAATCCCAGCACAGAATGGGAACAGCTGTGCCAGACCTAACTTCTTCTCAAGGCATTTTTTCTAAGGCCAAATGGACGGTCTAAAAACAACCTCTTGCTTATACACAACTTAATCAAAGCTGTGAATAATACTGCAGTCCCTCCCATGCTGTTCAGTTGCAGTGGCTCTCTACATGGCAGTGTGTGTTAATGTGGCTGTGCCAGGAAGTGACGATCTTTTCACTGCACTGAGGTGCTTAACAGACCCCAGTAAAACATATTCCATAAATGGCACAAAAAGTCAAAAAGCATAAACTGCAATAAAATATGAAGTACTTTTTATTTTGACAGATAATCCAATGGGAAATGGGATAGGGACGGAAAACAGGAGTTCAATGTGCTCTCGGCCAACATGGTGAATGATGAGTGTTCAAAAGAAGATCAACATACTGTATAATCTTAATCATGGTGAGGGGACTGTACACATCTAGTTCCCAGAAATGCATGGATTAGATAGTAAATGACATGAGTGGTACGAAGAGTTAAAGTCAGATAGCAGAACTAAGTAGAGACTCTCAGACGGGCCTTTGTGGGCTCTGGGATTTTCCCCTGGCTCCAGTAAATAACTAGCTAGTGCTAATATCAGAGAGGGAACAGTGTTTTTTCCTGCCTTTTTAAAGGAAGCTCGGAGGCACAGTGGTCAGAGAGACTATACCTCAACCAAATAACTCCCTGTGTTTGTAATCATCCATGCTGTTGAAGTGTCCTTGAGCAAGATATTGAAGCCCACCAGCTCCTGGGGTGCTGTCGTGTTGCTGAGCCCAACTTCTGACCACAAGAGAAACAATGTTCCCTACAGAGGACAACAGAGTAGCATTATTATTTAAATCCTCACATCAGATAATTTACTTCACTGTTGTTTCTGAACTGACAAAAGTAAACCATGTGGGATCACTTCCCACTGGAGACACCAATGCTGAGTATGTCAGCACTATGCTAAAAAGTTCTCATCAAAGAAAGAGTTTTAGACCCTGTCATCTCACTCTAGTACCAGACTGAATAAATACAAATATTAGTAGAAAGAAAAGAATCATTTTGCATGCTTTAAAGGTTATATAGATACAAAATGTACTTCCCATTAGATGTCTTACTAGAGCACAAGCATCTTAGACCAGACTCCATTGGAGAAAAAAAAACAGTAGTTCTACCTTACAGATAATCTTAAAACAGACTTCAATCTGGACAGAAACAAAATAAAACTCACCAAATCAGACTTTGTTAGACTTTCCAACAATCACCAACACTGGTTTGGTTGAAATAAATATGACTGCTATTGCTGCCATATAATGTTTGCTAATACTTGGAGATAAATGCACCAGTCATAGTACGAGTAATTGCCTGTTTTGGCCACTAATGGGCTCAGATTGTTGTTCTAAGTGTTAACATTATGGAAAGGACCCCTAGCAGAAACAGCCATAATATCACTATTGCTCTCCACCAGACTCCATAGACAAAAACGATAATTTTACCTTGCATATCATTGTAATATCATAACTTAATTCAAATTGGACAGAAACAAAATAAAACTCACCAGAACTGTCTTTGTTAGTCTTTCCACTGTTCCAACACTACTGACTCTCGACATAGATGAGAAAAACAGCTGTTTCAGTCACTCAAATATGAATAGACCCGAACCAACAATGAATTGATTCTACTAACAAGTATTGTGTGGATCAAAGCCTAATATATCTTACTCCTCTGTGCCATAGAGCTCCATTGTTGTCCAAAAATTATTAAAAACACATCAGTGAGCCACACTTTGTTCCTCTACTACCATGAACACACACTGTTGTTATTTGGACTCAATCACACAAACCCAGCTGCTGCTGAAAATTGTCCCAACAAATTTTTTTTCTCCTCTTTGAGTCATTTTGTTTCTAAAAACTTACAGGGCCCAGCTGTTGTAAGTGCAAGAAGAGTGGTTTTCCACACAACAGTAGGACATAGTAAAAGCAGTTGCTTACCTTGATTACATGTTGGAAATGTGTTGGTTTTCACAAACCGCAGTAGCCACTGTCCTGTGCAGCTTATCATCTCAACAGCTCACAGTGGTCGTTCTTCTTGTTCAGTTTCTTCCCTGCAATATTTAAAACTCATCTACTGACAAAAGCAATGAAATGGTTGAGATCAGCACCGCTAATCTCGGTGACAGATACGTGACAGATAAAATGTGGGGTACACTTTATCTGTGGTTCACCTTTTTTTTGGCAGCAGCAGGAAATGTTCTGTTCTGTTTGCATTAGCAAGACACAGCTTAAGAAGAGATATCAGTAAACAGGGAAACTTAACAGTAACTGTAGGATACTTGTGTGCATTTTTTCCTGTGAATCCCTTGTGTGTGGGTGCGCCGGTGCGTAGTATAAATCTCACACAGGAAAAGAGGACTGCGCCAGTAAGAATGAAAACTACAACATGGTGGGACAGTTAATGTAAATACATTGAATTACTATTGCTGAAAAATTGCCAGCCATAAACTGGGCAGGACGCCTTGGCAGCCTCAGGGGTTAAAGCGTCGACTTAGAACCGCAACATCCCTGGTTTTAGTCTGACTGGGGACCCTTTGTTGCATGTCATTCCCCATCTCTGTCCTCTCATTTTCTGTCCTCTTGCTAGAGCATGAAATCCCCTAAAACACGTAATGAATGGAGCTGGATGTGATGGAAATCTAGAGGACTCTAACTTTAGATAAATATGTATTCATCCATAGAAAGCTGACTGAGCATAATACCATGCTTCACATTCTGTAGTAAGCCTTTTATTCAGCTCTCCTGCATGCTGAATACACACTTAATACAGTGTGTGAGTTGGCATTAATAGCTTTGGTGCAACAAAAGTGAGTCTATTTAGAGGTCTTGGACCACTGGGTGGATCCAGCAAATGAAAAGTTTGTGACTTGACATTCATACTGGTTATACTGCAAGTCTTTTCTATACGTAATCCATTATCATAAAGCATTGGGAAGTGTCTTACAAACAGACGACGTCAGGGAGTTTTTAATATTTAAGATTTTTACTCATGAAAGTTCCCTGTAGAATGTGGAAGTGCATCTTCATCCCTGAGGCTGACATGATACTCATCTCTGACATTGCCAACGAACCAATGCATTAAAGATACATATGAAGCAACTACCAATGCGATAAGATATGATTCACCTCTGTTGCAATGCAGTGCCATTTGATTCAACGCATTAAGACACGATACATGCAATTCAATGTGTTACACATACCTATTTGGTTTTATGTATTTATGTAAGCAGCTTGAGAAACAGTTTAGAGAGGAGGAATCAATTGAAATATTAAATTATTGGTCACATTTCACATCAATTATATAAAATAAATAGATTTTTAGCGATGCAAAGATGTTAGAAATGAGATAATCCTAAACTGTATCAGATGCACACTTTATTAATCGGGGAACTTTTGTGCCGGCGCACCGAT
>NW_023340095.1:19113593-19113856 GCF_004916995.1 Morone saxatilis | reverse complement strand
CAATTGGTGTATCTTACCATCCCGACTGTAGAGGAGTAGAGCAAAATTTATTTCACAGATTGTCTCACACTTTCATTGCAGTGGCTAGTGTTTTATATCCTGACTACTGTGGAAAGCAAACTGTTAGACCACTTTAGAAAAACACTGAACAAACCAGAGAGGAAGAAGGTCACAGAGATACAGCTTTAACATCAGGGCTACAGTGAAAGCGATGTCGCGGTCTACATCAGTGTTTATTCCTCTTTTTCTGTGTGTGTGTGTGT